>NC_137642.1:4745027-5080027 GCF_963383615.2 Lipophrys pholis | reverse complement strand
ATACAAGCCAGCAAGGAGAGGGGTCCGGGGTCCTAGAGATGACTGTGTTTTGGTCCAAAAGGTGTGAATCGACACCAGAACAAAAGCTAAAGACCTTGTGAAGATGCTGGCTGAAGTTGGTCAGAGTGTCATTATCCACAGTGAAACGAGTCTTGTGCCGACTTGTGTGGGCTGAAAGGCTACTTAGCGAGGAAGAAGCCATGACTCCAAAAGAAACATAAAAAACATTACAAGTTTGCAAATTCACACAGAAAAACAGCCCTTGTTTTTTAGAGACATGTCCTGTATTCTGGTGGAACTAAAGTGGAACTGTTTGGCCTTGATGACCATCATTACAGTTGGAGGAAAAAGGGGGAAGCTTGTGAAGCAAACTGTGAGGCATGGGGGTGGCAGCATCATGTTGAGGGTCTCTTTTGCTTCGAGAGGAACTGAGGCCTGTACTACGACGCTGGATATTCTCTTGTCGAGATAACTTCAAGGATTAACCCTGAGTTTTCCATGCTACGATGCTTGTTCATTTCTCACAGGGATAAATCACCCCGGCATCTTACACTGAATGTCTAACCTGCTCCTGACCAGGTTATGTTCTGGATAAGATCACACCTGACAGAACTGCAGAAACATGAATTTATTGAGTGCAGAACTACTTGTGTCGTCACTGTGATGAATTAATATTCCAACACAAAACAAACACAAGAGATACTCAGCCTCAAAACAACTGGATGGAAATATAATCTTAAAGAGGAGCAGTGAGGAAGTTCAGCCTGAAACGTTTCTGCTGTAATAAAGTGAAATTGATTGATCAGCATGCTGTGCTGTCCGTTTATATTGTCCAATGAATGTTTATCGTATAATCTCACTAAGTCACGCATTAACAAGTCGAGTCTGGATTTGGCTGCAGCAGCAGAGTTGCTTTAAGCCTGGTGGATGTGTGTTAATTCTTCATATTTTCTGAGAATAATTGATCCTTCAGTAATCTGCAAACTGCTCTGCAGAGTATCTCTGTGTGTGTGATAGGTCAGACGCTGCAAACTCCGCCCCTTTCATGTGAACACGAACAACTAGGTCTGAGTTGAACTAGCGACTTGATAGCCTGCTTCATATTACCGCTAAACAGGATCACACGTGTCTGGATAAGTCAACCCAGGAAACAGAGAGAGATGCTGGATATGTTGATCACGGTACGGGCCTCAGTTCTATCAGGAGGAAAGGGCAACAAACTTTTATAAGAAGCTAGTTGAAGGATACCCAAAACGTTTGACCCATGTCTTATAGCTTATTGGCCATGCTACCAAATTCTAAGGCAATCCATGTAAACCTTTGACTTCAAAGAAAGTAATAAAAAAATACCTTCTAATATTGTGGCGTTTAGCAAATACAAATAATTTGAGGATCCTCGCTGACGTAAAACAGGAGAAGTTTAGCGGAATCTTACTTCAAACAGTAAGAAAATGTGTTTTTTTACCACAATACTAACAACAAGCACCACACCCACAGGGTCACAGGTTCTCGCTTTAAATTGTAGAAATGACATTGGTTTACTTTGTTTCTATCACACATGAGGCGGATATCTCTGTCGAACTTCAAAAATATGCAAACTTACTTTTTCAATGTTTCCATAGAGGCAGAAGAGGTTGAAGATGCGGGTGCAGTTCATCTTGCAGGGATGAAGACCGCTCACCATGGCCACAGAGCTCGGGGCATGGCTGGAGTACGAGGAAGAGGACTGTGGGAGAGGGTAGGACACCATGTCGGGAACGTCCACTGAGGTGAGCTTGTACCTGTTGTTGCTTGGCAGCGGCAGCAGGGGGAAGGGGAGACCTGTTGAGGCACAGCAAGCAGGAGTCTCAAACATTTAAGCATTTCCCATTAATGCAGCACTATGATTAAAACCTGCGGAGCATTGTGCATCTAGTTTGAATGTCAAGGCACTAAATTGTGCCATTATTATTATTTCAAGTAATCAGCACAACCATAAACAAGAAAGCCCTGTATATGACAGAGACAGCCTATTTAAGGTCTGAGCACCGGGTGTTGCGAAGACCCAATTGGAATGCAAGGAATTATTACACTTCTTTTCCCGCCAGAAAAGCGGCATTTCTGACGGCATAAACATGCTCAAACTTGCATGGAAATTTGCACACACGTCAGAAGTGATGAAAAATGTAATATTTTATGGGAATTGTCTGTCAAAATGGCTCCATAGCGCCCCCTACAATTTTTGCACATTTGTACAGTCCAGGAAAGGCAACAGGAAAAAATGGTTTCAGCTGACTGTTCTGGGGGTCTTGATGCAGAAGGTTTTAAAGCAAATTCTACCAATTTTAAAGCCATTTTTAGCAATGTTTTGTAACGAACAAAGTAATAAGAAGGCCTGGAATAAATCTTACATAGTTAATGAACAAAAACTTAGTCTTTCTAATATTTGTATGGAAAAATTACTCCGACAAAGTGCAATGTTTTCTGATGTCTTTTCTAATAATGCTACGCAGCCCCAGGAACCATAGTTGATGACATTGTTGCAGGGAAGACGAAATTCTTTCCCCAGGCTCGCTGCTTTGCGCTGCGAGTGTCTCGCTGATCAGAATGCCTAAATTTTGCCGAGGCAGCTGGAAGACGCAGTCCAGGGGACTCAACCGGCTGCGATGTCTGGCAGGGTCCTGTCCCTCTTTCCCGGCGTCCCCCATCCCCTTGCTGGTGTCCAACCTCCCCGTCGCCCTGGTGCTAGTCTGGGCCCCCCGCCTGCACGAGCCGGACTGCACTGTTGGATAACGCCTTGAGCTACGCTGCCTCCTTCGCTCCACCACATCGAAAGCAGAAGTGAGTGCAATGTGTCCACATAGTAGTGAATTAAACAAAGCCTTAAGGCATCTTAGTAATCAAATTACTCAAACGTCTCGAGGAATCGTTTCAGGCGCAGAAAATTGCTATCTCCGAATGTCTACTACGGCCAGGACGTTTCAGTCGTTGACCCTCACACTCTAAACCCAACAGGAAGTCCTTACCCATGATGTCAGTAACACGTCAGTGACGAGTCAGTCACATGTAGGAATATATCCAAATTGGAACTCTTGTGGAAGTCTGGTGTGGAAAAATGGGAATTGGAGCTTTCACACAGCTACAAAACAGGTCGTAGCGGGTCACTGACGAGTAAAACAATCTGAACTGGGTCGCATTTCCCTGCAGTGTGAAAGAGGCCTATGTTAGGATTTAGTGCTGAGCATATTCTGGCCTTCAGGCTTTGTACACGGCATAGTTTTGGTCATCTCGGGTGTGGAAACATGATGCCATATTAGTTTGTGGCTTAATAATCGGTCTTAGGTCAAACAGTCTGAGGGGTTGGCAGCCACCCTTGTCCCAATCATAGACCCACCGGCCTACTGCGCAAGTGATTCTGTTCCCTTGAATAGTAATGTCAGAAACGTCAATCAAAAATGTCTCATTAAGTAATTCCAAACATTATGTGTATGTATGTGTACATAATGGGAGTGTGAAGTTTCCCCTCTGTGGTCTGGGAGCTATCAACATTAGAAAAGGTACCAGACTGGTGTTAGTTCGGTTTTAATAGAGTCTTACCGTAGCCGTTATCACTGTAGGACGACGGGTGTTCTCCTAAAATTGCTTGTCTCTGTCTTCCCTTTCCACGATCTGAAAGACACACACACACACACACACACACACACACACACACACACACACACACACACACACACACACACACACACACACACACACACACACACACACACACACACACACACACACACACACATCAGCACTTGCATATTTTCTTCTTGTACTGTCCCCCGAAACAAAAATGGCAACACCAGGTAACCAGAAAACTCCTCACAGACACATTATGGAGGAAAAGATGTTCTAGTACCGTCATCTTACAACGGAAGGTTAAAACTACACAAAAGGAACTGAAATGGCTCCAACATTATGCTTAACTGAAGTGTAAGTCAGGTGGAAGAGTTTGCAAATGGTTTTAAAATTCAAATACATTCTTTTCATCCCACAAAATAAATGTCAATTGATGGAGTACATTGAATTATAATAAAAAAAAAAACTAGAGCTCTGGAAGTGAACACATTATTATCATGTTAATACAATCATGGAATAATGCCAATAATCAATTTATATCACATTGAGACTTTTTCAAGGCTCTTTGTGGGCAGAGTTCAGACGCAGCATTTTAAAGTCTGCAAGTAGTTTGTAAAATAAAAGTCTGCACAACCTGACTCCACCTCCCCTGGTTTCATTCACAGCACGCGCCTGCAGTTTGATGGGCTGAGTCAGGTTGTTACTCTCGCTCCTGTGCTATTGTGTGGCACAGGAACCGGCGTAACACCGGGAAGTGATTATAAAGCCGATTTTACACTGACCTGGAAACGCACTAATCTAAAACTCCATGTAGTGTGTGAGTGAAGAGGTGAACACAGGAAAATGTTGACCTGCGTCAGTCACGTGGAAATAAATTTGTAATGTGCGCACAGCCGTTATTGTGTCCTTATGATTTGTTGACGGGCGATGGCAGAGATCTTGTGATTTAATTCTGGGCTGTCTGTGTGAAACACTTTCACTAAATCAGGTTTGTGGCGGATTTTCAGTCTAAATGTGGCATTAAAGTATGAGACCACCACATTTAATATAAGACCTTTTCCCAGAGATGGCCCGTTACAGTAACATGGTGGTGGCTCTGGACTCTGAGGTAACTTGTCTGCTATAACAATCTTGTTAAGACCACAATAACAGCAGAAATTAACTTATTTTAGTTTCTGAGAACTACTTTAACACCTACTGTGTAAAAAAAACACTGCTTTTGGTGTTGATCTTCTATTTATAGTATATTAACAGTAAAACTGCGCATTTTGACGAATTGTTGTTTTTTTTTATGCTTGACAATGCAATTAAATGCAGACAACCATCTGATTAATAGGGATTAAACCTTTTGAGTGTTGCCCGGCACTTAATAACAACAATAGATTTGACTTCATTGGATAAAGCAGGCAGAACTACAAACAAGTACAAGAGAACAGATATAAAGGAAACAGTACCTGTGAGGCCTCAAGCTTCCCCTTTTTCTCCCAGCACGAAAGAACATCAACCTGCATTACATTGTCATCATAATAAAAACATCACCACCATCACTCTGTTAAAACCATTTAATCAACATTCTGAAACAAAGCTTTACATACTGCATGGCTGGTCTGTGCTAATTTGTAATCGTCTATAGCAGAGCCTCAAGATACAAACGCCTCAGCAGCAAAACACAACTCAGCATATAATCAGAAGCACAAAATAACTGTGTTTGCAATCCTCATTAAAAACAATTGGGTTTCAGTTTTACAGGTGGAGAACTCAACATTGTTTGTCTGAAGGAGAAAAGCTCACGTTAACGAGCTTGAGGCTCAGAGTCAATGAAGTCCCACATTTCATTGCAATGCACCTCCATTACAAACACTTTGATCAGGATTGAACGGTTTTATATCAGCAAACACAGCTGGAGAAAGTCTCACCTTTGAGTTAATTATTTTCCTGAAACACTTCTTAACATGACTTGTAGGACACATTGTGTTTACCACAAAAACATTTGGAAAAGAATCTCATGATCACACACAATCACTGATCGTGCACAATAGAGAAATAAAACCTGAATAAGGACATCTTCAGAAATGTCTTCACAAAACTGAATGTATTCTATAAATCACTTGAAGTTTCATACATTTTATGATCGATATGAATTTCAGAATCAGTATTTTTGGCCTCACTGCCAGCTGTGACAGGAACACCAGTTCAGATGGTTTTAAATAGGGACCAAATAGTTTATCTTTAATTTAAACGGTGTGAAAATGTATTTTAGTTTCTGAACTGATCGGCATACAGAGCCAACATCATTATGTAGTTGATTGTTTTGTTTTTTTTTTCCCAAAGCATAAGTCAGCTACATCGCAGTACAAAGTTTGCAAAAACGATGCTTTCTGTACACACAGGACCATGCAGAGATGAAATTATGACTTTGCTGTTTACAAGTTTAATGAAAATATTGTAAAAATTCTGGTGCAACCATGCATGTGTGAGAACAGTTCCTGTCACCAGGGACCTCACGACAGGGGTGTCACAATATACCAAGTTGACTTTAATCATGATATTTAGCAAGTTTTTAAGTATTTATTTTTCTGGTACAATAAAACAAAACAAAAAACGATTTAGAAGTTTGCTTTTCAGATACTTCTGTGGGACCAGATTCCGTCTGTGTAGATCTGCTTTTATTCTTGAGGATATCGGCTCACGGTTTGCCTTGAAGAGCCCTGAGAGGTCCTCAGACGGATGAATTCCCAAATGTTTAATAATCTAATTTTCCCCGTTTACCTTAAATTTCATCGAAGGAACTGTGTAATCTAGCGTCATCACCTGAGTTTTTGAAATTTGAAGTATTTAGGTTCAAACACTGACACAAACTAAAACACTGGACAAACCAAAAATCACCAGCTCATGAACAAGGAAATTAACCTCCAGGTGGACTGAACCCTTTCCTCCTAAATTCTGAGAGGTTAAACAAGAAAGCCTCAGTTTTAGATATTATATTTTTAAATATTAGATTTTATATTCACTTAGAGAAATTAGTTCTCTGCATTTAACCCATTACAGGTAACCTGAACGACATACTATGCTTGGAGCAGTGGGCAGTCACAGTGCAGATCTGAGTCAAGCTCAGTGAACCAGAGGTCAAGAATCAAGACCTTCATTTGTCACAAACACAATTATACACGGCATAATGTGCAGTGACATGTTGTTTGCGCCTGTTCAGACCGAAACAACAATATCAATAAGAATAAAAATCAAAACACAGAAAATAATAATAATAATAATTATAACAACAACAACAACAATACTATTATTATTATTATTATTATTATTATTATTATTATTATTATTATTATTATTATGATTATATAAAAAATTTCCCATTGGGGATATTTCTTTTACCGACGTGACCCATCGGTGGCCACTGTGTGGCGCTCTGTGGAGCTGGTGGGGATCAAGGGACAAACGGTGGTGGCCTGTCGGATGTGGGGATCGATTCTGCAGCTCTTGGGACTTTCTTTTACTTCTTCTTTCAAAAACCAGAAACTAACCTGACCTAGCATGGTGAAATCTGGATCAGATCCACATTTTACAAAATTGAGATATTGTGACAACCCTAATTCATGTGGATTCCAAGAAACAAGTTTTGAAATCAATGTAGTAAAATTCATATCGCCACAGTGCATGCAAAGCGTATTTTTTACACATAACTATTTGCATCAGACACAAATCAAACAATATATTTAAGGTATCCAGTGAATGAAGTCGTTGTTAGATAGAAGATGCTTATCAATTAAGAAACACTGAGTGAAATTTAGAATCCAGAAGCCTGAAAGAGTTTAATGGACAATGTGGACCACACATCCGGCAGATCATGTTCAAGTATAAATAGAAGAAACTACTAGTGGAGTTCTGCAGAAGGAGTTGAGTCTGAGGCCTCGCAGGCATGTTGAAGCAGCAGCTGCATGACGGTCAGCAGGAGTGAGATCCCCCCCAACAACGCTCTTTTTCATTTTGCTGGTCAGTGAAGGTTTAGATGGAAGAAAGTTGCTCTGCATAGTCAGCCTGATGTCCACTCCTTTTCCTTTGTTCTCTCTCCCAGGAGTCCAAAGTGCAAGTTTGTGAGATGCTGGTGATTGGCTGGTGTGAGAGTGCTCAGAATGAGTTTTGGCGCAACAGGAAGCGGTGTGTCTCCATGTGATGGATGTCCAAAGTGTCAGTGACTTTACTCCTATTCAACAGGTGGAAACTCACCCAAAATGACAGAAGATGTTGACACACCGTCAACACTGCACTCCTTTCTTAAATGTAGCTAAAATGAGCTACAGTAGAAGGAAATGTGCACCTTCACACATGAAAAAATAATTGTGGCAACCCGAACATAGATTTTCCCAGAGACTTTGACCAAAATGAACATTGAAAAGAAACCGTTTTTGTCTTACCTCGTCTGACCAGGTAAGGTTTAGTGTAGTCCCAGCTGTCGTTGTCATTCTTTATCACATTCAGACGTGTAGGCTGCATTGAGATAAAAAAGAACAGCCAGTTAATAAGATAGAGCATTGATTAGATTGATTAAAGGAACTATTATAACAGGGATTGAACAGAAGGTCACACTGTTTGCCGACGATGTCATGGTATTTCTGGAGGAGCCTGAGAAATCATTTGCAGGATGAAACAGCTGGCAGGTGTGGAATTATCAGCCTTTAAGCTTAAAAACACAAGCGTCACTGCAAAGCTAACTCATTAAAATATTTCAGCATAACAAATTCCTTTCAGGGAAAGAAACAGAATTAGATTTGAACAATATACAGCTAAAGGGAAGAATAGAACTTCCATTCATAAAATAATATTCCTCCACTACACGTAGTATAAAGCCAAGTGAAAAGAATTATAAGGTGAACAAATTCCGAATTTCACAGAATTTTAGGAAAAAATAAATAAATAAACGCTTATAAATCAAGTGGTGTGAGATGGTCTAATGTTGCAAAATCAACGAGATGTTAAATGTTGAAAAAGGTTTTGTCGTGGGACAAAGAGGAGGATAACATATACGAATCTTGGGCAAATAAATGTGCTAAAACCTTTCTCTCTCTGGTCTACACACAAAGGTACACGACAAAGCTTTTAGCTTTCAGTCCTTGAAAACAGAATATAGCTTAAAACCAACTGATTTGATCACATTTCTTTAAATGTCTGATTACATCAACTGAGAATGCAAAACTCTAAATGTATAACAAACAGCGAAAGGTTTCATTATACAGTATGTCTTCCTTCTTTAGTGTTGCATGGAGGTGGCAGCATCATGTTGTGGGGTGAAATATTGAAGCTTCATCTCAAGACATCAGCCACGAAGTTAAAGCTTAAGTACAAATGGATCTGTGTTTGTTCACTTAACCCTTCCTGTTCCCTCTGTGTGTGTCTGATTTGTATCACCTGTCTGCCCTTCCTTCCCTTGTGTATTTAAACCCCTCTTCCTCTTGTCTCAGTGCTCGATTGTCATTGTGGTTCTTCTTGTGACCCCAGCCTTTTCCCTGTGCTCTTGTGATCTTCTCTGTGTTTCTTGACCTCTGCCTGGACTTTGACTACTTGCCTTTGGATCACCCCTCTGGTTTTGTACGCCTTTTTCTTAATAAACTCTCCGAATACCTGATCTGAGTCTGAGTCTGCGTTTGGGTTCACCACGATCAGTGACACTGAAGGTGATCTTTGTGCATTTTGAAAACTAACCTGGTGGCAGTCAATGAGTCCTCCTAATTCTTAAAGACACTCCATAACGTATTCTTATCACCACTATAGCACGTATGGACCATTATGTGTCCAAAATGGCTGCATGAGAACCAGAAATTATTGCAGAAGAAAATGCATTGTTTTGGTTAACGGATTGCACTTATATAGCTCTTTACATCCTCACATTCACACTCCAATAGAGGCAGTCGCCATGCAAGGCACCTAATCCATTCATTGGGAGCAGGTTGGGGTTCAGTGTCTTGCTCAAGGTCACTTTGACATGTGTACAGGGAGAGATGGGAATTGAATCTGCAACCTTTGGATTGTAAGACGACCGCTCTACCAACCGAGCCACAGCCGCCTCAGTTCTGTCAAGATGTGACTGTTGAGAGTAAATATGACGAGGTGGACATGAAAAGGAGAACTGACAGATGATCACCAGTGAGATCACAGTCCACCTGTACCTGGATTTGTTAAACTTCATCAGTAAGAATGGTTGGTCAAATAACGTAGGTAGATTCGAAAAGAACCAGAATCGTGTGTCCATGTGTTCAAAGTTCAAAGAGTAAGAATCCAGCAGTGATACTGACATGAAGTGCTCTGCCAGCGTCATATCAGACTGCAGGGCAATGAGTTCTAGCTGAACATCTCCTGGCGCACCATCCACACCGGAGGTAAAGGGAGAGGAAATCATTTGCATATCACCCTTCAACAATATTGAAGTCTTCAAATCATCCTGAGAACTCTACATGCAGTTCTCCTAAAAATAGATGTAAATCTGCAGAAGGGCGTTTTTACTTCTTTCAGGGTTTACATGTGAGTGTTGCTCTCTAGTTGCACAGGGTTATACAGTTCTTGAAGTCTTGAATTTCCACTTTCCATCTGAGCCATCTTACAGGTGTGTGGTAGCCTCTGTCCCCATGTCCAATCCCATGCTCCTCCATGGGCTCAACAAACCACACAGGGTGAAGTTATCTATTTTACTGACACCAATAATAACATGGTTATTGTTATAAATGGCTAGCAGTCCATGTTTTGTTAAAAGTGCTGCAATCTGCATCATTCATTTTTTTAAGTTATGTAGACATTTCTGCAGGCGAAAGCCTCATAACCTGTGTAAAAGTAAAAGTGTGCACATGTAGAGTCAGAATGGCAAAGTGACAACCAGAATTTAACATCTGATATCAAACATGTCAGTTGTTTAAATGTCTTTAAATACCTCACAAATGTACAAGTGGTGTAATTCATAGATGTCGGTAAACACCTGTCATGCATTGCAGCAAAATGCTGATATGTGACAGCCAAGGACACTTAAGTAAAGTTTCCTACTGTTTGGAAGCCTTTAAAAGAAAAGCAGATCGCGTTACCACCTGCCGTTTTGATATGTGCTGAAACATTTTCTGCAATGTGACCGGACTGCACACTCTTACCCTTGCATATTCAATCTTGAGTGTACAGCAACCAGCGTAGATGTCGGCGCCATTCAATGCTGCTTTGGCCTTCTGAGCACACTGAACTGAGTCAAACCTGTGGGAACAGTAGTTCAGGAAAGAAGACAGACCATTGCAATACGCCAATCAACACATGACAGTACCTACGATTACTGAAAAATGAAAAATCACAAAAATATTGTATGTCAAACTAGATGCAAAGTGGAACAAAACCTAAAGACTGATTAAAATAGTCTAATGTACAGTTGAAGCTGATGCAGTTCAGCGGGTGGATTGAACTCTGACCTGTACTTTGTTGACTTGAGGAATGACGATTGAGGATTCTGACACTGGAAAATGATTTGTGTTGGCCATTTCCAGCCTGATTCACTAACACCCTTTAATAAACATGTCAAATTGAATGCTTGAGCAAACAGACTGCCGGTTTGTGTGCATGTTCATACGTATGTACAGCGGTGGAAAGTAACGAATAACATTTACTCGCGTTACTGTAATTGAGTAGTTTTTTCTATACAGTATTTGTACTTTTTTAAATTCGTTTTGATAGCGGCTGAGCTGGCTGCACTCGGCTTCCCCTCTCATTCATAAAGGATACTCCACCATGGCCTGGATCCCATTTCGTTTGAAGATGACAATCCTCAGCACACTACCGATGGGATTACACACCGTGTACAGAACATCCTGCACCAAACAGAAGAAAAAACAAAATAATTAAACATTCTACAAGTTCTTTGAGGTCATCGGCAGTGCTGGAAATGACATAATTTCAATAGGAGCAAATACAGTCCTGAGGTAACTGTGTTTTTAATGACCTTTACTGTGAAGACAGACACAATCCACCATTTTTGGCCACCACTACATGCTCAGTTTGTCTGCTTTTGTATGCTGAGTTATATATATATGCCTGACGGGGTAGACAGTATATTTACCTGATGTAGAAGAGAGTATATTAACAGTGTTGATGGGTTAAAGCAGGGGTTCACACACATTTTCAGCATTCGAGCTGCTAATAAAATGACCAAGTCAAAATTATCCACCGACTCTTAAAAGTACATTGAGTATTCTTTATATGTTGGTGTACCTTGCATTACTGCATGAACCTATATTGCACAACACAACTCTGCACATGTTTTGTCATGACCTTACTCCGATGACTTGCACTGAATGGAATCAGCCAGGGATGCATAGTCAAAGACAGAAGCTGCTGATAGAATAGTCAGCCTCAAGCACATTTCCAATTGATCACCAGCCATAGTGGAACGGTATTTGGACTCAATAATCTTCATGTGGGAACTGTCCTTGAGCCCTGGTTCAAGCTGAATGTCAGCTTGTAGTGTCAAAATCTCCTCCTCCAGTCCAGATGAGTTTAGGTTAAACAATATTGCAATTTTTGAAAGGAGTGAATCAACTTCAGCATCTTCCCAAAACGGGTCGCACATGAATGTAGTGATTGGCTCCAGTAAAGTAAAACATTAAAGGAGCTGATCATTTCGCTCACTCCATTAAGGTCATTCAACATGTTGGTCGGATCAATTAAAAATACTAGTCTGGCAAATGACTAGCAACCACTGATCGATATTTACTTGGTTGTATTCTGCATGTTTAGCTACACAGAAAAAGTCCTTAATCTCCAGACAGAGCTCTCGAAAAATCTTCTTAGTAGTTTGCTAGAGTTTGTCAGCATTTGGTGCGGTTGTAGGGGTCTGCGTGGCAATCCAGGCGTCAGAAAAGGAAAGACGTCAGACTGACTGCCCTGCATGTTAATTAAGAGATGAATGTCACAGTGAGGATGGATGATAGACTGACGTCCGTTTCTTTAACGCCATATGCTTTATCCACACAACCTTTGCCATCGACCTGTAGATCACGGTTGACATATTGGGTACCCTTGGGGTTGAGAGTGTATTTACCATGGTGAAGGGGTAGAAGGTATTTTTACCATGGTGAAGGGGTAGAAGGTATATTTACCATGGTGAAGGGGTACAGGGTATATTTACCGTGGTGAAGGGGTAGAAGGTATATTTACCATGGTGAAGGGGTACAGGGTATTTTTACCATGGTGAAGGGGTACAGGGTATATTTACCGTGGTGAAGGGGTAGAAGGTATACTTACCATGGTGAAGGGGTAGAAGGTATACTTACCATGGTGAAGGGGTACAGGGTATATTTACCGTGGTGAAGGGGTAGAAGGTATATTTACCATGTGATGGAGTAGAAGGTATATTTAATGTATGACAGGGGAGAGCATATATTTACCGTGGTGATAGGGTAGAGGGGGTTCTGGATGGACAACAGGAGGACCTTGTTGCCACTGTTGGGGTTGTCAGCGTTGGTTGGCCGGGTGATTCTCTTGGATGTGGAGTAATTGAAGTACGCCTGTTGGCCTGATACAGTATTATGAGCAAAAGCATGTTTTACTTAAAAGTAGCTCATCCGTCTTCATAGTGTGAAGACCGTGAGTCAAACCTGCTATGTAAACGGGCTCCTTGGCTCCACTAGATACGCAACGGTCTGCACTCTCCAAAGCAGAGAACTCCACCAACGCTTGACGCTTGAATGGCATCATCATCACATAACTGAAATGACAAATATACAATATCATCTTCAAAACTGTTCACGATGAGCTTCAACAGCATTGGAGTTCTTTTTTTCCTGGCTTCATTAGTTCCTTCAACAATACTGCTAAAATACATTTCAAACCTGGATATAGAGGTTTTGCTTCTGTGCTATTATCCTTGAAAACCTTGTGACAACATGAAGACGTATACAATCTTCTGCCATCAATGCTCAGGAACCAGCTTCATTTATTGTCCGTTTCAGTCAGGGAGGCTGCTTTAGGTCACCAATCAATGAGCAGTGTTTCTTCATTGTAATGCTTTGTTTTCTCTCTGGTCACTCTTACTTTAAACTGATCGCGACCCCAAACAAGCAGCGGTTGTAATGGCACGACATTGTCCAGGTCGATTGATCCGCACTCAAAGGTGCAGTGTGAAAGTCAACCTAACCTAATTGTCTTTTGCTTCTTGGTTAATTGAGCTCCTAGAGACTGAGACTGACCGTTTGTCATGAAGGTATTTTCAACTGTCATTGTCTCAAGCCAGGCTAATTTGCTTAATTTCTTTCTTTATTAATAGTAATTGGATGTATAAAAGAAGAATTAGTATGTAACGTGTGAGAGGATTTCTGTGGGACAATGAGTCAGTTTGGGAATTGTTGTTGAAAGGAATATAGATGAACTACTGTAAACAAACAAAAAGAAAAACCAACAACGCACTTGCAACTATTGATTCTTTGCTGAGTGAATTAAATCATTCTGAAAAGTGACGAGAATGAAAATTTTTCACGATCGTTCATTCAGATGTTGTTGTTTTTTTCCTATGACCTACTTCATTTAATTTGGCTTTAACGATTTCGGTCCACAGGCAGTGGTTTTCTCACCATATAGATCCAAACTTCTCCAAGGCATCGATCAGGTCAGCTTCAACTACAGCTTCGCACAAACCCCGGACATGGACCACAGGACTGGGCGAGATATGATGAGTGCCCTCACCATTCTCCTGCAACACACACACACACACATTTTTTTTTTATACAAAACCAAGAGGTGATCACCTCCACATTAATCAGTGTAAACAAACTGGAGGATATTTCAGGGTCTGCATCCTGTAGGTCTACAAGGTCCTGTGATGTTTTATCAATTAATTTGTGTTTCACCTTTCACCTCAACTCTGATTAAACTACAGTTTTGTGCTCCTAAAAAACACAATGTAGAATTTTGTAATTCAAATACACGGGATTGGGGGGGTGCGAAATGGAGGGAAGAAAAAAAAATCCCTGTAATATCCCAATAACAATATAATGTCTATCCATCCATCTTCTTTTCCACTTATCAGGGTAACAGGGGCTGGAGCCAATCCCAGCGCACTGTGGGCGAGGGCAGAATACACCTGGACAGGGCAGACACATAGAGACAAACAACCACACCTAGTTGCAATTTAGCATCACCAGTTAACTTCACATGTATGCACACATGGGGAGAACACGCAGCCACACAGAAAGCCCCCGAGTCGTACCTTCTCACTGTGAGGTGAGAGCGCTAACCACTGCACTAATGAAATCTATCTAACCATCCTATTGGACCAAACTAGTCATCCTATAGGACCTAACTAACCATCCTATAGGACCTAACTAACCATCCTGTGGGACCTAACTAACCATCCTATAGGACCTAACTAACCATCCTATAGGACCATAATAACCATCCTATAGGACCTAAGTAACCATTATATTGGACCGAACTAACCATTTTATAGGATCTAATTAACCATCCTATTGGACCTATCTCGTCAACCTATAGGACCTAACTAACCATCCTATAGTAACCATCCTATAGGACCTAATTAACCATCCTATAGGACCTAACTAACCATCCTATAGGCCCTAACTAACCATCCTATAGGACCTAAGTAACCATCCTATAGGACCTAACTAACCATCCTATAGGACCTAAGTAACCATCCTATAGGACCTAACTAACCATCCTATAGGACCTAAGTAACCATCCTATAGGCCCTAACTAACCATCCTATAGGACCTAAGTAACCATCCTATAGGACCTAACTAACCATCCTATAGGACCTAAGTAACCATCCTATAGGACCTAACTAACCATCCTATAGGACCTAACTAACCATCCTATAGGACCTAAGTAACCATCCTATAGGACCTAACTAACCATCCTATAGGACCTAAGTAACCATCCTATAGGACCTAAGTAACCATCCTATAGGACCTAACTAACCATCCTATAGGACCTATGGGTCAGTGGCATCAGACCTGTGTTCCCAGGTGCAGCTGGAGGTTGGACTGACTGGAGTTCAGGAAGAGGAAGATAAACACAAGTCATTTTGATCCCATAAGACTAAAAACTGAGTTGAAAGAAAATGTCCCATAAACATTTTGCCAGACAGAAATTAAATAAAATCATAGGTAGCAGTCGCATCCTGTGATATGATGATGATGATGATGATGATGATGATGATGATGATGATGATGATGATGATGATGATGATGATGATGATGATCACTTTTCCCAGGCTCACCCTCACTACGGGCCTGTGTGATGCTTTGCAGCATTGACCCCCTCAGTGTTGCCTTCTTACCCCGGGTCCTGCTCCGTCTTGCCCGCCGCTCCATCGCGCTCGACTGCCAGTGGATGACTCTCCGTTACCGGGCAGCGATCCGGTGTCGGAGTCCTCTCCCTCCTCCAGCTCCTCCTCCCCTTCCTCTCTCTCCTCACCCTCCGTCTCCTCCGTCTTCTGACGTTTGGCGGCCCGGCCGTACTCCACCTCATCACCGGCTCCTTCTAACGTCGACATGCCGGGTGCGGGGCCGTGGTGAGCGGACATGTCCTGCGGCGTCACTCCGACACGTCCATCGCAGCATCCACCCCACAAAAGGTCCTCAGGTGCGGCCTGTCTGCCTGCTGTGCACCCGGGCTCCGTGCGGAGGTGCGCGCGGAGGACAAGTCGGCGTGTGATTGGTCGGTGTGGTCCGGAGCCCGCAGAGACGAGCTGTGATTGGACGCTAGCGACGCAGAGGCGGGCGTAGAGGAGGCACGAGACGATCCGAGGCAGGGAAGAGTGTGGAGGCCTCTCACTGTGTTTTTCTGCCGCAGCATCACTCTTCCAGGATGTCCAACACGCGGCACGCGGCCAAGAACCAGCCCGAGGGATGAATACAAAAATTATTTGTGAACAGTCTTATTATCCTGTATGTGCCTAATTGATGGCATTTCATCCCAGTGATTGGTATAAGAAGATGTGTTTTGAGGGAATTCATGTGTCAATAAATAGACTAATACATACAATGTACTACAAAATAAAGTTGTAATGTAGACAATAGTGTGTAATTTTAAGACACATTACTTCTTTGGGAAGCTGAGGCTCGCCACACTTGGGAGCTCAGTCCTGGGCAGTTTCTACAGGTGAGCAGCCAGAGTCTAAGAAATACTGAGGTCCACCACTAATTGTCCTCCTGGACATTAGTTACAAAGTAGAGAACAAAATGAAGACCAAAATTCATTTAAAACAGATTCATTTATTTAAAACACAAGTTAATTCAATGTGTGTAAGACATGTGTATGTGTGTGTGAGAATCCATAAAGAGTGACATCATCATCTGCAGCAATGAGAGACTCTGCAGGGTTCAACCATGAAGACTCACTGAAATGACATGAATTAGTTTTCATGATTGTTGATTTTACACACTGCACAAACACATTGAAAACATAGAAGATTTTTATATTTTTTTAATTCACCGGCACAGGCAGAATCTTCTGAAGCTGAATATCTAAGTCAAGAATGTTTCTCCTCCCACTTCATGTTAGAGTGTGAATGTTTTTCACCAAACTTTGATTTGGGGTAATCATGGTTAGAACGGCAATAGTGCTGCTTAATAAGAGAGAGCTTATTTTCATCTGTTAATGTTTTATTGTTATAGCTGACTGGATCAAGTTCAGCTGGAGAAATGTGGCTGACATCAGCTTTCCCAGCAATCGTCTCACTTGTACAGAGTTCAGGCACCCTACAAGAAAGCGGCGACCCCCTTGAGTCTATAGGTCTTACCTGTGTTTGCTTAAATCACATGACGTTACTTTGATTTCTAATGTTCATTTAACACATGAAGTGTAAGTATGTAGTCTCTTTTTTTCAAGGAGCTTATCCCTGAAGTGGATAAGCAGGACGGAAGATGGATGGATGAAAAAAATCTCTGAAAACACATTTTTTGTGCTTACTTTATTTAATTCAATAGGTTTACTGAGTGCAACTGATCAGTTAACCTGGCTTATTTAAGTTGCTAAGTCCAAGTTTAGCATACTCGCTATTTTTAAGTTGAAGAAAAGTAAACGCAGCTAGATTCTAAGTAAACTTAGCAAGTAGATGTGAAGTAAACTGAACTTAAGACTAATGGTGACATTTACTTACCTCCACAGGTTTCCTTGATTCATTTAAGTAAGCGAGGTAAGTAAGTAACTTATTACATTTTGATTTTACAGTTAAGCAACTGTCCCAAACCATCCGGGGCAGAATAATCCCCCCAGGATCACTTGAATGAGCAAAGCATTCTACTGTCATCCCTGAGTTAGAGGGTAAAGCCTATTATTTCAACAACAAAAAAAGCTGTTTATTTTTATTATAAGTTTTAGGCTTCATGTCTCGGCCGGGCCTCAAAGGGTTAAGTGAGCTCTTTGAAGCCCCTTTAAAGGAGCATCTGACAGGCAGCATCCCTCCCTGGACTCTAGTATTATAAAGAGTATTCATAGGATTCTACACCATTAATGCTCTTTCTGTCTTTCTTTCTTTTTTCTTTCTTTCTTTCTTTTCCTACAACATGATATGTTGGGTTGTATTGCTAACAGAATTTCATTGTTTTATGACAATACCAATAAAGCATTTTGAATCTTGAAGCATGAACATGGATCATATCTTCTCTTTTGGAATATTTTGCAAGGACCAAAATGCAGAAGGATGTCTTTTGTCATTATTTGAATTGTGCATTCTTGAATTGAATTGTTGTGTGTGTGTGTGTGTGTGTGTGTGTGTGTGTGTGTGTGTGTGTGTGTGTGTGTGTGTGTGTGTGTGTGTGTGTGTGTGTGTGTGTGTGTGTGTGTGTGTGTGTGCGTGTGTGCATGTGTGTGTGAGTGAGAGAGAGACAGAGAGAGAGGATGTTTTGTCATTGGCGTTTCAGAAACAATCGAGAGGCTACAATGCGGCACTGAACTGTGATTTTTAGTCTGAAGGAAACAAGCTCAGAGATTTAAGTGTTCACGGTTTCATTTTTATCTTCCAAATTGTACTTTGACGATGCTGGATCATAGTTCACATATATGTCAAATTTTGGCTTCTCGTCTCAATTTTCACTAATGAGCCTAATTGAAAGGAGGTTTTTTAGAACATAACACTAGTCCAGTTTTCCTTGTTTTTCCTTGGACTATGAAGCAAGTCTTTCAAATTCCCATGTTGCAGCTGCCTTGTTTGCAGCATAGAAGACGTCGGGCAGCGTTGTTTCTCATAAATGACCTTTTTTCAGAGGGACAACAGATAACATTACCCATTAACCAATGACTGTATAGATATCTATTTTTTAATGAACCTGTGTCTTTTTGCGGCAGTAGTTTCGTCGTTAACATTATTATATTAAAGAAGACATTAAGGGATATTCGGTTAAGGTTGCATTTTCTAAAACAACAGTTATTCAGAACATCACTTCATATTTTGTATTTATTTATATATCCGACCAGTAAGCTCTTTGTCACTGCCTCTTTAATGTCCATCCAAAGTTCTGCTGCTTCAGGATGGGAAACATGAATCAGCAGAATCAGGGTGAAATCAGAGGAGAGACAAAGTGACGAGAGGAGGAAAGCAGGATCAGCTCAGTAGACGTCGTGTGGGAGCAACTGAGGCTTCTCTTAGTTTTCACCTCCACTCTAAATGACAGTGATCTTTAATAGAACTGAGTCGGGGAAAGTTTCATTCAGGAAGCTGGTTGAAGTGTGTTGTGGTTGTGGTTTGGTGCTGAGATCTTCAGGAGGTTTGTGACTGTCTGAGGTGAGTTCAGGTCAATCTGCTCTAGATTAAACTTAGTTTGTATTACTGACTTGAGCTGAAGATATTCCAGATAGCTGTTTTGACTGATACCATATGTTTCTATTAGGTCATTAAATGGAACAAAATAGTTATTGGAGAGAAGTTGTTCTTTATTTTTTTCATCTTGGGAAGTTTTAGCAGGGTATTTGGTGTGTGCTGAAAAATAGAGTTAATAAAGTTTCCGTGATTGAGGAGAATCTGTCTATTAACTCTATTGCTTCTCTCTCTCTCTCTCTCTCTCTCTCACACACACACACACACACACACACACACACACACACACACACACACACACACACACACACACACACACACACACACACACACACACACACACACACACACAACATACTGTGTTAAGTTGGCATTGCCCACTAGATGGTGCACTGTGTACATGTTATAATGTTAGTAAAATCCTGTGAGAGTGTATGACAGGAGTTGAAACGTCACAGGATCCAAGATGGAGAATAAAGTGAAGCTCTAAGGCAGACATCGTCGTCGTTATTATGAGATGAAATAAATCTTCACAGATAGAAACAATATATTGTGTCACAGTAGTGGATATTAAGCCATCCCGTCGTCGAAAGAAATGGATGCTACCTTCTTTTGTGGATTGGGGAGTAGGGACATGATTTGCATAACACCTTGGCGCTCACGGCAGCCGACGCCAAGAAGCTACAGACGTACTATGATAAGTACACAAATTACATCACACCCAAAGCAAACCCCATCTATGGCAGATATAAGTTTCAGGAGAAGATGAAGGGTGAGCATGAATCATTTGAACAGCTCGTGACCGAGCTAAAACTGCTTGTTAAGGACTGTGGCGACCCAAACAGTGACGAACTGGTCAGAGACCGGATTGCATTCGCCACTAAGTCACCTCATGTTCGTGGGAAACTTCTCAGCCAGGGTGCAGAGCTCAAGTTAGACAAAGCTATAGATGTAGCCAGGTCCCATGAGCTAGCAAAGCAGCAGTTGAAAACTATGGGCCATGACACTATTCATGCCATCAGCAGAAGGCCGCACAGGCTGGATAACCACAGAGAGGCACTAAACCCAAGGAGCATGCTGCTACAGCACACAAGTCATGCAGCTACTGTGGAGGACAACACAGTGCTAAAGATGTCTGCCCAGCCAAAGGAAAAGAATGCCTGAAATGCAAAAAGATGAACCATTTCGCCAGAGTCTGTAAATCAAGGCTCCCTTCAGAGTCAGGTTTCCATCGGCAGACAGTGCACGCAGCCAGAGAGAACACAGAGTCTGTTGAAAAGGACACAGACGATGAACAGAGCGGTTTTTACATCGACAGCATCACAAATGAGAATGAAGGTGAAAGCAATGAGCAAGCATATGCAGATGTAGAGCTGGGCTCTCCCCAGGAAAAAAGTGAGATTTAAAGTAGACACTGGTGCACAGGCCAACACCATTCTGGTCAACATCTTTCAGACTCTCTGCCAAGATGTGACACTGAAGCCAGCAACAGGCAAGCTCACAGACAGCTCCTTGACCTTACAGGTCATTGTAAACTTCTGAAGTTCGTTGACAGCGATTTGTTTAGGTTGTTGAAAGGTGCACTTGCTTGTTAACGAGAATACTTGTGTTACCTGTGATCTACATTTGGACTATTTACATTGGATGTAGTATTATACTTACCTGTGCATGCTATTTTGGTTTTATACCTGTCATCCCAGCTATTTGCTCAGGTTAAGTTGTCTATTCACTTATTATGCCTATTGGACATGCTCCATGAGGTTCAGATGCTCCTGCGTTACTTAGATTCTCTGGGAACACCATATTCTGTCTGCTGGTGTGTTATTTGTTTTTCAGGGAGTTCCTAAGTCAGGTCCACATATTTAATTTGAGTAGAGCCCCGGCGTCCTCTTGTGACCAGCCGCCACTGAAGCAGACATTGTCTTATTTCAAGAGAATCACACATCCACCACAGGACATCACAGATTGATCTCACCACAATTTCCCTCACACATACTCAGCTTGCTCTAACTCCATGCAGAGCGGCGTAGCTTTATCAATCAACAACAAAATATAATTCTCTTGCAAAGATACAATCACAGACTCAGTTGGAAGATTTATAATTATTCACATCTCTCTTCAGAACATAAAGATGTGTATCACAAACATCTATGGCCCAAACGTTGATGACCCCTCCTTCTATCACAACTTCTTCACCACTCTCTCAACACACTCTGACAAAACACTTACAGTGGGAGGAGACCTCAACAAGGTGTCAGGGTCCGTGTCTGTGCCTTTGTGTGTTTTCATCAAATCCGCATCTCGTACTCTGTGTTCACGTCCTGCTTTATTGTGTCACATGCCCTTCCTGTGTACGCCTCCTTTGTGTGTGCGTGTGTGTGTGTGTGTGTGTGTGTGTGTGTGTGTGTGTGTGTGTGTGTGCGTGTGTGTGTGTGTGTGTGTGTGTGTGTGCGTGTGTGTGTGTAATAAGCCTAGTTTGTCTCACCTGTGACTTCCCTCTCCTCATATATTTAAAGCAACAATGACGAGTGACGAGACGTGAAGGAGGGGGTCCTTCACATCTCGTCACTCGTCATTGTTGCTTCGTCTTCATGACTCCAGGCCTTTCCTTGTGTTTTCCCGTGTGGACTTCTTCGTGTTTTGGATTTAGCCGTGTACCTGCCCCTGCCTGGACCTGGACTGCCTCCGTGAACGCCGATCGTTAACCTGTTTGCCCTGATTATTTAATAAAACCTGCAAAAGGCAGTTTTGTGTGCGAGTCTGCTTATGGGTTGTCCTCAGACCCTGACATAAGGTCCTCAATCCAACAGTAGACAGAGTTAGTAAAGCAGCAAATAGCCATCAGTGGGACTCAATAGATATAATCCAGCACTACATGATTGACGGCCATGAACGGTACCTTCGGATAACAAGTAAAGGCCTGGTCGTCAGGTGAAAATGCCACATTTTGAGGTGTGATATCCAAAGTTCATCACAATGTTGAGGATCTTTCCAAGAAGTGAAACGATGATTCTCAACTGTGGGCAAAACACGATGATGTGTTATAAGTTTAAACAAAACCATAGCAGTTGCGATTTCAATATTAGTTGAGTCAAAGTGGATGAAATGATCATTTTGTATCAGTATTAAATGTAACACTCACTATTTCAGCCTCATTGTCACCCGGTATCAGAACTTTTCCGATGAGCATCTCAACTGTGATGCAGCCCAAATCCCAGGTGTCAATGGTGTTGGTATAGGGGGCGGCCAGCAGCATTTCTGGAGCCCCGAGGACACAAATACACTTTTGTCACAATGACTTGGTCGCACATGAGCTTGACTGACAAACTGAGATGCCAGCTTGCATTGCTGACTCGGCTATTTCACAACTGCAAGAACAGTTTGGTTCCTTTCATTATACATACATACATACATACAAACCGTTGGTCACCTAACTTTCGTTGGCGAAGGAAATAAAGTCACACTTCTGAGTTCTCTCATTAAGTTTCATTTATTACACGGCACTAAAATATATTATTCAAATGCCATTGTGTCCCTTGTGTTTGAGAAAGAGCTCCTCATTGGCTCAGTCTTTGGCAGAAATGCTTCTGTTTGACTTTGTGACATTATCTGTCATGTTGTGTTTTTTTAAAATTTATTATTCTTTAATTCAGATTGATTTACTAGAGTCCGCTGATTTGTGTGGCATCTTTATTCCACTAAAACATCCAATTCACTCGTATCACATGTCATTTTGTAGCTTAATCACTCAATGATGAACGCAGAGAACAGTCTTCCCTGCTTACATGAGGGCAGCCCATTCTTCTTCTTCTTCATTTAGGTTTGACGGCAGTCAGTGTTGGGCTATTTTTGTTTATGTCAGGTGGGAAAAAATATATTGGGCTGGTGATTAAAATTTCAGCTGCTTTTGTCCACATTTGGCGAGTTTTTAATATTGTGAAAACAGCTCTCGCTCTCGCTCTCTCTCTCTCTCTCTCTCTCTCTCTCTCTCTCTCTCTCTCTCTCTCTCTCTCTCTCTCTCTCTCTCTTTAATAAATAAATAAATAATTGAATATATCTTAAATGATTTGATTCATCCATGTATTAACCAGCTGACCTGGCTTCCAGTGACTGTAAACAGTTCAAGTTCTCAACATTGTAGAAGTTGATGGAAAGATGCTGATTCTGCGTAAAGGTAAGATGATATTTATGTCACATCAGCTTATTTGCACTGGGACTGATTCTGGTAACTGCAGCCCACTGATTCTATGGCATTTGCTGGTTGAATTAAAAACTCAATCAGCTGCTGTGTGGCCAGGTCGTTGTGCGTCTTTCAGCACCACAGGTGTGGAAAGTGGTGAGGAGAAAAAAAAGAGAGAAGGGAGAGAGGGGGGGAGGGAGGGAGGGAGGGAGATGCGCCCTGTATGTGCGTAATTAAGTTTTGTTTTAAATTGTTTTGCATGTAGTCCTCATACAGGTCATTTGTGATGTAAATAATGAAATATATGAGGCCTACACGGCTTCAAAGTGCACGTTTTGACTTGCAGTTGGCATTATTACTAATCAGGGCCTGGCGCTAGGATGCCAGAGCTTCATTTTGCAGTTTGTGGAGCCTATGGTTGAGTTACTGCGCTCTTGTTGGTTGCAATTTGCAAAAACCTATTTATCTATCATTTATATGTTTATATGATGCAGATATGAAGCTCTGGGTGGGTTTTCTTTTGCATGTGTTGTGATTTTGCGGGTTTGCACGGGTGTCTGGCAACTTCGAGGTTTGGGCTGGTTTTTAATGGAATGGGCGGGGCTGGAAACTGTCAATCTGATCTGGCAACACTGACGGCAGTTGTTATTGGTGAAGTTGCACTACCGCCACCTGCTGGTTCTAACTAGCCTATACTATTTCCGCCACTCGGAAAGAAAGATAGAAAGATAGAAAGAAAGAAAGAAAGAAAGAAAGAAAGAGTCTTGGATGGAGGACAATTATATTAGAATGCACTATTTAAATGACGTTGTCATGGCAACAACGGTCCATCTGACCTCACAAAGCCAGATGTCCTATGCAGTTGTTCACTTCTCCAGACTTCAGACTGTCAACACGTTTATGAGAGCTACTCCAGCAAAACCAACGAGTTCAGAGAGTTAAACCCCACTGAACACATTCAGTAAGTACTTCTAGAAGTCGTTTAGTCTGAGCAGGATTTAACTTAACATCCAAATAACGCACGACGCCTCCTTTTTACCAATATTTGATCATTATTGACTGATTTTTATGTGATATCATGAATATAACTGCAGACTGTGCCACATAAACAAATGTATGAAACATGTTTGATCTGTACTTGTAATTAAACATCTTCTCCAGCAATTTAACATATAGCTGCAGCTGTAAAGTTATTGAAGTATGGGCCGACACGAAGTGAGCTTCACGTTGGCTCATATATTAAATATGTCTTCAGTTTCACATGACTTAGAAGATCAGATGTTGCGCACTGTATTAGGCTCAGCTTGTTGTTTCTCTGTGTGACAGGAGTCCAGACATCTTTCTTCTGCACACAGTCATCGTGTTACGACCAAACAAAGCTGCAGCGAAGGAGCCAGACCTCAAGTCTGAGTCGACATTTGAGGGTATGGTGAATATAGATTAATTATAATTGTAATTTATTTTATCATGCGATTTCTGCACTTGAGGAAATGTTTATTATTATCATTGTGCAATGTTTGTGCTGTGTCAGCGATTTCCCAGGAAATGACTAATACTGACTCAGATGATTTACTTTCATAACAGAAGACAAGTGGACGCCAAGCAGCTTGGACAAGTTTCACAAATTGCTTCACGCCAGATGAAAGAGCAGTGATCAGCGACAGAAAGACAAGAGGGAAACCATGCGGATTCGTCTTCCGCAGGGCTCAGCAGCGGAAACTGAGCAACTTCTCGAGTCACTACGAGAAGCGGCTCGGATACAAAGACAAGATGAGTCACTGCAACAAACCAAAAAGTGTTGTTGTGTGACTCTCCCTGCTGCAAACCCAGTAAGATCCTCACCACTCAGATTGTACAAACAGGTTCATCCTGACAAAACCATTTCATCTGGTCTCAGGCCATGTTGTGTTTGTGTCCAGTGGAACAATGCACCGGTGATCAGGCTCCCAGAACACGTCACCAACAACCAGCAGCCTGTTGGGTCACTGTGAGTAAATCAAGCCCTTTTAAACGCTGCTCTTGAGTTCCTGTGTCTTCACTTTCTCACTGTGGAATGTATTTTTGCCTGTGTAGGAATGGAGACAATGTGTGTCTGGTTCCCTCTGCTGCTCCTCAGACTGACGCCGACAAGTCAAAGTAAGTTTGCTTCTGCAGCTTTTGTCCTGAATGTGTTTCTCCTTGATAAAAGGCCGTGGATCTGAAATGAAGTGGATCAGGTTTCTGTTATTAATGCACCTGAATGTGGTCACGATCAGCATCGTTAATGAGGCGTTCATTTACATCTTTGTTTTTCATATTTTCATCCCGTCACATATTCCTTCATGTTTAAAGTGTTTTTCTCCCGTCTCCACGGCTCCAGAAGGCTCCCACACTTTGATTTTCTCTTGTGTTCCGATAGGAAGAGAAAGCACGAGGACGAGCGAGTGGAAGAGCAGCCGCACATCAAGAAGCCACCAAATGCCTTCATGTGGTTTTGGAAGGAGCAGAGGTCAAACGTAAAGGCTCAACTCAACACCAGGGACTGTGCGGCCGTTAACAAAGACCTGGGAGAGAGAGTGAGTGTCTTGTCTCCTGTGTCACCGCTCAGTCACAATCATAATCTGATGATTACTAGATGAACAAACTGGCTTGTAGTTGAGCATCAGTGTGTGTGTGTGTGTGTGCTGACAGTGTGTTGCCCTTGTTGAACAGTGGAAGTCGTTGTCAGAAGAGCGGCGGGCCAAATATTTTGATCAGGCCAGAAGAGAAGCCCGGCTGCACGCTCAGAGATTCCTAGAGTGGTCCAGCGGTCATAACGATGTAAGTGAGCTCTGTTTCTACAACCTCTTGCTGCCGAAACTCAAACAATCGCTGTTGATCAACTCATGGAACATTGAATGTGTCATGTTTTTTTATTGACAGGGGAAGAAAAGAACGAGGATCAGAGCTCACCACAAAGACAAATATGTAAGACATGATTGTTGAGTCTCAGTTTTATAAAATTATAATCTGGATCGTAGCTGAATGCATTAGAGCAGGGCTGTCAAAGACCTTTTAGTTCAGGGGCCACATGCAGCTGAATTTCATCTTGAGTGGGCCGGACCAGTAGAATAGTGCCATAAAAACCTTTAGATGTTTTTCTTTGTAGTGGTGCAGAGTAAACATGATGAAACCGTCTATATTTACACAAAACCAAACAATTATGATGGAAAATGATGACAATCTCAACATGAAGCCAATTTTAATGAAACTTCTGTTTCAAAATACAGTGAAATGTATACACTTCTCCCATAGCGGCAATGTTCATGTTTTCATCATTTCACAGAGACATTCAAGTTTTGAGTTGCTGCAGATGATTCAACAGTTGAAACTTCTAATGAACTTTTACTATTTCATGTTGCAGATGTAATTCAACATCCAGTGGTGGAGTCTCCTCGGCCATCAGGACGACAGCCAGATTCACTGTCAGTGTTAGAATCTGTGTAGATTTTGTTCTGTCTGTAATTCAAAGTGTGGTGCCACATGACATGCACTAATAAAGAGTATCGTTGGCCACGCCCCTTCATGAGACTGTCCGTGTGACGTGTTTGTGGTGAAAAGTGGTTGCGATGTACTGATGGGAATTCTCCTTTATTTCAATCCCTTTTCAGAAAACATTTCCTGAATGAACAATTCATTGCTCTGAACAATGTCGGTGCAGTTTTGTTTTCTAATAGATTATGACATTTGAGAATTTTGTATTTTAAAAGAAAACTGATTATCCTCATGAAAACTGGCGTTCTGAATGATCCTGAGAAATTATTGTAAAGATCTTTTGTAATTTATTATTATTTTTTAAAGCTGCAGTAACGATAAGTCATGAAGACTATAAATAGATTCAATTTTAGGAATCATCTAGTTTACTGTTGTCATTTTTATATGTAGTGTTTTTGAGTTTCTAGATGTATTTTATACACATATACAAGCAAAATGTGTTTTGTGGCAGTATTATCAAGTATTTATTGAGGTTGGTCTCCAAGCAGATAGTTTTATGCCTGATCAAAATGTTTATTGTTCTTTTAAAAAATTGTGTTCAACCACAATTTTTGAATCATTCCGGAGGGGAAATCATTGATATATTATTACTCTCAGGTTTAACCATATAAAACTGATTGAACAAAGTATTTACAAGCATTTCAAAATGTGACATAATGTAAATAAATGTTAGTTTGACCTTTAGACACATTTGATTTCCAGTAAATGTACTTTGTGTTGTTTGGTCAGTTACGTGATCTACGTATTAAAATCATACCTTCTTGGGCCACTAGATGTCACTGGCAGCCAAATGCTGCTACAGTACCACAGAAAAACCTTCATTACTACTGCAACAGGATTCAACAGTGAAGAAGTTTTCGCATGATACATAATCTGACTGTAATCCATTACTTGTGCATTTCTTCAAAAGACATGTGTAACCCAGGTTTACAAAGCTGTCACTAAAAAAAATAAAACCCTGTTAATTAAACACAGCCATAGAGAAATACATTAAAAATGCTAAACAATAAATAAATCATTAGAAATCAAAGAAATACTATAATTCATTAAATAAGATTTCACTTTGGTTTAAAAACATGTAAAATGGTTTAAAACATGTAAGTCATGCTATTTTAGTTTATTCAAAATGTGTTTGGACTCTTATTTTCAAAAGTCACATTGCAGCGTGTTCATTGATGCAGTACGACAGACTGGAAGTTGATCGGTGATACAAAGAGAGAGAAAGTGGTCCGGACACTAGGTTTGTGGGAGAGGTAGTGGAAGTCCCGGCCGACGACCTGTACAGGTCCGGTAGGTGGTGCTTTTTTCTGCTTCTTCCTGGATGGAATGTCAAGGATTAGCTGGTTATGTGGTAGTTGTGTGGTGCTGAGAGTTTGTTTGGGTCGTGGCTGATGATACGGAGGAGAGCGGGGGGAGTGGGTTAGGGTGGAAAACAAGTGGAAAGAGAGAAATGTGGACATTCTAAGGAGAATGCGGGAGGTGAAAATGGTGAGGGCTGAAGAGGAATTTCATGTCCTCTTCAGGTTGAAAGACCAGGTGGGAGAAGGGTTTAGAGTCATGAACCCGCTCAAAATTGCTGAGTCCCTAAAGGGGGTTGGGGAAGAGTTGGAGGCTCGGATCTTGCCTGGTGGAGCTTTGCTTCTGTTGTGCAAAAATATGGATCAAGTTACGAGAGCAATGAAAGTTGGAAAACTATTGGGGAAAAAGGTGGAAGTGGTCGTTCCTGCAAAGAAAAATGAATTAAAAGGTGTCATCTATGGAGTGTGTGCTGATAGCTCAGAGGAGGAAGTCAAGGAAAACATTAGAGGGGGAAAGTAATGGATGTGAAGAGGTTTGAAGCCACGGAAGGTGGACATTCAAAGTCACTGGGGATTATGGTCTTATGAGAAGGGAAGAGATCTTGAAGGCTGAAGGATGGACGTTAAATGTCATTTCTTCACAAACTGCTAGTTATAATGTGTCCTGCTTGAACTGCCTGCTTGAGCTCCTTCAGAGAAGGAGCTCAAGCAGGCAGTTCAAGCAGGAGCCAACTCTACTCCTGGACAAGACAGGATGAGTTATGAATTGCTCAAACATTTAGAAGATGTAACATTGGAAGAAATACTGGCTTTGTTTAATTGTGTCAGGGAGACGGGAGCATTATCTAAGGTGTGGAAACATGCTGTTGTGGTTCCTGTCCTGAAACCAAGACAAAGATCCCTCTTGTCCTTCATCGTATCGGCTGATAGCTTTAACCGCTGTTTTATGTAAAGTGATGGAAAGAATGGTGACTAATAGGTTAGTCTATTTCCTTGAATCTACGGGTTTCTTTGCACGGTATCAAAATGGGTTTAGAGTTGCTCCTCTGTTATCTTCTGGTGTCCAGATCGAATCTTGACCAATGACAAAGCCGCATATTTAGCCTCCATTTTGTCACTCAGTTGGTTTGGATTTGCTTCAAGTGAGGTCAGGCGGTGTCCATGGTCTGGAACGGTTGACCTGGACTTAGTCCAGCTTCACTTCAGCGATGCTATGGTGGTCTGGGATGTGGCAGCCTCTCTATGCTCCTCGAGTAGCTTCGTGAGCGCCGCCATCTTGTCGTCGGTGGCGTGCAGAGCCGGTGACTCGCTCTTTTTTTTAGTTTGTTTCGCTGCCGTTTCAAGATTTCATGCAGAAAGAGCTTTTGTGAAGATAACTTGTCGGCTCAACGTAACGAGTAGTGAGAAATAGGCATCAGAGTAAAGTTTAACACAAAACGTAGCGGGAGCTAAGGGAAGCAGGTCGTCTCCACCTGTGACCCAGAAGTCCCCCCATTCCAACTATTCAGGATGTCTAGTCGTATTTCTGTGGTTATTTTGGTGAAAGTAACTCAAAAGTAGTACAAAAGTAATGTAACGCATTACAACAGGAATATTTACTTTCGTATCTTCTACAGTGTGTACTTTGCATTAGAGAAAGAAAGACCACTGACAATCTTGTATTATCTTGTATTAATCTTGTATTAAGATAACTATATTTATATGTATAAAAAAAATCAACCAAATCAATCAAAATAAAGTACCTTTGAAGGTAGAATCACACAGATTTGACAGTGCAGTGCATAAAAACATATGAATAGTATTTTGTGTTGTAAGAAAGAAAAACAAAACTGAATTGACATCATGGACAACCTGCTCTGGAGGTGATGTGATTGGCTGGATGTCTAGATCCCACCCTGATATTTACTAACTCTACTCAACACTACTAAAAACACACACACAGCATGTGTCAGCAGGCGTTTTCTCTCTGCTCGGTTTACAGCATGTCGTCGTCATCTTCTCCTCCTCTGTACATGTCGGCCAGCTTCTTGAACCGTGGTCCAAACTACAAAAAAATGTCCCATTCAAAGCGAATGGGAGAGGCACCTCTTGAAGGAGGTCAAAGGACATGAAAGGTTGATGTCATCCTTGCATCTCTGACTTTGATCTCTGGTCCATAACACAGTCTGCTCTGGAGTTGAGAGGCAGTTTCCGGAGTGACTTACCGCAGTAAGAAGTCTACCAGCTTCGCAGTAATGAAACCCCAACGTTTATCCTGAAGTTGCCTAGATAAGAGAATATACAGAGTCATAGTACTATCCCCATTTACACTGAGTAGAAAAGTACTGACTCTGTGACGTAGCTCAGGTAGAAAATGAACACAACTGCCAGACTTTGTTATGATTTCTTCAGTTTATCTATCAACAGAGAAAATCAGAATAGCTTAAAGTCTGAGGAAAGCAGGAATAAGTCTGAGCTCATCCCATGACACAAAGTCCTGCTATTAATGATTAAATGTGTTTGTGTTGCGCAGCTTGAATTAAATCGAAAGTAAAAGAGTTGCAGCTTAAATTTTAAAACAACTAGAGTGTGTCAGCCACAGTCAATATTGTAGAATGATGGAGAGAAGCTTTCTCCGTATTAACTTTCTTTATTATCACCAACCGGCAGAATGAAGTCGCAGCAAACATCCACAACATGTGTGTTTCTTCTCTTCCCTGCGGCAGACATATTATAGGTAGACGCCTCGATCCGTGCTACAGAGTAAACCAGCATCACCGCCATATTGAACGGGGCATCTCACTGTCAGCAAGCACCAGTCAACTCGAGCAGAATGAACAAGTTTTTCCGTGGTTTGTTCAGAAGAGCCAGAAAGAAATTTCACAAGAGTCGACCAGAGGACCTTTCGCAGGATGTCCCTGATGTGAGTCTGTCTATTTGATATGTCCCAAACAGCTGTGTGAACTTAAGAAAAATTAAAAAAAGGGAGTTGCTTTTCTCCATGTGTCCACTAGGTGCGCACTGTTTAAGTCCAACTAGAAATAATAGCACAGCACTGAGCCAGACCAGTGACGATGCAGTGAAAGTGAGTTTCTTTATTGATGCAGAAAAGCATCAGCATTAAAGACAAACCATGAGGGAGAGTTTGTGAAAACACACTGAAGGCTGCAGTCCTGAGTTCTGACAATTGACAGCTGAGTCTGAAGAGAAGCGTTGTTCCAGCTCACAATACACATTGAACTTTGTTTTCCTGTCAGACCATTTCAGCTTGTTCATCATAGATTTTATACAAATGTCAACATTTTAGGATGGAGTCCTAATTTCTGGAACTGGAGTTATTAATTTCTCTGCCTGTTGTAGTTTTTTCTTTTCTTTTTTATCCTTCTCTTCTGCTTTTAGCTGGTGTTGTTTACAATGTTGTCAATGTGATTAATGTCTCTCTCAGTGCAACTCTTCTATTTCTGTGGACATTTGTCAACATTGTTATTATGAGTAAGATCACTGTCTGTTCTGTTGTTTCTGTTTTGTTCACTCTCTGTTTTTTATCCTCAGAGTGTGAAGTTTCAGTGCTCCATCTGTCAGGACGTGCTCACTGATCCAGTCAGCACACCATGTGGACACAACTTCTGCAAGAAGTGCATCTCTCAGCACTGGAGCACCCAGATTAGATGTGACTGTCCCCTGTGTGGAAAGGTTTTCAAAAGGAGACCTCTGGCGATGGTCAATGTTTTGCTCTCTGAGCTTATTGCTGAGTTCAGACCTGCTATCAAACCAGGAGAAGTTCCCTGTGACATCTGCACTGGAACCAAAGTGAAGGCCGTCAAGTCCTGCAGGGTGTGCATGGTCTCCTACTGTCAGACTCACCTGGAGCCTCATCTGACATTATCAGCCCTAAAGAAACATCTGCTGATTGAGCCTGTGGAGGACCTGGAAGCCAGGATGTGTCCGAAGCACCAGCAACCTCTGGAGATGTTCTGTGTTAGCGAGCAGACGTCTGTCTGCATGATGTGTGCTGTTTTAGAGCACAGCACTCACAAGGTTGTTCTTCTGAGTGAATATGAAGAACAGAAGATGGAGCTGACGAAGACAGAGGCTGAAATCCAGAAGAGACGAGTGAAGATGGAGGAGATCAGAAAGTGTCTGGAGAAGAGTAACGCTGCTGCAGACAGAGAGAAAGCAGACGGTGTTGAGGTGTTCACTGCTCCGATGGAGAGCGTTGAGACAGCTCTGACCCAGCTGAAGGAGAGGATTGAAGAGGAAGAGGAAGCCAGAGAGAAACAGGCTGAAGGTTTCCTCAAAGATCTGGAAGAGGAGACCTGTGAGCTGACGAAGAGGTGCTCAGAGGTGCAGCAGCTCCTTCACTCTGAAGAAAACCTCAACTTCCTCGAAAGCTTCCCCTCCCTGAAAGTTGCTCCACCCACCAAGGACTGGACGGAGGTCAGCGTCCGTCCATCATCATATGAGGAGACTGTGGCGAGAGCTGTGGCTGAGCTGGAGGAGACTCTCGGCAAAGAGATGAAGAAGCTGTATGAGGCTGAGCTGGCGAAGAAGCAGCAGTTTGCAGTGGATGTGACTTTTGATCCTGATACAGCACATCCTTATCTCATCCTGTCTAAAGATGGAAAAAGAGTGAGACTTGGTGACGTGAGGAAGAACCTTCCAGATACCCCAAAGAGATTTTCTGTTTGTGTGAGTGTTTTAGGCCGACAGAGTTTCTCGTCTGGTAAATTTTACTTTGAGGTTCAGGTTAAAGGAAAGATTGAATGGACTTTAGGCGTGAGCAAAGAGTCCATCAACAGGAAGGGAAAGCTCACAGCGAGGCCTGATAAAGGTTTCTGGGCAATTCACTCGAGATATAGAAATCAGTACATAGCTCTTAATTACCATCGAGTGCCTCTCTCTCTGAGGTTTGTTGTTGAGAAGGTGGGGGTGTTTGTGGATTATGAGGAGGGTCTAGTCTCTTTTTATGACGTAGATAATGCAGCTCTGATCTACTCCTTCACTGGCTGCTGCTTCACTGACAAAGTACTCCCATTCTTCAATACCGGTCTATATTATGATGGAATTAACGCTGCACCGCTGATCATCTGTCCTGTCAATCAGACTGTTTGATCTGTTTTCACCTTTGAACACAACCCTGTCTCACTGCACATTGTCAGATGGTCACAAAACTTAATCTATTGATTTGTGTTCAGTATTTTGCTACCTTTTTTGTATGTGTTACACAGAACGAACTTCAAACTAAGAAATTTCAATTGGACTTATTTATCATGTCTGGGTCATGCTTTCTGACAAGACCACAGAAAGTTGGTTCATTTCTAATGAAAAACAATCTTCATTTGAAATCCCTACATTGTCTTTATCCAAACGTAGTCTCTGCAGTTGAAATTGTATTTTATGTTCAATTATTTTATTTAAGTCAGTTTTTAATTTTCGGAGCTCAATCAATAAGTGGTCATCCTGGGAAGTGTCATAAGCCGTTTCATGGTTTTGATTTTATCTTCCAATTCGTTTTCCTTTATTTTTTCCTTTTGGGTCTTGTATGAGGACTAAGGAATTATTTTGCCTCTCATGACGACTTTAGCCGTCTCCCAGAGGACACAGGGAGAGACACCAGGCTGGTCATTTGTTTCTAAAAAGATTGTCCATTGTTTTTTAAAGAATGTGAGGAAGTGTGGATCCTTGAGCAGTGATGTGTTAAATCTCCATTGTCTGATAGGAGAGGTGATTGTTCTATTAGTGACTGTCATAGTGACAGGTGCATGGCCACTGACAGTAATGGGGTGAATCTGTGTGTCCGAGGTGTCCTTCATCACTGAGTTACTCACCAGAAAATAATCTAAGTGTGAATAGGATTGGTGCACTGCTGAGTAGAAGGTGTACTCTTTAAGAGTGGGCTCAGAGGTGTGCCAAGTGTCGCAAAGACCATCGTCACTCATGTACTGCTGGACTACATCTATTGAGTCCCGCTGACGGCTATTTTCTGCTTTACTAACTGTCTACTTGTGGAATGAGGACCTTGTTGAGGTCTCCTCCCACTATAAGTGTTTTGTCAGAGTGGGTTGAGAGGGTGGTGAAGAAGTTGTGATTGTTGGGGGTGGACTGAGGCTCAAGTACAAGAAGCAACCAGGAAACAGATTGAACGTACAAACAAAGGATTTTATTTAAAACTGAAATAACAACAAGTCTTGAGTCTTCCCTCCAGGTGATCCTCCAAGAGAAGTAGAGTCGGAGAGCGGTGACTTGTGGACTGGATCCGAGCTGAGCGGAGTCAAGCTGAGAGCCGACGAAGGGGGGCATGTCTCTTCTGGACAGAAGCTCCCGTGAAGCCGAGCCAGCTAACATGAATTAGCATCATAAGGGTGTACGGACAACTCGTCCATGACTTATATTTTCAGCATTATTGATTTGGAGGCTTTCAAAGTATGCTTGACACAGTTGGAAGAATTATCAAGTATATTTGACACAAAAACATGTTAGTCCATTAACTCATTGGCTGCCATTGATGAGTTTGACGAGTTTTTAATTTTTTTACACAGCGGGCTGTAGAAATGTCTGGCGCACCTTAGGAATGAGCCTTTATACTGAGACATTACCTGTAATGATTAATCGATGCCACTAGAATGCAGTATTGCGCGATCGGTGGGGTCAAAAGTCTGCCGACAGGCGGAAGTGTGTGGAGTGTTTGGAGAACGTGGTGTGAGCAGGTAGCGGAGCGGCGGGATTTAGCATTAGCGAGAGATAGTGGTTTAGAGAGAGACAGGATAGCAAGAGACATGACGAAGAAGGGCCGTTATAAACAGTTAATACTGTAGGAGAGTTTGACCCGCGGATCGGTGAGTGAGGTTGAGAGGGGAGATAGCGGAGATCCAGGTGGGACATTGTCTTTATCCAAACGTAGTCTACATCATGGCTCTTGGCCTGTAAAATGGCACAGAATGTTTTAATACTAACTCCTAAAAGTTACATACACTTGGTGACTTTTACTAATATTCGCTGAAAGAAAGTGTGTTTGGTTTCATTTTCTCCCCCAATGGGTTGTAAATCATATTTGTAAATAAATAATAAACTGTAAATAAGAGAAATGTTGTGTACTGATGCTTTTAAATTCCTAGGTTTCAATCCTTTCTGGTACAGTCCAGCCATAACCTCTCTGTACGCCAAGTGCTGTTCAATCACCTCGGGACAGGAGCCTTCACATCCAACCACTGGCTTCCCCCCGAAAGTCAGCTTGCCTCTCCTCCTCCAGGCCTCCAGTGCTCGTATTCAGGAAGCGTCTCAGAGTCCCTCAGAGCTCCTAACGTAGCCTAAACATTCCCAGCAAGGACTCTCAGCTTAAAAGTGATTCAGGTACTTTCTAAGAGCAACTCTGATCAAGAAGTTGACAGCAACTTTTATCTTAGTGAGGAGGTGTGGTCGACCCCGTTGCTTCATGAGGCAGTCTGCTGAAAGCTGATTGGTTGTTAAGAGAAAGCAAGAAAGAAAAACGCCTCTGTGCTCCTCGTAATGAAGGGAGAGTACAATTAACCCATCAAATATCTTTTATGTCATGTAGATGAAAGTCAGAAAAGTTTATATAATTTGGACACACTTAAATTATTGAACTTACCTCGTTCACATGTCCATTATCATATTGACTTGATTATTATCTTTTCTCTCCATGCTGGTTATTTTTACCACTTAATGTATTTGATATTAATGATGGACGCAGCGTCACTAATTCCTGTGATTGGTGGAGCTCTTATAAAAAGAGGTTTGATTTGGCAGTATGATGAAAACAACAAATAGAACGGAAACCAAATGAAAAATAGTTTGTAGTTTGCAGACGGTCTCTGCAGACTGGTCACAGAGCAGGCTGCTCATGGAGAAGAACGTTTCTGCAGAAAAAAGAACCAATATTGACAAAATGAGCTTGTGGCATATCGCCTCCCTCCCACCGATGGGAAAGAGGCGTCGTTTGTGAGTTGGTGACGTTTCCTTAAAGAGTCATTGATGCTGGAACTTTACTGAGCTGCTCTCAGCAGGTCTATCTGGGTCCAATCCACAAATTAACTCCAACTTCTTCACAGACCTGCTCCGTATGGCGGATCTGAACCGGAGCCTTTGTTTACTTGCCCTCGTTTGCTCCAACTCGCCCGACCTGACAAATAAATTGTGGCGGCGACTGTGTTACCGCTGTCGGAGGACGGCGCAGAGCATTATGCACTTTACTTCCAGGAACTTCATTTGGTGTAGTTCTACTAATAGTTCTGTAATTCTGTTCATCATCCTGTTATCGTCCCTTTATTGTTCCCCCATCGTTATTGTCTGGTTCAGGCAGGGTTTGTGTTGAACTGTGTGACGAGAGATGGATGTTGAGATCGGTCACTATGAGTGAGTGATGCGTCTGACTACGACTTAAAAGATCAAACTCAGATTTTGACAGTAGAAATAATGAAAGCGACATCTTGTAGATGCACTGCGACACGTCAGTGATGTAACCTGGTGTCATCTGTATTTTGAGTCCATAATACAGTTTTAAAATGGCAGGACGAGCAGGGAAACCATTTTAATGAGTTTCTTTGCAGCTTGTAGAAGTTTTTCTAGCCATCAGTGACCGTATGTACTTTGCATTGGAGAAAAAAAGACCACTGACAATTTAATCCTTGTATTAAGATAACTATTTATATGTATAAAAAAATCGGACAAATCATTGAGAATAAAGTTCCTTTGAAGGTATCAGCACACAGATTTGACAGCACAGTGCATAAAAACATATGAATTGTATTTTGTGTTATAAGAAAGAAAGAGAATTGACAACATGGACAACCTGCTCTGGAGGTGATGTGACTGGCTGGATCCAATCCTGATATTTTATAACTCTACTCAACACAGTATTAGAACCTTAAAAAAACAAAAAACAACAGGAAAAGAAACACACTTGGTCAATTTAACACAAATGTTACCAGTGTGTGTGTTCCAACACAGGCTTAGGTTTGTGCAGTGCAGCTCAGAAGCTCTGAGCTCAATAGAAAGCATTTAAACTCATTAGACAACAGGTCAAACATGTAAAAGTCAACAATGAAACATCATGTATCAAAAAAAGAAAAAAAAGAAAACCAAAATGATCCTTTGGCTTCGAGCACAGGTAAGCCATACCACCATCCACAGAGGAAAAACAAGCATGTGAGGAGTTTTCCTGCGTCGCTTTCATAGATCACACTGTCCGTTCATCCGCTCACAGCATGTGTCAGCAGGCGTTTTCTCTCTGCTCGGTTTACAGCATGTCATCGTCGTCTTCTCCTCCTCCGTACATGTCGGCCAGCTTCTTGAACCGTGGTCCCCACTCACCGAGGCAGTTGTAGTCCTGGTCTCCGCTGTTCCACGAGTTCAGAGACGAGAGGCTTCCTGCGTCGGAGCCGCCGCCCTCGAAGTCAAACACCAGCAGGGAGTCATAAGGGGGCGCTGTCGGGTCGTTGTCCGCTGCTTTCAGGTTCTGAAAGAAGAGCAAATGACACATGGTGTCAGTTGATAGACTTATTCTGCTTCTGGATTTATTGAAATACTATTTTTGGGTTTTGAAACAATCAAATTATTTAGGAAAACAACGTGATGCGACGAGCCTGTTTTTAAAAGATGCGAGTTAGGAGTCACGTGACGCAGTTGGCAAGATGGCTGCCTAGGTAAAACGCTCCGTCAAGCATTGTTTAATTTATCCTGAAAATTTTGTCCACGACCACGAACCAACGGATGTAGCGGGCCAGAAGACTGCATAACTGCACGAGGATGTCGAAATCAAAGAAGAGCGCGACCAGTGGCGATATTAAAAAGCATTTGCGGGCTCAAACAACATCCCAAGATGGCGACGATGTCGGGGCCACGTGTCCCGAGCCGCAGCAATTTGCTCAAGACATCGCAAATATTTTCACTGCGCTGCAGAAGATCTCAACTGACCTGGCCAGCCTGGATGACATCCGACGCACCACGATGTCGGTGGAAGGGAAGTTGTCTTCACTTATTACCCGAGTGACCGACGTCGAGAAGAGGGTGGAGTGGCTGGAGGACGTGGACAAGACGATGAAAGCATCCTTGGAAGCTAACCCAGTGGCTACCAGGGCTGAGTTGGACGATCTTCGCGACAAACTCGAGGATTTAGAAAACCGCAGCAGGCGTAATAATCTTCCGGTTTGTGGGAATACCAGAAGGCAGCAAAGGTGGAGACCTGACGGAGTTTGCTGGCAGGCTTTTACAATCGGTTCTCGGCTGGGAAAACACCGTGAAGCCACCGGAGATTGAATGGGCCCATCGAGCCCCCGCACCGCGACCAAGCCCCGGGGAGAGACCGCGCACAATCCTGGTCCGGTTCTTGAGGTCGGGGGACAGGGAGCTGGTTCTCCGAGCGGCACGGAGTAAAGGAGAGCTGCGGTGGGAAGGCAAGCGGATCAGGATTTTTCCTGATTTTGCGAGAGCCACTTAGGCGAAACGGGAGCAATTTAGGGAGTGCAAGACGATCCTTCACACTCGAAACGTAAAGTTTGCGTTGCTGTTCCCCGCCACCCTGCGGATCGAGTGCAGCGGGGGCCACAAAAGCTTTAAAGACCCAAAACGAGCGATGGGCTTCATTGAAAAAATGGAAGCTCAGTGACATTTGAACTTCACGTGAGTCTAACTGTGCAGAAATTACATGGTTAATAGCGCTGGCCGTTACAGCCAGAGTTTCATAGATAATAATTGCTAAATTTGGTTGGTTGTGGACTGTTCCAAAGTATATGCTGGTGGGGGTGATGGGTGAGTCACTCAATCGACGGATCACGGTCCGACAGGTGTGCTGTGGTGTTCGTACTTGGCGCAGAGTTCAGGTTAATGCGCCTTGTTTTTTTAGTTGGGGGGAGGGGGTTAGAGGGGGAGACCAATGTTACAGTTTTGAAATAGGATAGGAAATATGGCTTTGTGTATGTGTACCTGGTTCTTTTCTTTTGTAATCTGTCTATATGTCATCTAGAATAAATAACGTGCATTTCACCTCCTGGAATGTGAAGGGACTCGGGCATTTAAATAAGCGGAAGAAAATTAGGTCGGTACTGAAGTCCAAACAGTATGATATAGTATTTATGCAGGAAACACATTTATCCGGGTCAGAGACAGATAAATTATGCAGAGATTGGGTTGGTCATGTGTATAGTAGTGGGGGCTCGGGTCAGAGTAGGGGAGTTATAATTAATAAATTAACTAATTAATAAAAAACTGCAGTTTAAATGTATTAAGGTATTTAAGGATACAGAAGGTAGGGCAATTATAATTTTGGTGGAAATACAGTCTCAACTGGTTACATTAGTTAATATTTATGCTCCAAATGGGGATGAGACAGATTTCTTTGGAGAGTTGGAGGCTAAAATTCAACAAATGGGAAATTATCAAATTGTAATTGGAGGAGATTTTAACTTAGTGATGGATCCAATTCTGGACCGAAGTAGCTTAGTGAGGTGTAGGAGCAAGAAAGCTGCACAGAGAGTCAAAGGTATGTGTGAGAATTTGGGATTAATTGATGTGTGGAGAACTTTAAACCCAACCAACAGAGATTACACATTCTTCTCTGCTCCTCATAAGACCTTCTCTCGTATAGATTTCTATCTGATTTCCAAATCTCTTTTGAAGTCGGTCATTACATGCTCAGTTGGGAGTATCTTGATATCAGATCGTGTCCCAGTGGTGCTCGAGTTGCTTCCTGTTATTGAGAAGATTCGAATGCCAAGATGGAGGTTCAATTCTTCTTTACCGCAAGAAGTTGAATTCAGGGAGGCGTTGAGGGGTCATATTAACTATTACATTGCCGAAAATGTTACCACTGCGCCCTCCACTGGAGTAGCTTGGGAGGCTCTCAAGGCAGTGGTAAGAGGGTTTGTCATACAATATGCGTCACATAAGAAAAAGAAAAATATTATAAAGCAGACGGAACTTGAGAGCAAAATTAAGAAATTGGAAACTGATTTGAAAAGGTGCTTCAATACTAATGGTCTCAGAGAATTAACTAAACTAAAATATGAATACAACTGTATCCTGTCTCAGAAAGTAGAGTTTTCTCTTTTTAGGATGAGACAAAAAAACTTTGAATCTGGGGACAAAATGGGGAAATTGTTAGCTCATGGCTTAAAACAGAGGGAACTATCTTCACTGATCCCTGCAATCCAAGACCCAGGAGGAGACCTCCTCACTAAATCTATTGATATCAATAATACGTTTAACGATTTCTATAGGGAGCTGTATACGTCGGACTGTAGTAATGAGGATGAGAACATGAAAGAATTTTTTGAGAAATTAGACCTACCAAAATTATCCGAAGAACAAAAGAAAGATCTTGATACAGCAATAACTCAGGAGGAAATTGTGCTGGTTATTAAAGGCTTACCAAATGATAAAGCTCCAGGCCCTGATGGGTATACGGCAGAATTTTTTAAATGTTATGTGACCGAGTTGACTCCTCTATTATATGATATGTACATGGAATCATTTGAGAGAGGGGAACTACCTCAAACGCTATCTCAAGCTCTGATTACACTTATTGTGAAAAAAAAAAAGACCCAAATGAGTGCAAAAATTATCGGCCTATTTCTCTGATATCTCTGGACGCCAAGATATTGTCAAAAATTTTAGCCAATCGATTAGACAAAGTTATCACCTCTCTAATACATAGAGACCAGGTGGGGTTCATTAATAAACGAAACTCATCAGACAATATAAGAAAGTTTATTGATGTTATGTGGGCAGTTTCAGACTTGGACTCTCCAATGGCTGCTATTTCGCTTGATGCTGAAAAAGCTTTTGATCGGGTCGAGTGGGGATATATGTTTAAATTACTGGAAATTTTGGGATTTGGCAAGATATTTATCAGGTGGATACAATTATTATACTATCTACCAGAGGCCGCAGTTCAAACAAATGGATATATTTCTCCTTACTTTAGACTGAGCAGGGGAACCCGACAAGGCTCACCACTCAGTCCGGGTTTGTTTTGCTTAGTATTAGAACCACTAGCAGCAGCGATCCGACAGGATGAGAACTTTTGCGGAATTGACATCGAGGGATCTATTCATAAATTGATGTTATACGCGGACCATATTTTGCTCTTTGTATCGGATCATCGGGTATCTATTCCTTCAGTGCTTAATATAATTAACTCATTCTCCAAATTTTCAGGGTATAAAGTTAACTGGGCAAAATCAGAGGCCCTGCCACTGACAAAGTTTTGTCCCACAGCATTGTCTCAGGAGGGTAATTTCTCCTGGCCTAGGCGGGGTTTACAATATCTTGGCATTCTGTTTCCCCCTCATCTGGATGACCTTATTAAAGTGAACTTTGACCCACTGATGCAAAAAATCTCTGTCGATGTGAAACGTTGGTCATCATTGTCCTTGTCTCTCTGGGGTAAGGTTAATGCACTTAAAATGAATTCAATTCCAAAACTCAACTATCTGCTACATTCTCTCCCCCTACAGATCCCTCTAAGTTATTTCAAAAAATTTGATATTATTTGTAAAGATTTTCTCTGGAATGGTAAGCGCCCACGAATGCATCTTGGGAAACTTCAACAGCCTGTAGAAAGAGGGGGCCTGGGACTTCCAAGACTACTCTTTTATTACTATGCATACAGCTTGAGACACCTTGCACATTGGGCATTGCCTCCAGAAAGGGCCCCACCCTGGCACTCCATGAGCAATCTGCAGCAGCACCTTTACCACTAATAAACTGTCTGTCAAGCAAAATTAGGAAGGGTGACAAATTCCACCCTATTATATCACATCTTCAGGAGATGTGGAAAAAAATTCTAAAGATTATAGATGTTGACCCTTACTTAAATTGCACATTGAGTATTTGGCTGAATCCAAAAGTTTGTATTAATAAAGTTTCCTTCTTATGGACCGAATGGTTGGATAAAGGGATTGGCACTATGGGGGACCTGTACAGTGGGAATATAATTAAATCATTCGAGGATCTATCACAACAATATGGGCTGGGCAGGAACCACATGTGGAAGTACTTTCAGATTCGTCATGCTCTGAAAGGAGTGTTTAGTTCACACTATCAGGCCCCACAGACTGCAGATCCAGTAAAGGCAATTTTTAAGATATTTGGTGGGGGGCGGGAGGCTTCAAAATATTACAAGTTGTTGTTCAGCCTCGGTGAGAATAAAAACATGGCCTCTCTGAAATGGGTATGGGAAAAAGATTTAGGGATTTCTTTTGATGACCAGGAGTGGGCAAAAATATGTGCCAATGGTCGTACTTTATCCAGAGACCTAAGAGTGAGACTAATGCAGTTTAAAATATTACACCGCTTTTATTGGACACCAAGTAGATTATTTAGAATGGGGTTGCTAGATTCAACATTATGTTGGAAATGTAAACACTGTGATGGTTCTTTGATACAAGTGCTGTGGTCTTGTCCACAAATTCAACTGTTCTGGATGAGAATACATAATTTTATACAAAATGTATCAGGTGTACACTTGGATTTCTGTTCACCATTGTATGTTCTTGGACACTCAAAGGTTTTGCTGAACTTGCCTAATGCACTGAAGGACTGGACACAGACTGTGATCATGATTGGAAAACAAATTCTGCTCAGACACTGGAAATCCCCAGGAACTCCCCCATTTGATGAATGGACTGCTGAACTGTCAAAGGTTGCTGCATATGAAAACATGTCTTACAGGATCACAAATAAGGTGCACAAATATAAACAGAAATGGGGCAGATACATTGCAATGATGACTGCATGAGGAAGGGACGAAGGTATGTCCACACCTATAAAACAGAACCTCAGTTTCTTCTTTTTTTTTGTTTTTTCTCCGGTTTTGTTTAGTTTTTCTCTTAGTACCAAAGCCATACAGAATGAGTCAATGGTCTCCCTCTGTTTGTTCTGTTGGGTGGGAGGGGGGGGGGGGGGGGGGGTGTTTGAAGAGTTTTATACAAGCATTGATATGTATATATAATTGTGTTTTGTTTGTGGAAAAATAAAAAAATTTAAATCATAAAAAAAAAAAAAAGACGCGAGTTAAAGTTCCTTTGTTTCTTCATCCTGTCAAATCGCCTGTCAGTGATGAATCACCATCACAGTCCTGTCACATCCTGTCTGGATGAACTCTGGACAATTGCACTCACATCGTCAATAAAGTTGCCGATCTCCTCGGGGTTGGCGGGGCGGGGACGGTACTGTGGACCTGGAGTGAAGTTTGGAGGCATGTCGTTCCTGAACACCTCGGGCCGGTTGTCCAGACCACGGTGGAGAACACCGAGGTCGTAGTCCTGAAGGAGGGTCAAAGAAAATGTTTTTAATCACCAAACACTCGCTGGACCAGCTGCAAATGTAAATGACTGACTTGACAATTCAGTTATGTTACTGGGCTTCAGATGCGAGGTTACATTAGTATTTTAAAACTCAGCTAGGATTAATACACATTATATATTAGGACAGACATGAACACACGCGTCGTACTCTGTCTGTGTGTGTGTGTGTGTGTGTGTGTGTGTGTGTGTGTGTGTGTGTGTGTGTGTGTGTGTGTGTGTGTGTGTGTGTGTGTGTGTGTGTGTGTACCTGATCGTCCTCTCCGCCTCCCTCTTCATCGTAGTAGTAGATGTTGTCTCTGGTTTCCTCTCCTGGTAGAAGGAGCTCCTTCTTCTCTCCTCCCCGCCGCCGTGCAAACAGCAGCAGCAGCAACACCAGCACTGAACAAAGAGGACAAAGTCAACACAACCCGGGAGAGGTGTTACAGAGAGACTGGTCACCTCACTGAACGTTGACACTTTGGATCATGGTAGTGAGAACAGGAGCTGCACTGCTTCATCATAGTTTATTATGACTGAAGCTCTCACACTGTTCTGTTCTGTGTCCTGATCCTCCCTTTAACCAGAAGCTGTCACATGACTTCAACCCAGCAACTGAAGCATTATGGAGTTCAAAGTGTAACTGCATCACACGGAGCCCCTGAGTGGCCACAGAGAGACAAATATTAAGAACTTGAGGGAATGAGTCTCTATCTGGTGGCCACAAATTACTATCTCGTGGCCATGGATTAAATTATCCAGTTCCCTCGCATGATTAACTTGAGAGAACGATTTATCTTGTTCCCACACATTATTTTTTTTCTCTATAGCCACTTCGGGGCTCTATACCATACTGTTGCATCAAGTTCATAGTGCATTATTAATTTTTTCACACCATTAAACTTTGGTTCCAAAGACAGTACTATCCCAGGCGAAAGTAAATGTCAGCAGTCATTTCCGGGGGGCCACATTTAAAAGGTGGACTGAAGTGTTGATAAGTTTTTTTTTTCATTTATAAGAGTTTTATGGAAGCTTAACACCAACCTAAGATAAGACTTGCCTCCTGTGTTTGTGTAATGCAGCCAATGGGGATAGTATTTTGCTGTTCTTGTTGTTTGTTTTTATTGAAGTTATAGTTAAGCCTGACATACAGACGTCGCTCATGCTAACGGTGCTAATGTGGCTACAAGTGCTTGTAAAGGCATAAATTTAAATATATCTGACATAAATACAATTGTAAAAGGCTTCATTTCATGTGTATATAAATTAAGGGATTTAATTTTAGTTACAGTTAAAGTTAAAGGGCTTGTAGCGGATGTAGTTCGACAGCCAACTCATTCTGTAAATAACAGTTTATCACAGTTTACGAGCCATTTTATTGTATATCAGTGTTAGAATAGCATAATTTAGGGTTAAAATGATATTTCATCGGCATTATTAGTAAGAGACTTGTATTTAGGTGCAATTTGTATGTTGTTTAGTCATTTGTGTTTAATTGTTCATGCATTTGTTGTGTAACAGTTCTCACGTTTTGGGGTTTGGAGTTTTGGGAGTTCATTAAACCCTGAGCAGTAACATAAAGGACAATAGTGCTGTCATCAATCATCACACCGAGGGAGGTACACAAAGTAAAGACCTTCTTCATATTCCAGGCTCTTTTGAACAGCTGAAGCCAAATATCTAACTTACTGAGCAGTAACAGGATGCCTCCAAGTGTTCCCAGGATTACGGACGGAGGTTTAGAATCTCTTTTTTTGGGTATGCAAACCCCCCCCGAGCAGTCACACACTGTGGCCTGGACGGTGCTGTCCTGCTCCAGACCCTGGTTGTCTGCAACTCTGAGGACCACAGTGTACTCTCCACTCTCCAGCTCCGTGGCCAAATTCAGAATGATGCCCGTTTCTGTCAAGACAAAAAGAGAGAAATATACCTCAGAACTTTTTCACAGCTACAGCTTGACATTCTCACTCCTCGACCAATCGAATGCCTTCATATTGTTGTACAAAAGGAAACAGATCCACGACTCTTCATCAACTGCAGCATCTCTTCCTTGCACACAAGTCGCTCAAAGTATTTGGTCTGTGGCAGTAAACTGCAGTGTCAAGAGAAAACCCATGGACGCAGAGAAAGAAACAGAATATTCTGAGCCAGGATGGAGCTGGGCTGTTTCCATGTGAGCTGAGTGCTAATCCCTGCAACACCACAGACAATGAGGGCTGAGCTATCTGGGAAACCTGCAGCACCAAAGTGTTTCAATCTCACTGCATCGCACCGCTGTATGAGTTTCTCTTGAGCATCGTTTTATTGAGTAGCTTCACTCGATACCTGCTTAAACTAATTTTTCTAAACAGCAGCACTTTATTTTTATTGCTGGATTATATCCATGTACGTACTTGTGTCATTCATCCTCGCGGTCCAGTTGCTCTTCGACGAGCCCTGTAAAGAGACTCTGTATGGCGCTGCAAAGCCGGGCCCGTCTTTATCGGTCACTGACAGCAGGCGAGGGGCCGACTCTTTGTTACACACCTGAGAAAACACAAGGTCCAACTAAAGCTTTGCCCCATTGTAGTTTGACATCATTTCACTTTTTGTTTGATCTCATGCTGAAAGTGCAAATGTTTTACAATGAGTTTGTCAAATCTTTGTTCGTGTCTACCGTATTTTCACGACTATAAGGCGCACATAAAAGTCTTAGATTTTCTTCAAAATGTGCGGCGCGCCCTATGGTGCAGTGCGCCCTATGTGTGTGTTGTTGTTGTAAAGCGGACGTAGTAGAGAACACCATGAGAACGTTAAAGGGGGAAGTGTGGGCGTGGATTGTATACAAATGAACGGGTATGAGCGTTATGCAGAACATCGTTGTTTTAACAACCCTGAAAATGGCGAAGAGACACGCTTATGAAGCACAGTTTAAACTGAAGGCCATCAGCTACGCGGAGGAACATGGAAATCGAGCAGCCGCGAGAGAATTTAAGATTAATGAATCGATGGTTCGCAAGTGGAGGAAGCTGGAAAACGAGCTCCGACAGGTGAAGAAGACGCAGCTGAGTTTCCGTGGACATAAGGCGAGGTGGCCCGAGTTGGAGGAAAGACTCGAGCAGTGGATCATCGCACAAAGAACGAGTGGGAGAAGCGTTTCGACGGTCACCATTCGACTAAAAGCAGTAACGCTAGCAGAAGAAATGAAAATTGAACATTTCCAAGGAGGTCCGTCTTGGTGCTTTCGTTTCATGAAACGGTGCCATTTTTCCATCCGGGCCAGAACTACGGTAGCGCAGCAACTTCCAGCGGATTATAATGAAAAGCTGGCCATCTTCCACTCCTACTGCAGCAAACACATCGCCGACAAACACATCCAGCCCAGCCACATCACTAACATGGACGAGGTGCCGCTAACTTTCGACATCCCGGTGAGTCACACTGTGGAGAAGAAGGGGACCAGCACGGTAGTGATACGCACAACGGGGCACGAAATGTCTTCTTTTACTGTTGTGCTTAGCTGCCATGCTAATGGACAGAAACTGCCGCCTATGGTGATTTTTAAGAGAAAGACTTTGCCTAAAGAGAAGTTTCCATCAGGAGTCATCATTAAGGCAAATCAAAAGGGCTGGATGGATGAGGAAATGATGAAAGAGTGGCTGAGGGAGGTGTATGTAAGGAGAACAGGTGGTTTTTTCCACGCATCACCATCGCTGTTGATCTGTGACTCTATACGTGCCCATCTCACAGCCGATGTGAAAAAACAAGTGAAGCAAATGAACTCTGAGCTTGCGGTCATTCCGGGAGGCCTGACAAAGGAACTCCAACCGCTGGACATCGGTGTGAACCGGCCGTTCAAAGTAAGGCTGCGAGCGGCGTGGGAGCGATGGATGACCGATGGAGACCACAGTTTCACTAAGAGTGGAAGGCAGCGCCGGGCGAGTTACGCCACAATTTGCAAATGGATTGTAGATGCTTAGGCTAGCGTGTCTGCTGGCACTGTTGTTCGAGCTTTCGCAAAAGCCGGCATCATTTCCAAGGAGCCGCACGGCACGGAAAGTGACTCTGACAGTGAAGAAAATGAACCTGGTATGTTTGATGGAGATTTAGCGCAGCTGTTCAATTCAGAAACAGAGGATGAGGAGTTCGATGGGTTTGATTGATGACGATTACAGGTAAAAAAAATGTTAGTACTTTGTAATCAATACTTAAATAAAGCACAACCAAACTCAGTTTTGCTCCCGCTCTATTTTTAAATACGCACACTTGTATGCTTGTGTGTGTGTGTTGTTGTAATGCGGACACCATGAGAACGTTAAAGGGGGAAGTGTGGGCATGGAACCCGCGCCCTATGAGCAGGTGCGCCTTATGTGTGTGTTAAATGCAGTAATGGCACACATAACTGAGACTGCGCCTTTTAGTACGGTGCGCCTTTTGGTCGTGAAAATACGGTATATTGTCTTTCGACGTGCATCATTCGCAGTGCTCTGAACATGTCAGCAGTGTAGCTGATGCGGAATAAAGGCAAACCTTGACAGAGCGCTCCTCGATGGTGGGGGCATTGTCATTGACATCCTCCAGCTGAATAACCAGTGTGCCTGTTCCTGTGGCTGGGACTTCGTCTGGTGAGGAGAAAGACATTCAGACAAAAATAAAAGTCAGTCACTGCAACACTGGACCTCAGCTGGTGGAGCTGAATGATCTCTGGTCTGATATTCTTATTCAACAGAAACGTGAGTGTGAACCTAACAAAGGGATCCAGAGCATAAAACTGAGCTTCGAACAAGTAAAATTAAGCTTTAAACATAAAGAAAGAGTAGATATTCATCATAGCCTATTTAAGATAAATCATCTAATTTTTCTTGAGGTCCCAGAAATCACCATCCAAAAATAGAGACAGGAAATCAGTGGATTTTTCCATTTGAGAGATCTTTGTCTTTAATATACCCGACAGGCTCATCAAAATAGGTTTAAAACCTTTAACATCCCACATACTAATAAAACATTGCCAACCATCCACCTACCGTTGTCATATGCACCAATGAGTGCAGAGTATTTGTTGTCCTTGACAAAGTGAGACTCTCTGTCCATGTTGTTCTTCACTGTGATCAGGCCCGTGTCCTTGGCCACGTTCAGCCAGCCTGCAGGGTCACTGATTACCTTGTACCTGAGCAACCAAAAGACAGATGGAAATTATGGACTCAGGAGTTTAAACGTAGGACAAGTTACAGCAGATTACTTCAGTATCAAGCCCTGAACACAAATGAGCTGTAATGTCTTTAGAGTTTTTACGTAATTTTCAGGAAACAGTTCAGTACATTGCTGTTGCTGGTTTGGTGCTGAAAGGCTGTGCGCCTTATCAAGGAACTGAGACGTGATAGAACTTTATTCAACAGCTTTATCATGGTCTAGTTATTCTCTCCAGAGTTTCTTCTTTAAATGTAAAAACACATTTTAATTCCTCACAGCACCATTACAGCACATGCCGAGTAGAAAGATAAACTTACAGTGGAGAGTAACTACAAGTTCACACTGAGCTCAGGTTGTACTGCACTGCAGAGCTGCCACCAATATTTATTTACTCTATCATTTATTTTTGTCCTCCTGTCTCAAACGGTTCACCAGGTTTCCGACTGATTGTTGAGGAGACGGCAAGATAGTCTGTACTTTTTATTCAGTCTTCAGAAGAATGGCTGTCCTAGGGCCCCTCCACACTCCGTGTCCGCAGACGATACTAGACCGCGGGTGCTACATGATTACATCCATACTACACTCTGGGTTCACTTCCTTAACGTTCCACAACGTAACATAACGATCCTGAAAGTATCTCCACTTCTGCTGCCCGGCGTTTCCCACCTTTCCTGAAGTAGTTTATGTTTCACTTCAGGAGTTTTGAGCCTCTGGCTCTTATTTGCTTTAAATTGTGATTGTTCAGATGGAGGATCTCCTCACACAAGCGTCCAGTAGCTCTGGTGCATGGGCAGTCTGCGCACACAGGTTGTGCTGTCGACCGCAGAGGGTTGGAGCCTAGCGCACAGGGTGGATGACGATTGTGACGTCACGAGGACTGGGCACATGCGGAAAGCGTGGAGGAGCCTTTAGGATGATGAGCAGGCTACGTAGACTGTTCAGCTGTGATGTTTTAAGAAATGTATTGATATACATCTTGTTTTTATTGATAAACAGCATCTATATTTTGTAAACTTTGTATTTTTTTCACTCCATGTTATTCGGTCATATTGAATTCATTTCATTGTTTACATTTGTCGTGGTACAGCTGAGATTGAATGTTTTGACCCTTGAGTTGTATTCAAAAGAAACACAAATGAAATAGCAACCACTTGATTTCTCTTTTCTTTAAGTCAGTGTTTTAGATGATTGAGTGTTAGTGGCAGCACTATTGTACCGAGACGTCAGGAGTGTCAATGTGGCTCACTACAGTAACTTAACTCAACATTCTCTCTTTTACAGTTGAGTAGGAGCAGTTTGTGCTGATGAAGATACAAAGGGAGTGTTTCAGGTGATCAAGTGTTGGTTCAGTCTGGTCTTACATGACTTTCTGCTTGCGCTCAGTGTCTGGGTCGGAGGCGGTGTACTGCACCACCTCACTGTCGACAGCGAGGTCCTCCCGTTTGGACAGGACCTTCTTCACCGGATCAAAGATTGGAGGTTCATTGACGTCCAGCACAGTGACGACCACCGTGGCTGTAGCGGTGGCCAGCGGCGTTGCAAAAGGAACTTCATTCTCCACTGCAACCAACAGAGTGTGCTTGCTGACCCTCTCGAAGTCCAGACCCTGTTTGGTTGGAAGGGAAGCGAACACAAGATTTCTAAGTTTTGATGCTCGAATGTTCAGAAATGATTTGTTCTGCACATGTTTGTTTGGAGGTTGGTCCTCTTACCTTGGCAGTTGAAATGATGCCCTCTTGTTTGTTGCTGGCTGTTTTCACAGTGAAAAGTCCACCAGGATCACCATCCACAATTGTAAACTTGGCGTTCCACGCTGGGGAGTGTGGCTCGTCACCATCCGTTACCGACATCGTAGCCACCTGAGCACCCATTTTATTTTCTGCAACTGACGCAGTATACTGGAGGAAAAGCCAGACATGGGTATAGAGTTTAAAAAAGAGGAAGAAAGACAAAAAGGATGTTGGTTTTACCCTTCATGGGGCAAGTGACCATATTTGGTAACCTCTTTGTTTCTTCACATTTCTTCCAAACGGACATGTTAACAACCACGACTGAACATGTGACACGTGTGCTACACTCTGACATCACTTTTCACAATCAACAACAATTATTGGTTTTTAACAATTTAACGCCCCAATTCCTCACATGAGTGTTTTTCATCTTTATTTCACAATTGATGTAGTTTTAATGACCAAAAGAAGTACTCATCGTTCCTCATTCTCATATTTCCACATGAACTTTAGTATTATGAATGAAGACTTGGTTTGAACAGGACTCGCTCACAAAAAGCCAAACCTTGCAACTGAAGTGTAATTTTAATTCCTCTATGCATTTCAATGTTTGTCACCTTAGATAATCACGTGAAAGTTATTCATGCATCACGATTAAAGATCGTTTCCTAAGGGATGCTCCAGATTTGTGTTCAGACGGTTTAAATTTTCTTTGTGATGCAAAGCAGCAAACTATGAGGAGGTTGACACGATGCTGAAGGACAGTGGAAGGTGTGAGCTGACTGACGGGAGACATTGTTGTACTTACGGAGGGCTGAGTGAATTCGGGGGCATTGTCATTGCTGTCCGTCACCTTGAGGATTACTTTAGCTTGTCCGGTCAAGCCTTCTCCGACCATGTCTGCTGCTTGTACCACCAGAGTGTACTGCGGGTATTTCTGCAGGAGGAGACGCGTCACCGGGTGAAAACGAGCAGGATGATTGTCAGACTCAGATGAAGGACAACATTCATTAAACTACTTGCTAAAGCAATTAAGATAAATGAACTCGTGTTTTCACTTCAAGTGTTTAACAATGCAAGTTGTGATCAGAGAACGGATACTGTCCAAACAGGTGCAGTCAGATGTAAACCCTGTTGAAATCACTCACCTCTCTGTCCAGACCGCCCGCATTGACTCGGATGACACCATTAATTGGGTTGATGACAAACATGATCTTACTGGGTTCCTCTGGATCTTGGCTCAGGATGCGGTATCGTATGTCTGAGTTGTCTGTATTTATCTGGTCAATATCCGTAGCCTCGACCCGAATCACCTCAAAACCTGGAGAAAACACATTCAGGAGGCAGTTAGGAGCAAAGAACTACTGCAGTAAAAAGAGGATTTACTCCCAAAGTTAAACTGCTAAATACAGCTCCCCGCAGTGTTGATGGCGATTCCACCAGCACGTATCACTTATGGGCTTAGAACCATGGAAAGGTTTTTTTAAAAGAATTATTGGGGATACAAAAGGTCTTTTTAGGTGAGACTGTGTCAAAACTTGCACATCTTCCATTAGGATGATAATGAATGTGTACAATCAGTAATACAGAGTGAACTAAGTCCACACACACTGCATTCATGAGTACATAGTGAAAACTGCGAGCTGAGAATCAAAGAGGAGAAAATCCTGCACATTAACCAGCAACAGGCAGCAGACTGTTGGTCCTGACCACAAAGAAAAAGTATCACGATTAAAGATAATTTCCTGAAGGATGGTCTAGATTTGTGTTCAGCCTTGGACTCAGATTGAATAAATAAACACCTCTGATTATCTCCTCAGTGTTTCATTCCATCAATTTGACAAATTCTGTAATTCATATTTTGTCAGAGACTTAATTACAAAGAATTATGACTGATGCATTAACAGTCAGAATGAAGTCCAGATAAATAGACATTTATTTTGTTAAAATAAACCACTGGTTGTTTTCCAAGGTAAGAGTTCTCAGATACGTTAGAACGACACATTGCACAGTGTCATTTGTAAATGGTTCTTATTTCCTTTAATCCATCGACAGTACCTATTTTTGAGGCCTCTGCGACTTCTCCCACAAAGGTTTCTTGAGAAAAAACTGGTTTGTTGTCATTCTGGTCGATGACATTGACAACGATGTCCATGGGATCCTCAGCATTTCCTGAACCTTCAGCCACAGCGTGGGCTTTAAACTGCACACAGACACAGTTGTACCATTTCAACAAGAGCAGGAGGAAGACTTCTGAAGAAGGACACACACGTTTCCACATTAGTGAGTAAAACTTCAGAATCTGGGTTCAGTTCTACTCACCAAATACTTGTCCTGCTTTTCTCTGTCAAGCGGCTGAGTCAGATACAGAATGCCAGTGGCTCTGTCCATGTTGAATAGATTAACAGGAGGCTGGTCGGCTCCTGGACCAGTGATGCTGTAATAGATCTTCTTTAATTTATCTTCATTGGAGCGGATCTGGATGTGAGAGGAACCGATCACATAGCAACAATGACCATTACAACACTGCAAGTGAACAAGTCATACAGCTTTGCTGTATTTCAAGCAGCTTCTGCCACCTGGTGGCCAAATTCATCTTAAAATTAGGGATGCACCGATACCGACACTAGTATTGGTCTGATACTGCACTGACTTGTAACAGACACCCGATACAACCTGGCAAGTAATATGTGACACCATGCATCAGCAATGTCGCCAGCAGGTACACTCAGAGGTGGTCAACCAGTCAGAGACCAAGAGCCACAAACATTTAGGCGATACAACAAAGAGCAACATCATACAAATGTGAGCTTCTAAACAAACTCCTTCTCTCACTGACAGGAAATGACATAAAGTGAAAATACATATACAATGTATGATACACCTCCATACAGTCATCAAGGTGTGGATTTACAGTATTTACAAGAATAATTTCATTCTCAGCAACACAAAAGTACAGGGACCATCTGCAAATGACAAAACCACAACAACAGTGAAGACAGATACTACATGTCACCATCAAATCAAGTGTTGTCATGTGATCCAGTGAAGCTGCAGTGATTTTGGTGACGCTGCAGTGAATACCAGTCACGTTATTTGGTATTTTTGTGGTATCGGTCTTCGGCAGCACTGGTTATGGGGTGGCATGGCTCGGTTGTAGCCCAATGGGAATGTTGTAGGTTTGATTCCCATCTCCACCTGTCCTCAGGCCAAAGTGTCCTCGAGCAAGACACTGAACCCAACATTGCTCCAATTGGAGTGACAGCGCCTTGCATGGCTGCAGCCTTGGTGAGTGAATGTGATTAATAGGGATGTACCGATCCATATTTTTTCACTTCCGTTCCGATACCTGAATTTGGTTATCTGCTGATATCAATACTATTCCGGTAGTAGGGAAATTGTTTAGCAACGCAGCACAAACAGAAATGATTGCAGCTCTAACCCAACACAAATGATTGGGACTATTTTCAGGGAGTTTAGCGCGGAGTAGGACGCAGTTTCACGAAGGTGAATCACCTGCTATGGCGGAGGAGCTGCTGTTGTTCACTGTTTTGATGTCGCTGTCAGCGCCGTTCTCCTCGGTGAGCTGACATTTTAAAACTGTGACGTCTGACTGCAGAGCCCTAGTGATTAACAGTATAAAGCACTTTGGGGCTGCTTATGCAGTTTAAAAGCGCTGTCCAGATACTATTTGCTTTTGATGCAGTGTGTAATTTGCAGACGGTCCCTGCTCTCTGGTCGCACAGCTAGAGAACGATGTTTCTGCAGAAAAGACAACTACTTCTGATAAAACGTTTGCCTACCTCACACCGATGGGAAAGAGGCGTCATTTCAGTGTTGATGTTTCGTTAGTTATTGACTCTCAGCAGGTGTAGCTCAACTGTGTCTGCAACTTCTTCACGTATCTGAAGTATCTATGTGCCTCATCCTTTGTTCACTTGTCATTGTATGCTCATTGTAAAGGTCAGTACTCATACTCGGCCTTAAAAAGTGGTATTGGTGCATCTCTAGGTAGAATTAAAAAAAGCTTAGCGCCTTCTACTCAGAAAACTAAAGCTAAAAAGAAACAATGGTGATCAGAATGCTTTTCGATACTGAAGGCACTTTTAATATGAAGCTGTAACATGGTGAAGAAAGCCTGCAGGATATATGTATCAGTATATGTATGTGTGGAATTATTTAGATTTTGTCTGAGAGTTTAAAACCTTTTAATCAGCGATTTTATCTAAATCCCACAGTTTTACCTGTAATTTCAAAACTATCATTGACAGTCTATTTTAAGTTTAGACAATGAGATGTGTGTTGTTTGTGGAGCATTTCCATAATGGACATTTTAAAGTGGAGAGGACTTTCCTTGTGATTTTCCCATTTACACATTTGATGAAATACATTTTGCCAGTGAAACTAATGCAAGTTACAGGATGTTAGTATTTTTCAAAAATGGGTTCAATGTTCCCAAAAGAAAGGCTAATCTTTTGGAAAAACCACTTTATCAGACACGAGGACTGAGTAGTGCATCAAATGTGGGAAAAGGATGTAAAACCTTTCAGGGAGAATTTCGTTCCCATTTACAGACAGTTTAAGATATTTGACATTACATATGTGGGATTTTGGTCAAGTGTTTATCCAGTATTAATGGCAGATAGTCAGTTGAACTTTTTTCTGACCTAAAAATCCCCAAATGTTTAAATCAGTCTAAAATAAACAGCTCATTTCTGTGTGCAGGAGAAAGGCTGCACTGATGAAAACCTACACGTAGTCATGAGGAACGTACCTGAGAAACTTTCAGGGGATAAGGTCCTCTGTCATTTTCAACAACAGTGAGTTCTGGAATCACCCAGTCCCTCTTCCTCCTCTTCAGACCCTCGCCAGACTTGGGGAAAAGCAGAACAGGCACCGTGGCTTCCTGTGGGTTAGTAAATAGGAAAACCATCGGTAAGATGCTGTATAAAAGGACAATTTAAGAAAATCATAGTAATGCTTTCAAGTGAGACTTGTTATAAATCTTCAAGTTAGATTATTTTTAAGATAACATGGGTATGAGAGATTATTGAAATGGAGCCAGTGGTTTTTGCACATACATGCAGAGAGTTGATCCTGTTTAGGAAAAACACGTCTCAACATGCGGCCTCTATATGATGGGACCTGCAAAAGCTTCTAATAAGGAAATAAGACTACAGTCTTCCAAAATGATCATACCAGTGAGGAGGATGGAGGTTGTACTTCCTGTTGGTGGTTTTCATTGTGATGCATGTTGTGGTGGCCATGGTGAGATAATCTGACAGGAACCGTTATTCTGTGACCTTCTGAATCCCGGGTGTGAAGGAAGAAATCCAAGTCTCCTTCGTGAAGAAAAACTGGTCTCGTTACCTGAAACAAAGAAAAACGTCCATCAGCAGGTATCAACATATGGAGGCGAATATGGCTCAAAAATCAATTTGAAATGTATTAACAGAAATTGTAGGAGCCAAATGTGATTTAGGATTGTGTACAAATGTTTGACCTGTGTGGGTGTGTCACTGACGTCATGCGCATTTAGATTGGGGCAATGAAGGAGGAGACAGGTGTTGACCCCGGAAGGGCACACAGGTTTTTGACCGCTCTGGCGGAGTTTAACGGAAAATGCTTGTGGTTTGTGCTCTGGACAATTGAACTTAAGAACTTAACTGAAATAAAGAGATTGTTTATATCTTACCGGAGCGTTGGACTCAATTGATGGACACAAAGCAAAAAAGGTAAACAATAGCCGCCTAGCGCGTCAGACCCACCTACCGAGGCAACAGCTCACCAGCCCAGTATTGGGTGGCTGGTTTATTGTCAAAAACCTGCCCGATTGAAGAGCCAGAAGCAAGACCTACCTTGGGGAGACGTCGTGGAACGATCGTGGGAGCTGATGTGTGGACGAGCAGCCCGGGATAACGGATCGCACCGTAGTTAGCCGTGTGGTTGCTAACGACGGGGCTAGTGCCGGGAGCTGTTGGATCACGGAGCTGCGTAGACGATCGCTTGGATTTATGAATAAAAGGCGCCCAACGAGAGGTATGTGTAGCGCTACACCATCGATGGCCAAAGTGTGTGCACACAAAAACCCAATGCATTGGTGATTATATCCCGCGCGGTAAAATCAAAACGGAGCATTACGTCATCGCGTTGAGTCACGTGACTCGTTGACCTACTTTCGGTGCGCTCACCTGAACTGAACTTTTCGCCACGTCGCTACAATGGAGGGAGCGTGCGCGTTGACGACGGACACGGACATTGAAAATGAACAAAATACTAATAATGTGGTAACTGAAAAACGTACTGTTAAATTAACAGAAAAGGCTTTTTCTGAAAAACTTGATAAATTACAAAATACTAGAAAATCTAAACTAAATAAAGCCTGTAACATTAGAAGGGAATTGAATGAGTTTATGTCAAATGGTGATAAAACAAAGGTGATGGATGCTCTTGATGAACTGAAAATGATGTGTGATGATTCTAAAAGGGTTCATGATTCTTTGAAGGGTTTATTGTCTGTTGAAGATGGTGAAAAACATGAAATATGGTTTAGAGCAAAAATGATCCCAAACAATGAGTGTTTTTCATGTGTCAATGAATGGCTTTCTCAAACTGAAAAAGAAACACAAATGAATTCAAACACACAGCGAAATGAAAATGGTGAAACTGAACTCTCTGCAGAAGACAGTGTGTCAAATGTAAGCAGTAGAAGCAGCCGGAAAAGCAACAGGTCCAGTGCTTCATCTGCTAAACTAAAGGCAAGCAGCAGAAAGAGCTGCAGTTTTGGCTCGTGTCAAGGTCCTAAAAAAGCGACATGCTATTGAACAAGAGGAAGCAAAACTAAGAAGAAGAAGAGAAATGCTTGACTTGGAAGCAGAGCTGGCTGCATCAGAAGCAATAATGAAAATTTATGATGCAAATGAAGAGTGCCAGTCACAAGCAAACTCAAAAACAAAGAGTACCTGCAATAAAATTGGAGCAAAGGATGGACAAGCTTTAAACCCCACTGCCCAAGAGTTCATACTTCCTCATTGCAATGACAAACAAACAGCACAACAAGAGGAGGAACTTGTTATAAAAATGTTACAGTTGGAAAATAAACCTGTGGATGTGAGACCAAAGCAATGGAATGCAGCAAGTAAAAGACAACATCGAGTGGAAAACAGTGGAAACAATTGGAACACAAGTGAACAGCACCCTCTGGTGGAACAAGATGGAAACAAATGTAAAACAAAACAACGCTTGGAACACAATGGTAAAAGGATGGAAACAAAAGAACAAGCTGCAGAAGATGAAATGAAGTCTCAGTCACTGACGAGCCAACGGATGCCTGAAGAAATTTTGACGATCATGAGAACACAAACTGAAATCACAGCAGCTCTCATGAATCAGCAGCGGTCAATGACACTCCCACCAAGAGACATTCCCATCTTCGATGGTGATCCTCTGCACTACAGGACTTTCATAAAGGCATTTGAGCAAGGAGTGGAAAGCAAAGCAACTGCAGGGGACAATTTGTATTACTTGGAGCAATTCACCCGAGGCCAACCTCGTGAACTGGTGCGAAGTTGTCAACATATGACTGCAGATTGTGGCTATGCTGTTGCAAAAACTCTAATGCAAAATCATTTTGGAAATCCTTACACAATTGCAACTGCATACATCAGCAAGGCTCTGTCATGGCAAACAATTAGAGCAGATGATACCAAGGCACTTCAGAGCTTCGCTCTATTCCTACGAGGTTGCTGTAACATCATGGATGAGCTGGAGTATGTACAGGAGCTGGACATGCCAGTTAACATACGGGCAATCTTGGCGAAGCTGCCATATAAGCTGAGAGAGCGCTGGCGCAGCAAGGCTCATGACATAATGGAGTCTACTGGGTATAGAGCTGGATTCAATGACATGGTGGAGTTTTTGGAGCGTCATGTAAGGATCCTTTCGGACCCTTTCTTTGGAGATCTGCAAGACTACAGTTCTAACACAACATCATTAAGTCGCCCTAAGTTACAGTCCAGTAACAAAACAAGAGGAAATGTGGTGGCTAGCACAGTTACTGCTATAAGTGCACACAAAGAAGATAAGCAGTCACTCTCACCAAAGGAGAAAACAAATGATAACTGTGTTTGCTGTTCATTGGAACACTCACTGGACAATTGCAAGCAATTCCAGGAAAAGAGACACATGGACAAAGTGTTTTTATTGAAGAAGAGAGGAGTGTGTTTTGGTTGCCTACGTCGAGGTCATATCAGCCGTGACTGCGAAGCAAGATTGAAATGCAACATTTGTAAACAAAGCCATCCAACTGTGTTGTATATAAATGGAAAGAAGACTTCTCCAGAACGTGTATTAGAAACACCAAAACCCATTTCTATCTCTCACACCACTTGTGGACATACAGGGGCCGGCGAAGGTCGCACATTGCTGTCAGTGCTTCCTGTTAAGATCAAAGCTGCCAAGGGTGATGCTGTTATTCAAACATATGCATTTTTGGATCCGGGCAGCACAGGAACATTTTGCTCTGAACAGCTGATGCATCGCCTAAGCCTCCCTGGAAAAAGAACCCAAGTCCTGCTGCGAACAATGGGTCAAACAAAGATGAGCTCAGCATATTCCTTGTTCAGTCTTGAAGTGGCCGGTTTGGAGAGCTCGCAGTTCTATTCTCTCCCTGAAGTTTATACTCAAAAGGAAATGCCAGTCACTACAGACGACATGGTAAGAGCTCAAGATCTGTTGAAATGGCCTTATCTGTCAAAGGTTCACATGCCATCTATTCATGCCAATGTTGACCTGTTGATTGGTACCAATGCACCCAGGCTGCTGGAACCGTGGGAAGTCATCAATAGCCAAGGAAATGGCCCATATGCAGTCAGAACCGTGCTTGGCTGGGTGGTTAACGGGCCGCTGGATGGTAATAGTGAGCTAGAAGCTCCAAATATCACAGTGAATAGAATTTCAATAAGCAACTTGGAAGAATTGCTGACGAATCAGTACAACCATGATTTCTGTGAGAAAGGTGACAAACAGGAAATGTCTATGGAAGACAAAAAGTTTCTCAAAATCATGGAAACCTCTACAAAATTACAAGGTGGAAAGTATTCGGTAAACCTACCATTTAGGAACAGAGATGTTCACTTGCCGAATAATTTTGCTGTGGCCCAACAGAGGTTACAAGGTCTGAAGAAAAGATTCCAATTGAACCAGCACTTCCATCAGGAGTATGTTAAATATATGAACAACATAACTGCTTGCAGTTATGCTGAACAAGTGCCTGAAGTTCAAAGAGACTTTGACAATGGAAGAATTTGGTATATTCCCCATCATGGAGTGCGGCATCCAAGAAAGGGAACACTACGGGTTGTGTACGACTGTGGTGCCACATTCAAAGGTGTGTCCCTCAACACAGAGTTACTACAAGGTCCCAATCTCACAAGCACATTGCTGGGTGTCCTGATGAGGTTCAGACAACAGCCAATTGCCTTCATGGGAGACATTCGGGCTATGTTCCATCAAGTGTGTGTGCCGGAAGAGGATCGGGACTTCCTACGCTTTTTGTGGTGGCCCGGTGGAGACACGACACAAAAACCAGTGCCTTATAGGATGATGGTACATCTATTTGGAGCTGTCTCGTCACCAAGCTGTGCAGCCTACGCTCTAAAAAGAACTGCCCAAGACAATCAGCCAGAGTTTCCAGCCAGTGTTGTAGAAACAATCCAACAGAACTTCTATGTTGATGACTGCTTGAAGAGCTCAGCCACAGATAAGGAAGCTATCCAACTGATAAATGGGCTCATTACTCTGTGTGGAAAGGGAGGCTTTGCCTTGGAAAAATGGATAAGCAACAGTCGTGTTGTGTTGCAAGCCATCCCTGAAGAGATGAGAGCCAAAGATTTGAAACCGTTGGATTTGGATATTGATAAGCTTCCTGTGGAAAGAGCGCTTGGTCTTCAGTGGTGTGTGGAGACCGATGTTTTCAAATTTGGATTGGAAATGAAACATCGGGCTCTGACCAGGCGTGGAATGCTGTCAGTCAACAGTTCTGTGTACGACCCGCTGGGATTCTTGGCGCCTGTTACACTTCAGGGCAAAATAATGCAGCAGGAGCTGTGCAAAAGAGGCTGTAATTGGGATGACCCCTTGCCACAGGACATTTTACAGCAATGGAAAAGGTGGTTGGAAGAACTGAACCAGTTGGCTGCATTCGGTGTGGATCGGTGTATTAAGCCATGTGACTTTGGAGCAATAAAGCAAGCCCAACTACACCATTTCTCAGATGCCAGCGAAATTGGCTATGGAACAGTCTCGTACATTCGGTTGATGAATGAGGAGAATGAAATACACGTTGCATTTCTTCTTGGCAAAGGCAGAGTAACACCTTTAAAGGCTGTGACCATTCCCAGACTTGAGTTATCTGCAGCTGTCCTTGCTGTAAAAATGGATGCTATGATTAAAGCAGAGCTGAGAATGGCCCTCCAGAAATCGGTATTTTGGACTGATAGCACGTCTGTGTTGAAATACGTGAACAATGAAGACCGGCGTTTTCACACATTCGTAGCAAATCGAGTTGCCACTATAAGAGATTTGTCTGAGCCTGTGCAATGGAGACATGTCAGGACAAAGGAAAACCCAGCTGATCATGTGTCCAGAGGGCTGAAGGTCTCAGAATTGTTGAAAAACAAAAGATGGTTGGAAGGACCAGAATATTTGTGGTTGGAGGAGGAAAAGTGGCCCAACACTACATTGGACATTTCACTGGATGTGGAAGATAAAGAGATCAGGAGAGAGGTAGTTACTAATTCTATCAAAGTGGACACTCCTGCACCCACAGACCAGCTGATCTCATTCTTCTCAGACTGGTGGAGGCTCAAGAGAGCTGTGGCTTGGTATTTAAAGTTTAAGTCATGGTTGAAGGAGAAATGCAAGAGAAACAATCAGTTACTCCCTTCAGAAAGTAGCAAAGCTCGCCATAAAGGACAACCACAAAGACATAATTTGTCCCTGGAAGATCTGCAAAATGCTGAAATTTCCATCGTCAGTTACTGCCAACACCAGAAGTTCAAACTGGAAATTGAAGCTCTTTCCAGAAACTCAAAGGTGAGCTGCCACAGTTCCATCTACAAGTTGGACCCCATCTTTAAGGACGGGCTGTTGAGAGTTGGAGGCAGGCTCCATAAAAGTGCAATGCCTGTGGAGGCTAAACATCCGATCATCCTTGGTAAAGAGCTGCATATTGCCAAACTAATTCTCAGGCACGCACACCGAAGTCTTGGACATGCTGGTCGATCTCACACTCTGTCGTCCATCAGGAGAAAGTACTGGATGCCAAAGGGCAATTCTGCCATTAGAAAGATAATTGGAGAGTGCAGCTTTTGTAAGCGCTACAATAGCAGACCTTTACAGCAGAAGATGGCCGACCTACCTGCCGCAAGGATTTTACCCGACCATCCACCTTTCACCAACACAGGGGTTGATTACTTTGGTCCAATCGAAGTAAAAAGAGGAAGATCCTGCTGCAGAAGGTATGGTGTGATATTCACCTGCATGGCGAGTCGAGCCATACACCTGGAAGTAGCATCTTCATTGGATACTGATGCATGCATAAACGCTCTGAGACGTTTCATAAGTCGGAGAGGACAGGTCCAGCAACTGTGGTCCGATAATGGAACAAACTTTGTGGGAGCGGAGCGAGAATTAAGGGAAGCTCTCGCCAAATTGGACCAGGAAGCAATAGCGGGAAACCTGGTGCAGGCTGGAGTAAAGTGGACATTTAACCCACCTGCAGGCTCCCATTTTGGTGGTGTATGGGAGAGGATGATCCGTTTGGTGAGAAGGGTCTTGAGCTCAGTGCTGCACCAGCAGACTCTGGATGATGATGGGCTGGCCACAGTGTTATGTGAAGCTGAAGCTATTTTAAATGACAGACCGATCACCAAACTGTCAGATGATCCCAATGATTTGGAGCCGCTCACGCCCAATCATCTGCTCCTGCTAAGAGGAAAACCATCAATTCCTCCTGGAGTCTTCTCGCTACAGGACCAGTATGGAAGAAGAAGGTGGAAGCAGGTGCAGTACATTTCTGACCTATTCTGGAAGAGATGGGTCCGTGAATACTTACCATTGCTGCAACAAAGACAGAAATGGAATGAAAGGAAAAAGAACCTTGCTGTTGGTGATATTGTGGCCATTATGGATCCATCTGCTCCACGGGGATCCTGGCCTTTGGGAAGAGTTTTGGATGTTCATCCAGACACTCATGGTTTGGTGAGATCTGTGAAATTGAAAACCAAGTCCAATATAATTGAAAGGCCAATTTCCAAGCTGTGTCTGGTATATGAGAACTAAAATATGAAAGGTGGTCAATACAATATTTGCCTCCTTTAGGTTTTGAGAATTGCCATGTTTTTTTTTGTTGTTTTTTGTACCATGTCAATTAGGGGCCGGTGTGTAGGAGCCAAATGTGATTTAGGATTGTGTACAAATGTTTGACCTGTGTGGGTGTGTCACTGACGTCATGCGCATTTAGATTGGGGCAATGAAGGAGGAGACAGGTGTTGACCCCGGAAGGGCACACAGGTTTTTGACCGCTCTGGCGGAGTTTAACGGAAAATGCTTGTGGTTTGTGCTCTGGACAATTGAACTTAAGAACTTAACTGAAATAAAGAGATTGTTTATATCTTACCGGAGCGTTGGACTCAATTGATGGACACAAAGCAAAAAAGGTAAACAATAGCCGCCTAGCGCGTCAGACCCACCTACCGAGGCAACAGCTCACCAGCCCAGTATTGGGTGGCTGGTATAGAAATGCTTTTTCATTTTCAGATTAAACTGCATTTTTTGACTCATAAATAAAAATTAATAACCAATCATCCAAACTACTTTTTAGTTTTCTTTGACAATACTGCTTATTCTGTGGCTTAATGAAAATGAAAAAGAAAATGATGATTAAGATTTAATTTTCAAAAGACACTCCAGCCAATAGTGACCAAAATCCATTTCGAATTGTCAAATTTGAAAATCAAAATGCATTTGCAAAAATACTTTTTCATTTCAAGGATATATGTTAAGAATTCTCCAAGTTATAGTGGAGTGTGGCTTCCTGCTTTTATTTTGAAGTGGGCGCTTTTATTGTTAAAGGCCGAGTGGGCACTTCCTTCCTCCTATGCACGTTCGGAGGCAAACACGTTTACGATGGTGAAGCAGTCACTGACGATGTGAGATATTATAATACTGCTGTGGAAAGAATGTGTATATGTCTCCTACCGTTTGTAGTAGTGTTGAGTTCGTGGAGGGATTTGTGTTCTATAGAATGTTTGTTTTTGTGCGTTAGCATCTTCGCGATTAGCATTGAGCTAACCAGGTTGATTTGATGACTGGATGTTTATAGACATTACGTGTTTATGGACATGGTTTGATGTTATAGTGAATGTTGTTTACTGCATTTGATTTACAGTGTGTATCATAGTAATTCTTTATTTTTCGTGTCTTTCAGAAAATGCTAAACCGTAAATCACCATGGCAAACTCTTACTAGTAAAATACAAAACTGTGTGCTCCGTTCACTTTATCGTATGCAGAATACTCATAATACCGTTCATAAGATTCCTCACTAAAGGACTGAAATCCTCTCTGATGTCTCGTGTGCTCTCTGACCGGAGCCCTGTAGTGGTCAGTTAGGCAAATTAATCAGCAACAGAGGTCGTATTCCTCAACAATATAGCTGCATTATCTGACTCATAAATGAAATTAATAATACTTTATTCAAACTGAATTTTCATTTCCTTATTCAGGTTGCACATTTTATGGCAGAACACCTAAAGAGGGAATTACTTTTTCGATGAGAGTGACGTCAGAGGATTCTCTACCTCTTCTGATTGTGCAGCGCATCTAATCTAATAAGCCAGAAGGAGCTGTGCATATTTGCGCTTGAGCAAGAGAGGAGACATGAGGGGCAAAGCAGCTCTTTAGAAGTTATTGAATGACGAGAATCAGTTTAATAAAAAGACGTGTTCACCAAATTGTTCAATGCTTGTTTTGACTTGTTTGGGAGGAGCCTGTGTACCACAGTACGTTCAGCCGCCGCAGTGCGTTTAGTGGTCGCGGTACGTTCAACGGCCGCGGTGTGTTCAACGACCACCGTACGTTCAGCGACCGCAAAACCTCACAGTACGTGAGCAGATCACTGAACAAGCACCGTTCCCTCGCTATGAGAGAATCTGACAATATGGCTCTGCCACGCTGTTTTTTTCATTTCCTGGTTTCACCGTTCAGATGCGAGGCAGTCAGAGGAAGGAGAGCGGCTGCTGACGTCACTCCCCTGCGCCGTTTGGAAATGCAAACTCAGATTGAATATTATATTCTAAAAACCCAGACTTATGTTAAACAGTTTATTTATTTATGTTTCTATTATTTTGCTAATCTTGGAGAGAAACGGTTTAATGCAAAGCTAAAAGGACATTATAAAAATAGTCTTTGAATTTAAATATAGTCTGTGTTGAGTCGTCATTAATATCGTGGTTTCCCTGAATAAATATCCATTACAAGCTCCAGTAGAAAAACAATGCGATTAATCGCAATTAATGACAGAAAATTGTGCAATTAATTAGTACATTTTTTAATCGATTTACAGCACTGATTCATACATAACAAATTAATTCAAATTTTTGTACAATAGTTTTCTAACGTGAGCAGCTGCACAAAGCCACTCTGAGATGGAAAGTTTTATTTTAGAAACTTGCGTGGGGGCTTGTTGAAGTAAGCGAAAGTGAAAGTCATTTGCACTCAGTAAAGCTGAATGTAACTACCACAGGAGTAACTCACAGCAAAACAGCAGGTTGTCGTGTTGACCGACCTGGAGCTCTCCAAAGTGTTAAAGCTGGATAAAATACTTGCAGGTTAGGATTAAATTATTATTTCTCCTCCCTCTCTCTTTGCCTGGCTCTTCTGTATATGTGATTATTGCCAGTGGCGGCTGGCCAATAGAGGACGCCAGGGCGTGTCCAGGTTTGTTAATGTTTATAAATGTTTAGATATGCTCATAATTATTAATAACTGAAAATCTAAGAGTTTAAAACAGCAGATCATTTATTTTGCAATTCTTTTTAAGGTTTCTTTCAAAGTATTCTAAAATGCTTTGAACGTTGTTTTGATGTGTTGTTTGAAAGTATACCTGATATACCTTTTGTTTTTCCTAAACTCAGGGTTTCAAGTAAACCAGCCTTAAAACACTTTCATTTTCTAAAAGGGACAAATTAAGCTTCTGCTTATTGTTAATGTTCACAATCACTAGAGTTTAATAATCACAGAGCACTTATTGTTTTATTTCGTTCTTTCTCTGGGTTTTCGGTGGGTTTGCGTGGTCCGTGTTTGCCGGCGACTGGCTGAGGCCATGTCGTCCGAGTTGAGGAAGCTCACCCGCAAACACGGGATCCGCATCTCGACACCTTTCCCCTGCAGCGTGGAGCAGATTGCGCTGGCTGTGGGGGAGAAGGTCGGGTACAGCAGCGTGAAGGCGGCGGCCCGGATAAACGGTGCCGTGGTGATCTTTATGGACCGGGTGGAGAAGGCCAACTCCGTTGTGGAGACGGGAATCACCGTGCTGGACAGGTTCGTCCAGGTGCAGCCGCTGTCCCAGCCTGCTGTCCCAGCGATCCTGTCCAATGTCCCTCCTTATGCTCCAGATGAGCTCTTAACTAAGGAGCTTTCCAGATTTGGAAAAGTCGTGTCTGGCTATAAGGAAATCCTGTCTGGAATTAAGTCTCCGCTGCTGAAACACGCGATATGTTTCAGAAGACAAGTATTTATGATACTCAACAACCGGAATGAGGAACTCAACCTCGGGTTCCGTGTGCGAGTAAATGATTATGACTACGTTGTCTTCGCGAGCTCGGCTGGCATGAAATGCTTTGGCTGTGGTGAGGAGGGACACACGGTGAAGTCCTGTCCGCTGCGGGCTGAGTCGGCTCAGCCCTGTTCCGCGGAGTAGGAGAGAGAGGAGGAAGGAGAAGGAAGGAGCAGCAGAGCTGATCAGGTGGAGGAGGCAGGAGGTAGCAGCAATGTAGATCAGGTGGAGGAGGCAGAGATGGAGGAAGAAAAAATTAAAAAAAATAAACCTGCAAAAAGGAGGAGGAAAAGAAAAAATAGTGAAACAAAGAAAATGTGTGGGGAGAATCGGGTGTCAGAAGACAGTGGAAACGAGTATGTGTCTGACAACAGTGACATTTCTTTTAACAGTTCCCAAAAATCCAAAACACCGTACAGTGCAGAAAAATTTAAGATATTTTTACAACAAACAAAAAACCAACATGGGGTGAAAGTAGAGGATCACTTCCCAGACCTCAGTCTTTTTATTTTTTCGGCCAGACTCCATCTGAGCAGCAGACAGGAGTCTGGCCTCACAGAACAGGAGGGTTGTAGACTAAGGAAACTTGTGTTGAAAGCCAAAAAACTTTTAGATGATGATGCTGGCAGCCAAGTTTGTTTTAATTAATGTAATTGTTTTTATCCTAGTTTTAAACATCTCTTTTATCATGGGATCTTTTATCTGAGAAAAAGACAAGCAATCTATCAGACAGCCACACTTAAAAAGATAGACGTCCTGTTCCTTCAGGAAACTCACAGTGATTTTAGTAATGAAGCTGAGTGGAGGAGGGAATGGAAAGGGGAGGCCATGTAGAGCCTCCACCCTCCTCTCAGTGGAGGAGTGGGCCTCCTCTTCTCCAGGGCTTTTAACCCCAACTCACTGGAGGTCCAGCACTGTGTACAGGGGAGGTTGCTTTTAATCAAAGCTCAGTTCCACCATTTTAAATGTGTTTTTATTAACTGTTACGCCCCAACAGCCGGTGCAGAGAGGAAGCAATTTTTCCTCAAGTTAAGTGAGGTGGTAAGTGGGTGTGGGTCGGAGGACTATTGGTTTCTGGGTGGAGATTTTAATTGTACAGAAGACGCGGCATTAGACCGCAACCATGCAGAGCCTCATCCAGCCTCTCAGCACGCCTTAAGGCAGCTGGTCCACTCTCAGGGCATAGTGGACGTCTGGAGAAGGATGCATCCTGACTGCCGACAGTATACCTGGTCCCACTTTAGAAAGAGCAGGGTCTCCTCAGCCAGGTTAGATCGTATTTATTGTTTTAAACGTCATTTTAATGTCTTTAAGAAGTGTGATATTATACCTGTTGGTTTTACTGATCATTGTTTACTTTTAAATAGTATTTTTATCAGAAATGTTTTACCTAAAAGCGCCTACTGGCATTTTAATTCAGTTTTAACCTTTGATAGAAGTTTTAGAGAGGCTTTAATGTTTTTTTGGGAGGTTTTTAGAGAGAGGAAGGGCGATTTTAGCAGTCTTAAGCAGTGGTGGGACCACGGTAAGACTCAGATCAAACTCCTGTGTCAGCAGCACACCCTAAATGTCACAGGTGACATCACCAGGTCTATGAAGCATCTAGAGACCGAGATAGTGGAACTGGAACATTTAAATGAGTCCACAGGAGATCGAGGTTATATTGAAAGCCTCAAAAGCAAAAAAAGGGCTTTAGCCGACCTGCTGAACGTTAAAGTGCAGGGCGCATTGGTCCGGTCCCGGTATCAAACCATCTCTGGGATGGATGCTCCCTCTAGCTTCTTCTTCAGCCTGGAAAAAAAGAATGGTCAGGGGAAAGTGGTCCACGCACTGCTCTCAGACACGGGGCAGGAGATCTCGGAACCAAGCCAGATGTGTAAGAGAGCGGTGGGCTTTTACACGTCCCTGTACAAGTCAGAGTACAGGGAGGAGCAAGGTCTCCTCGAGGGGTTCCTGCGGGGACTGCCTCAAGTCTCCGAGGAGACCAACAAACAGCTGGAGGCCTGCCTGGAAATGCAGGAGCTGCGGGCGGCACTGCAAGCAATGTCAACGGGCAGGTCTCCTGGGATTGACGGGCTCACCGCTGAGTTTTATAAAGCGTTCTGGGACATCCTAGGTAAGGATGTCCTAGACGTATTTAATGAGTGTCTGGCCTCTGGTTCCATGCCAGTGTCCTGCAGGAGGGCAGTCCTCACTTTGCTCCCTAAAAAAGGGAACCTGCAGGACATCAAAAACTGGCGCCCTGTGTCGTTGCTCTGTGTGGACTACAAACCCCTGTCCAAAGTACTGGCCTCCAGGCTGGGGAGGGTTATGGAGCAGGTCATCCACCGGGACCAGACCTACTGTGTTCCTAATTTTACAGTGAGCACCTGCCCCCAAAATGTCTGTGCACACCGAGAAGACAAGAGATGGAGGATCACATTAAATTGAGTTTAAAAAAACTCCAGTGTGGTTGAATTAAAGAGCGTTTCTTCAGAAAACAATGACAGATTGAAGTCAAACGAAAGGAAACAGGTTGAAAGTGAAACAGAACAAGGGTGAGGCTCACAGCTGCAGGTCTAACTCCACAACTTCTTCACTTTTACTTGAATCATTCTTGTTTCAGCTCCATGTCCACTAAAGTCTGGTCCCTATTTGGAAAACGAAGCAGGAAGCCTCACCAGAAAAATGACGGTCAAAACAGCCAGAACCGTGCGCCCGGCGGCCCCCATCGTTCTCCGCAGCGTCTGGTCAATCCTCAGCGGCCACACAAAGTCCTGGAAGTGGAGAAGGAGGAGGTAACGACGGGTTATCCTGTCTGTTCCGTCCCGAGTGGTTTCAGTGACTGAGGAAGCACCGCCGGGAGAGTCGCTGCAGGTACTTTCAACTCATGACGTGGACTTGTCCCCCCACCCCCCCGGACATAAATCCTCATCCCATTGTATCTTAGATGGGGGTAATTCCATTTTCTCCTCATGCATGGTGTTTTCCTTCAGAGATTCACAGATTGCACCCATTGCAAAATCCACCCACTTCAACAACACACAGGTGCGTGTGTTCCGGGCTCCTAATATGGTCACGCCAGGCGGCCACACCTGGTGAAGCAGGTACCTGCAGTGTGTGTGTGTGTGTGTGTGTGTGTGTGTGTGTGTGTGTGTGTGTCAGTCTCTCAGCAGCACGAGCTCACAAAAACAACTCAGTGTGTGAAACTCAACATTCATGTCAATCAGACTATCAGAGCTGAGTCAGTGGTTTCTCTTGAGGTTTGCCAGGACCTCTCTCTCTCTCTCTCTCTCTCTCTCTCCCTCTCTTCGGTGGATGCTGAGAGTGAGGAAGTGCTGTGGACTTTTCTTTTCTTTGTTAATGTTCAATCACTGTCGTGTGGAGCCTTGAAAGAGGAGACGGACAGAGTTGCCAAGTCTGTTTTTCCTTTATTGCTTCACAGAGCTTGACACTTCACTTGTCAAATATTTTGCTCTTGCATCACCGCGCTTCCTTCCGCAAACACGGGATCCACATCTCTGCTCCTTTTCCCCTGCGGCGTGGAGCAGATTGCTCTGGCTGTGGGGGAAGAGGTCGGTTCCAGCAGCGTGAAGGCGGCAGCCCGGATGAACGGCGCCGTGGTGATCCAGGTACAGCCGCTGTCCCAGCCGGCTGTCCAGGTGATCCGGTCTAATGTCCCTCCTTATGCGCCAGATGAGCTCTAGATTTCCAGATTTGAGAAGGTGGTGTCTCCCTTCAAAGAGATCCTGTCTGGAATTAAGTCAAGTATTTATGATACTCAATAACTGGAATGAGGAACTCAACCTCAGGTTCCGTGTGCTACTAAATACTTACGGGAGCTCAGCTGGCATGAAATGTTTGGGCTGCGGTGAGGGGGGACACACTGTGAAATCCTGTCAGCTGCTGGAGAATGAGCTTATCTGCTTTAGAAAGTTCTCCGGTGGATTCAGAGGAGTGAAACTGGGCTGTAAAGACGACTGGATGAACAAGTCCAATCCCTCTGGAGACAGGCTTTCATATACCTGAGTGACCGGACGTATCACTCTGTAATATGGGTATGTGAGCACAGGCAGCATGAAGTGGGGATGTTGGACACAAACTTTTGGCTCCACAACCTGAGAAAAGTAGCACAAGAAAATTCCAGGAGGACAGTGAAGTAGACACTGACAAAACAAAGAATCACAAACTGAAGAAGACAAAGGACAATACAGACATAAAACACACACACAGACACACACGCCCGACACTGACGGCTGTGACTTGACTGAAAAACATTCGGACGACGACGACGGTGTGGAAGATGATTCTTTCTATTAATTTTCAGATTCTCCTTCTCAGGATGAATCAGACTCGCACACTTTAAAAGAATGAAATGACCCTCTAGATGAGAGGTGCGGAAGACAATCTGTGGACATAAAGGTCTTCTTGTCAGACGTGGAAAATCCATCCACTCTGTCCTAGAAATGTAAAAACAGGCCAGGGTCAAGAAACCTGCCTCCACCAGTGTGACGCCAGCAGACCAAGCTGTCCCTCCGGCCACTCTGGGGGCCAAGAAGAAGCGCCGTGCCACCGAGAGTGCTGTCATCAGGGAGGGATGGACGCAGCCAGGCGCCAGCTTCATCCCTCCTCACAGATGATCCGTTCCACTTGTACAAATGGGCCTGTTCCAGCCCACACAAGAGTCGTGCAATGGCCGGGGAAGGCTCTTCACAGCCCGGTGAAGAGGAGGAGCGGCAGACCTGCAGAGAGCTCGTTGGAGCAGCCGAGTCTCACAAGCACACACCGGTGGCGTTTCCCTCCAATATAAACTCGTAACAAGGGTTGACTCAATTTAATCTTCTTATTCTTTTGCGAAGAATGGTTTGCTCTACATGAGTGTGAGTGGTGTGGCATTCAATGTAATCAGTTGTGTAGATCCTGATTATCTAGCATTAAGTGAATAATTGCCTCCGTCTGTGGCAGTGAGGTGAAGAAGTGAAGGACCTCCGTCAGCATCGTTCTTCCACACGTCTGCTGATTGGTGGTGATGACCGTCATTCTCTACGTGCAGTAATATCTAAATATCTCATCTGCCGTAAACCCTGCCGTTGTTCTTTACATACGCTGCTGTGTGCAAACTGGTTGTTTTGTTGACTCGGCCTTTTGAAACATCAGCTGGACTCTGCTGATCAGAATGGAGAACGTTTCACTGCTTTTCTCTGCTGCCGCAACTTCTGTTGCATAATGACATCACATACCCTCGTTGTTCCACGGCGTTCACAGCCTTGCCTACATTCTAACCGTACTCCCTGTAGTGGGGCCACGCAACAGACTTGGGTCTTACCGTATCGTCTCGGCCCGCTCCGCTCCGCACTCCAAAAGACCTCCATCTCCTGAGCTGATAGAACCTGCTCTGTAGTGTTCCTTGTCCAGTTTATTGTTCAGATATACTGTATACTCTGATAACATGATGTCACCATCTCTATGTCTGTTCCCTGGATGATTACCAGTGTTTTATGGTCATAAAGTGTTTTATGGTCATAAAGAACTTCCTGTATGTAACAGTGCTGCTCCATCCATAGATGGAAACACTCAGATCAACACAGTTGGGTCTTATCTAATCATTTCTCCATCTCTACTTCCTCCGGTTCTGATGCCTGATCAGCGGGTTCATTGTTCTGTTACCGTTGGTCTGGTGGAGGAAATGGCAACACCTGATAAATGACTTTGCTTTGTCAGTATTGAAGATCTGCCTTGTAACGTGACTGTCCTGTCCTTTCCCAGTGGGCCTTACTGTTAGTTTCTATTCTTTTGTTCTCTTTTAATTCAAGCTCGCAGCACAAAGATGACATGCACTAAATGGACATAACTTCTGATTAATCAACAATCAAAAAGGAAAAATATAGTAATATAAAATATAGTATCACACACTCACACAGAAGTTCCATCAAAGCAGATTAAATCATTTAATTCTTAAAATTCACACACCAGCACACTCTCTGAATATTGCACGTAACGTTATATGACAAACAAACAAATAAAACAGGTCCACAGTGTGGGCGGCATGGCTCAGTTGGAAGAGCGGTGGTTTACAAATTGTGATGTCTCAGGTTTGGTTCCCATCTCCACCTGTCCACATGTCAAAGTGTCCTTGAGCAAGACAGTGAACCCCAAATTGCTCCCAATAGATTGACAGTGCCTTGCATGGCAGCAGAATGGGTGAATGTGATTAACAATGTAAAGTGCAGTTGAAAGGTACAATAATTCATCCAAATACATGAACCTGTCTTGTAATGAAACTTAGATCAATAGACTGACACCTTAAGTACTGACAAATACAAGGAAATAGAAACTGGCCACCTTCTTACAAGATTTCAGTGTGAATTGATTCATTTAAACCAGAATGTTTAAATTATGAAAAAGCCTTTATATATCAGACCAAGTATTGTATTGTGATGAGCAGGAGACTCATCACTCTAGTGGCTAAACCGCTTATTTCCTAGTTAAAACCACTTTAAAGCGTTTTAAACATTGCTCCCTAGAAAATGGACTCTATTGTGTACTTACTGTTGATATAAATAGTAAAATGCACATGGGAATGAACTATATGAAGACTTATTTGGATGCTCTTCTCTCAGATCAGTGTTCCTTGCTGAGCTGCTTGGTGGGAGACTGAGTCCCAGCAGGATGCTGGTTGTCTGCTTCCCTTCAGGGTATCACTGGAAAAGTGCAAGATGCCATTGGAAGTCATGACCCCATCTTATTACCTGATGCTCAGGGAAATGACATTTGGAGTCAGAGGGAACAACAGGTGGATAGTATTCTTTTATTCTGCTGGTGCTCTGGGGGAGCTCGATCTTTCAGTGACGGAGCTGGGGAGTTTAGGGATCTCTACTTTATTTTCTACTGTAGCAACAACAACATGCTCACCGCACCGTGAACCTAAATGTCACTCACATACAGTCAAAGCTCAGCTATATAAAACATTACCATATGACACAATACGCAAGATATTTAGCCAAAGTGATGAAAAGTTTACAAGCCTGCCACTTCAACTCACCACTGAATGTCAACTTTAACACAAGAATGTCACTGATGGAGCCTCAACAGCAGCAGGAAGCAAAACATTTCACACACAAAGACACTAACTCCTGCTGCCAGTCACCAAAACCTCCACTGAAGGAAAAATGTTCTCTTCAATGCATGTTTTAGTGGTGTATCTATTAATAAACCACACAACAAATTGTAATGTTCACACACACAAAAATAAAATAAAAATAAAAAACCCTAAAATAACCACTTTAAAAATAATCATATATCTTGGGGGTGCTATGGCTATTCCAGGGGGAGCTACAGTCCCCGCCATTATGTTTACAAAAGCGGTTTGTTTGGTTATTGTTTTGTTGTTGTTGTTTTAAACGTTTATGAGGTGACCTTGGGTGTAGTGAAAGGTACCTTTAAATAAAATGCATAATAATAATAATAATATATCCACGGTTACTCACCTCCCCCCCTCGAGGAGCTGCTCCCCCGACTCACCACAACACCTCTCTCCACTCCAATAATTCATCACACCTTCATATCCCCAGGACCAACATCAGCCCCATGGGAGACCGGGCTTTCTGCTCCCTGTGGACCTTACTTCCACACCATTTGAAGTCACCACAGACCCAGTCTTTGTTCTGCACTTCTTCATTGAGTTTATACAGCAGTTTGAAGTATTTTATATTCTTGTTTTTAGCATTTTGAGATCCACAAATGTAAAATGCACTACAAATAAAATGTATTTTCATTATCATGTAAGCAAAAAGTATTTTGTTCAATGTAAAATAAAGAATCCAGAAGCAGCCTGACGTCTCTGATGATGCTGTTCTGCCTTGGGATGTGCAGGGAAAAGGTGAGCTCAGTGTTTTCCTGAGGTCGGGAACCTAAAACCTTTTCTGGTATTCTCCATGATTAAGCTGGATATGGTTACAAACACCAATAATAATCTTTAGTAATTTTAAAAACAACATATAGAACGGTCCCTACAAATGGAGATTCCATACAGCAAAATAAAAGCACTGAGTAACTAACAACAGAAATTAGACCTTGCATATGGGTGTATTTCAGGAAGAAGGCCCCACCTCTGCAGCCTCTCTCCATCAAAGGTACTTGGCCTTGAACTCACAATGAACCTGGGCTGGAATGCCCACACCACTGTCCTGGTGAAGAAGGCCCAAAAGAGGCTTTATTTCATCAGGCTGCACAGGAAGGCCAAGCTGACCCGTTGACCCCCCACACTGGCCTGCATAACCTTAACATACAAGTGTATTTATGGTAAATGAGAGGACATGGAGTGACTACTATATATATATCTTATAGCTATCTAACACATGAATAAGTGTTTCCCTGAGGAGATAAAGCAGCCGGTGAGGATGCCCTTAATATTAGGGTTAGATTGTGAAACAGGGTTTAACCATGAAACATCTTTGACAAGGCTATACATGACACTCATGGGCTCCAGTAAAGCATAATAAAGTTGTCATTGAAGGATTCACCCACTATGTTTAACAAAACGATTTCAGTTTCATTTTATCCAACTGAGCTTCACACGTCTCCCAGGAAACTCCACCGGCCACAGGGCTGCTCCAAACGGTGAAAATCTAGAATCTGTCATAGGACTAAACATGATACATCTTTGGAAAGGGCTTGATCAGGGGAGCAAGATTAGGTCAGTCTGGAAGTTCAAATTTGCTCCTGCTCAGAGATATTGTCCCTTTGGACTCTGACTTGGGTGCCTTTTTTAAAGCTTCTCTTTCAAGAATGAATGGCTCTAGAATCATGGGACCAACTGTTATATAAAGCTCTTGACTTGTACCACCATGCAAGCTGTGGCTTGACGTTAACACTAGTAGGGGGCATTACAAAATGTGGTCAAAATGTAATTTCACCTCTGTGTATCAATTTCATTTGTAAATGGAATTCAAATAAACGTGTTCCTCATCAATTTATACCCCTAAATGCACTTCCCGTTTTAGATTTCCCTCTTCTATTTAGGAAAAATAACTATTTTGAAGAAAGAACTACAACTTCCAATGTGATCGGACACGCCATGAAAGCTGTAGTTTTTTGGGGGGGGTTTAAAAACTCGGGTTACGTTCTTGAATTCAAACCCGAACAGGACAAGGGGAAAAAAAAAACCCAGTTGCGGTAGTGGAACAGCTGAAAATATGCTGCTGTGAAAGTATAACGCTTGTCGTGTGAAATAAGTGTTAAAAAGTACATTGTGGGAATTCTGTGTTTTTTTTATTATAAGTGTTTGGGGGATATCGCGCCCGTTACTGAGGCAACCGTGTCACTGGAGTCGTTTTATGCTTCTAACCTGAGGCCAGTGTGTGGGGAAGGAAACTATACACACTGAAATACGTCACAGCTTTTATTCTGAAACAAACAAAGACAGGACAGCATTTGGGCAACAGCGGCGTTTATAAACTTCTACAGTCTGTTAGTGAGTTTTTGAATATTTGTGGCTCTGCTGAAGAATGTGCAAGCAGCATGGTTCCAGTTATATTAGCTTTTTTCTTGTGTCATAGAGGAATGTAACCACGTTCAAATCCACACTTAAAAGAAATACACGTCGACAAAGTCAGCATAGATGCTTTGATTTGATTAGCAATATAAATGACATCCAGAACAGAATAAAAAACGAACAAACAAATGAAGGTACAATGTGGCTGAACGCTCACAATCTTAGTTCACATAAATATGTTAATACCAACCGGACATGCAGTATGTTGTATGTACAGGTACAAGAGGCAGATCTGACTGCAGGTACAATACCCGTGTAACGTGCCTGGGTCAGGGTGCAGGGAGTCAAAACCATAGTATAAAAACAAACAAATGATATAATGTAATGTTTGAGTCCAAGATTGATGATAAGATCAAGTGATGAACCACAACCCACTTTTTCATAAATCAGTGAAATAGAAACAAATAAATAAGAACAATCATTCTTTAGGTTTGTACAAATTCCAGTTTGTGTTGCTGTTTGGACATATTTTAAGATTTTCTATGACATATACTTTCAAATGATCACTGTGTACATAACCTAAAGCACCACAGGGTGACTTAATTGATAGGATTGTGAAGACTTCAGCTTCAGCAAACAGAAATACATTCAGCAGCATCGTAGTTATTTATACCTGTAGTAATACTAAACAATGACTGGATCTTTATCCTGCTAATGTTTGTGGAATGTACATGGGAAAAAGTTGGTATTTACAAATGTGGCACAATCTTACAGTGTAGAGGTCAGCACTCTCACCTCAGTGAGAAGATCATGGCTTTCAGCTGGCTGCCCTGCACGTCCAGTGTCCCCGGTCTCCTCCCACATCCCACTAACAGGCATGTGAGGTTGTGTTGGGAGAGGATATGGTTGGAGTGTGTGTGGACGTTTGCACTGTGAGGAATTCGAATGATTCAATTCAAACTCTGTAATCTGTAAGCATGTCCTGATGTCTGGACCAATGGAAATTTACAAATGAATATTCTGTTCTATCAACCTTTGATTATGGGTCTCATGCTCTACCAACTGAGCAAGCCGGGGACTAAGAGCCTGAACCGGGACTTGAACCCTTGACCCTCAGATTGAAAGTCTGATGCTACTGTGGAGAAGTGTCTTAATTCAAATGAATTCAAACATATGTGAAATGAATCATTGCACTGTGGAGAAAATTGTCTTTGAAAGTCAAAATCCCGTGACTGGAGCTGCAGTGAACTGTGCAGAGAGAACACCACATGAATAACTTAACCACACGTCGCTGGCCTCACACCAAGAAGCACATTCTGGTCAATGCCAGCTCTTTCTTTTCAAAATACAATATATGTGAGCAATACATTAGCAATAAATGACATGTCTTATCTGTTGTTGTCTCGAGGCTTTGACTCAGTCTTTGTAAATGGTGCATCTGTAACATTTATTATGATGGTGTTATTTCTATCTGTACCCCCCACCCGTGCTTCCATCACAAGCTGCACCCTGTAAACATGTCGGAGGTACCTCACCTGCTGGCTGACAAGCTTCTCTGGTTGGGTTTTATTTTTCTGTACCTGTGTGTGGGTTTTAGCCGTAACTCTGGCTTCCTCCCACAATCCAGGGTTGGAGGTTAAGTAGTTCTGCAAAGCTTTTAGAAGAACAACTCAAAAAGTGGGTGCCTTCTAAACAGTTTATACCAACAGACACCCCACAGACATCCAGTCCTGACCCTCTTGGAAACGCTGTGACACCAGTGTTACTGCGATTCATTGTCATCAGTTCTTGTAGGGTTTGTTTGTGACTTTGTCTATCCATCGCAGGAACCTGCTGACACGAGTGTACACCCCAGGGAATGATGGGTCACCACAGCCGTGACCCCAAGAGATGACACCAGTCAGTACCCAGCGACCCCCCTCCCCTTGGCAAACCAGCGGGCCTCCACTGTCACCCTGGCAGCTGTCCACACGGTGGCGCTCTGACAGGCTGCCGGCGCATAGCATGCGCCCAGTGAAGCGATCGCCATACCGCTTCTTGCACCTCCTGGCAGGGAGCAGGGGAACCCAGGCCTGCAGCAGGGTCCGGGAATACTCTGAGTCTGACGAGGGAAGCAGAGCGACAACTGTTATGGAAATCTTGTTTTGTCTCATAAAGAATGACGTGTAATTTTGCAGTCTGTGTTCAAGGATGACCTGTGTCAGCACTGTTCAAACATTTGTGCTGCTTTTGGTGTCCTTCAATGCAGTCTCAAAACAATTCCAGCCTTTAAGAAGGCACTGTCTGACTTCAGAGTTAGGCAAACTCCTTGACAATCATGCAGAGGTTGGACTGTGACTTTGTCTCTTTTTGCAAGAATAATGTAGTAAAATTGTCTTAAACTTTCTCAAATCGCTCTCAGTCTGATTCCTGTGTGTTCTGTCTCCCCGAGGAAAATTCACCTGACACAACACAAGAGTGAAGTGAGCCAGGAGCACTGAAATGTGAAGAATGAAGCGGGAATAAAAAGTGGCACAGGAACATTTTACACCACCGTGCTGCATCATGTCCTCTTTTCACAGCACCGGCCATGTTTGGTGAGGAAAACAACCACGAGCCGGCGTTTTAAAAGGAAAACTTTTACCCGACGACACTTCCTGAGGGTGCTGAGGAAGAACAGCGTCCCACAGAGACTGCTGGTGTCCTTCTACCAATATACCATGCAGAGCATCCTGACATACTGTACTAATGTGTGGTACAGCAGCGGTACGGAGGAAAGCGCTCCAGAGGCTCATCAGAAGATCGTCGGCCGGCCTCTCCAAACACTAGAAGAACTGCACAGTTCCCGCTGCCTCAGAAAAGCCCACAATATCATCAGGGACAGCTCACACCCAGGAAATTCACTGTTTGAACTGCTGCCATCAGGCAAACGATACAGGGCAATAAAAACAAGAACAAGCGGACTCAAACACAGATTTCACCCCACTGCAGTCACTTTATTTAACAACTAATGTGTCATATATTGTATAAGGGACCAGTGCAGTGGTTTCTATTAGAATCTATTCCCTCAGACTGGAAGCTTCCTGTGAGGTAACAGTGTTACCACTTCTCCCCCTTGTTTTTGTCTCCTCTGTCTCCAGTCCTTCACTCTTTCTCCTTTCTTTCTCTCGCCTCACGACTGTCCTCTCATGGGTATTTGGAAGAGCGTCTTTAGCTGCAGCCTCCTCCTCCAACACAGTGGCCACCGCTTTCTCCTGTTCAGCCTTGGTGGTCGCCATGAGGGGGTTTAACTTTGTGACCTCCTTCTTCTTCTGGCTCACTTCTATGTGGAGGTCGAGAAGCTGCTCTTTGAGCTCGTTGAAGATGATGCGAGCCGTTTCAACTTGGTGAGACTGGAGACTTTCAGGTCCTGAAGCTCCTCCTGCGTCTCTCTCAGGAGTCGGTCTTTCTCCTGGAGCTCCGAGTCTTTTTGCTTCTGTTCACGCTGTAAAGCAGTGACCTGGCTCCTCCTGCAGTTTCTCCTTCTCGTCCTCCAGGCTGCTGAAGCGATGCTGCAACTTGCTGTACTCTGCAACCATCTCCACACTGAAGTTGCGGTAGTGGAACAAGGCCGTACACAGGGCCTGGACTCGGGAGGATTTACTGCCGTTAACTCCTTGCAGTGTGCTTTTCTTTTCTTTTTTTTAACCTTTATTAAAAGCAGAATCGTCACAAAGCTGCATATTGATATCTGACACATTCTTGCCAGCCCCAAAATATTTTTCTTTATTTTATTTTTCATTCCTTAATCGTAATAATTAACAAAATATTCAACTCTTCAAGTATTCCCTTTGATTTTGTGCACCAGAGGTGATGAAACCCAGAAGCTCTGCAGAAAAAAGGTTTTGTTGAAATGATGCACCGTTTCCATTGTAGGATAAGCCCATCAATAATAATAATAATAAAAAAAACTAAACATATTTGAATAAATTCTTGCAAAAATTGTCACACCGACCGGGAACTCCTGTGTGGCAGGTGAGAATTCCACCACTGGGTTACAGCGTCATGACAAGCCGTCTTGCAAAGCTTCTGTAACCACACCTTTCACTTTAATCGCTTAACTTTTCTCTCTATTGAAGGAAAACGACATGAAGTGAGCTGCTACAATATTTGATTATTTGGAAAATATAAATCGGCACCTATGCTAAAGGAAATCAGACGTCAGCAGATTGCCCAGCATGCCATGGTGCCCTGCTGAATCGTGGGGCAGATAGGTAATTACCTCTGATACCCCAGCCAGTGATCACACAGGCAGCGGGCCTCTTCTCCCACTTGTTGCCCGGCTGTGGCAGACACACTGCGCCGGTGTGAGGGTTGAAAGACACACAGTTGCCCTCCGTGCCTTTGAGCCGCAGCAGGGCGATGTCGTACTCCCAGCCCTGAGTGCGGTACTTTCTGTGGATCTCGATGTGTTCAGGGGACAAGGTGCGTTCAAAGTCATCCTGCTCCTCCGTGTGGTAGTCTCCCAGGCGAACAAGGTAGCGGGCTGGATCTCTGCCGAACCTGTAGATTGGATATGAAGATTTAATCAACGCCAACATCGAGTGATGTCATTCTTATTTATGTGCAGACAAATAAAAGCAGCATTTTAAAGGATGTGAACATAAACAATATGTAATGTATGTCAATTCTGTAAACACACACACGTACTCTCCCGGTGTCCTCTGGGAGATGGCTAAATTTGTCAGGAGAGGCTAAATTATTTCTTATTCCTCATACAAGACCAAAAAGAAAAAAATAATGGAAAAGAATTGGAAGATAAAATCAAAACCATGAAACGACTTATGACACTTCCCAGGACGACCACTTATTGATTGAGCTCCGAAAATTAAAAATGGACTTAAATAAAATAAAGGACAATTGAATGAACGTATGGACGTTTGGATCCAATGTTTGTAATGACAGCATTAGACCAGTAGAGGGAGCCATCTCCTACCTTTTGAAGCAGTGTGCAGCGGTGACGACCCAGCATGAGTTGATTAATGACGCTCCACACAGCGGATGATTGCCTTTAGACTGTGACCTGAGCCACAGAGACACCTGCCAGGGCCACTCACCCCTGAAATCACACGGAACTCCTCAGTCAGCCTGTCAGACAGCTGCAAATTCCCCCTGACACGCCAGCCACTAAAACCTGTGCAGGAACACCTCTGCTGGGGTTCTATGTCATGACATTTGTGTGTGTTTGTGTGTGTGTGTTTAACCTCAGTGATTTATCTCCTCCTATGATCCTGCGTCGACGCCGCTGATTATTGAGCCTCAGGCCACAGGTCTGCATTGTCATGGCTCCATCTCCCAGGGGATCCAGAGTGTAATCGCAGATGACTCCGGCGTCCTCGCTGTGGCGACAGTCATGACCATTCTGACCGTCAGCCGCACACTGACCTAAGGACGTCTCCGTGCCTGAGCACCGCACATTGTCCAGATGGATCGGACCTTGACCCTCGCCAAAATACGCCATGGACCGAGCTTTAGCAGCACCTCTGAGAGGAGAGCACAAGGAAACACCCGGGGTTCACAAATATAGTCACATTTCTGTATTTTGGAAGCATTTAACAGATTGATCAGCCTGTTGAAAACTTTGATCTTTGTTAAAGCTTCACAGTTCAAGCACGAGGTCACTCTGGATTTTTGTTCCTTCTCTTCAGTGCATGCATTTACCTCTCACCCTAATGATATGTAATTAACTGAGAATGCCTTTCTTATCTGCTCTATAGATAATTCAGCAATAAATTAATGGATACATAAATATACAAATTGAATGAATGAATGAAATCAAACTTTTGAGGGGAAGGTGACACTAAAAATAACAGTAAGACTAAAGACAAAGTAGAGGACCAATCAACAAACCATTTAATCCATTTATTCTTGAAAATGGAGGTTAATCTGCTTACAAAGAAAAACTTTAAATCCTCTGAGGAACACATTTCTATGAATTTCCAATCTGAGAGCATTCATTCTCATGACATTTTTTATATAACAATAAATAATAAAATATTATACGAACTTGAATCCCAGCTGTCTGCAGACCACAGCCGCATTGATGTCGTTCCAGCCATCGTCGCACACACTCCCCCACTGGCCGTTGATGAAGACTTCCACTCTGCCCTCCTTCCTGCTCTCGCCAGCAACCAAACGCACCAGCGAGCCTGCAGGTAAACACTGAGGGTCAATTGTAAATCATCTCCTAAGATTTTGGTGGAGTGAGTAGCAGTGATTGTCTCTTTATTGTGACACCTGAGTTTGGCTGTACAAAAATCCATTGGGTGAACATCATGTTTCTGAATGCGCTGTGTGAGAAGTTGTAGAAAAATAGGCCTGCGTGATAGTTAGAGCAATGACCAACTTGTGAAAGCCAGATGACTGGGTCATAGCATCTCTACATTGCAGCCTGTCGCCATCATAGGTGGTCCAAGAAAGAGAAAACTGTGAACAAGTGGGCAACCAAGAGTCAGTATTACATGTGTGCATCTTGGTGCCAGTGGCAGTCATACCTCGATGGGTTAGGGCTGTTTTTTACTAAAGTAGAGATTCACATTAAGAAGATGTTTAAACATGGTATTATGGAACGTAGAGAAACTCAGAGATCTTTGTTCTTCTTACTCCTCTGAGCAGGACTGAGCGCAGCTGAAAGTCCTTCCTGCCTGCTGCCAGCAGACTGTATAACGCTGATATCTGACAAGTGTAAGGCATATTGCACTTTCTTGCACACGATGTACTTCAGCATGTCGCTGGTATAGTTGAACATTTAATATCTTGTGTTTCTCCTTGTGTGCAACTTAAGTGTCTGTTTTTGTATTTGCTGCTGGAACTACACAACTTATCTCAACTCGAGATGCAATCCAGCAGTTACAATATGATTTCTATTTAGATATTTATTTTAAATCCCTTTTCCATTGTCTAAAGTAAGGCATCCCAACATCATGGTGCTACCGCCATCATATTTTGCCAATGACTTAGGTTTTCCTAAGATGTTTTCAATGTTGGTAAGCAGTTCCCTTTCAAAACTCTTTTTCATTTTGAACAAAATCAGTTTGTTTATTTAGACTTGTGACTGAACAACATCTGTTGTTTTTCAAGTCAAAGTTCTTACCTCCAGAAGTCAAAGTGTTCGTTATCTCATTGGTGCCTTCCCATTCACAGCGCACTCCCACATCCTCATTGTGTGAGCAGTCATGCTGGCTCCAGTCGGAGTGTGAGCAGGCCAGTAAAGTGTTCTCTGTTCCCTGACACTGCACCTCATCGAGGAGGATCAGCCCTCGACCTTCTTCATAAAGCCCGTCAGGAGACACCTCTGCACGGCCCCTGCAAACAATCCACAAATACAGAAAATCTCGGTGAGTCCCGCAAGAGTGGTTTTATCAAGTGGTGATCAGTAACATCAGACCTCATGTACTCCCTGGTACGGAACACAGTCTGACACTTCAAGCTCCATGTATGCTGGTGTTTGTGTTTGTAACATGCAAAACATCTCCAGGTTTATTGATAAAGTGTTTTTCACAGATAAAATAAATCACAAATGCTGTACATGAAGTGGGAGCACTAAAACAACACAAGAATAATTTCAAAAAATTTGAAACTTTTTTATTTTGGAAAGGTTTTGGTTAATGGATTTTCCACTTTTGTTATTTAAGTGTTTTTTAAAAGAGTCCGTAGAGTGGAGCATGCGGAGGGACGGGAGCATGTCGTTCCATAGTCTGGGGGCTACAGCCTGAAAGGACACGACCCCCCGGGTTGTAAAGTGGGTCTTTGGGGGTATGTTCCAAAAATGCTATGTTTTCAAATTAAAACTAAATTAAATGAACTTAAAATTTTGATCATCATGCCTCAATTTGTCATATTGGGGGAAATGTCGAAGTTGCCCCATCGGCAGCAGCCAAACAGAGCGCCGCTCAGCGGGAGCTGGTGGGGACCGAGGCTCTTGCTCGGGGACCCGGGTGCCTGTTTTAGGGAGTGTGGGGGGAAACTGGAGAACCCAGATGAAACCTACTCAGACACGGCGTGAACATGCAAACTCCACACAGAAAGGCCCGGGCTGGTATTTGAACCATGACCTTGCTGTGAGCGCTTGTCAGGTCTCTGTGTCTGCCCCTGTGTGTCTCACCTCGTTTTTCCAATTAACCAATGGCCTTCTCCCTCTCTGTGCTCCCATCGTTGTGTTCCACCTGTGTCCACCCCTTCCTTGTATATTTAAACCCCTCTCACTCTGTTGTCATGGTTGGATCGTCTTGTCTACGTGTCGTCATGTCGCGTCTCTTGGCGCGTCTCTTGGCGCCCTTGTGTCGCCTTGTGTTCCATGGTCTTCCCTGGTCTTATGGAACTCTGCGAGTCTGCGCTTGGGTCCATCCACACACCACCTGCAATCCCTGACAGCGCTAAGCACTGCTCCACCATGTGGCCCAACGTCCGTTTGATGCCTAAACCATCTTCTATCTCTGCTGGCTGATTTCAGCTTGACAATATTTTCAGCTTAAACAAATGCAATATATGCTAGTTCTGCTAAATTATAGAATAAAATCCAAACAAATATCAGCCTGTCTGTGAGCTTGACACATTGGCAATGACAGCAGTAGGAAACTCTTCTAAACCCTTTGCGCATCAGGAGTAGTTCAGTCAAGTATCCTGCAAACGGAGCAGATTTTATTTTGTCTTGGACATGAAATCAGTTTTAAAGTAGTGCAGCCCTTCCAACATCCTCAAGAGATGACCAATTCCCTCCTCAGTCTCAGGCAGGGCCGCCGCGGCCACATTGACGTCAGACGCAGCGGTGGCGGCACCTGCAGTGATGTCAGGGGGGGCGTCGAGGTCGGGCCCACACGGGACTGCAGCGATGGGGGAGCTGATTAGATCGGACGCCTTCCCGGTGGACATATGTGTGAGGAAGGTGACTGAGGAATCTCATCAGGCGCTATTCACCTCTTCTGCTCAAAAAGGTTGACATGGTGTGGACTGGAGAGAGAGGACACACATGCTGCAGAGGACTGCTAGGTGAGGAGGGCGTGAGTGCAGCAGGACAGCAAAGAGAGTGTGTGTGTGTGTGGGGGGGGGGGGGGGGGTAATAAAATGGTTAAATGGGAAGCTGTGTCCGTTTTTCTATGCCCATCTGCAGAACCCAGGAGAGACCAGGTCCTGTGCTACAATGACATAGTTCCACATAACTATTTGTGTAACAACAGTTGCAGACAATCAGATTTTCAATGGGATGCCATAATGTGAAGAACATTAGAAAGTCGACATTTACTCATAAATTACTGCATGTTTCAGACAAAACATTAATCAGAACTGGATTTTCACACATAAAACCACCACCACCACATTCAAATCTGCAGACAGCCTTATACAAATTGAAAAAAGTGCAGTGGAGTTTGTACTTGAGACTTGGTTATCTGTGGAGGATGTTGGAGGACGGCCTGCATTACTTTAAGACTATTTACACTGATTTAAAATGAGTACAAGACACAAGGTGTTCAGGCTCAGAGGCAAAGTTATCAGGAGATGCTTGATGCACTGACCTGAAGCCCAGCTGTCGACACACGACCTGGGCATTGACTTCAGTCCAGTTGTCATCACACACAGTGCCCCAATGTCCCTGGTGGTAAATCTCCACACGACCTTCTCTGTGACTGTCAGCTCCCATCAGACGGACCGCACCATCTGCAGTCACACAGAACACATTGAACTGGACGATATAACAGCAAACGTTTTGTTTTTGAATCCCTTCACCTGTTCGACAGCCAAGTCATACACTGTTGTGTGATTGAGAGTCTTTCAATGTCAGAACAATTTTTGCTCCTGCAATAGGAAGAGATTTGGAATCTCCTACTGTTGCAGCCTTTATTAGAAACTGACATGGCTGCCAGACGGGACTGGGGCGGGACTGCTCAGAGAGAGAGAGAGGGGACAGCAACAGATAATGTCCTTGTTGATGACAGTTAAAGTTACCACGCTGATCCAAACACCTTCCAACAAGCAACCGTTGCACAACTAAACGAGCCTGAGCTGCATTTTCCAGGCATAAACATCGACTGAGTATCAAACAAACAAATACATAAAGGAACAAAAGAACAACACCCTATAGAGCAGTTAATGATTTAGATATTTTGCAGGATGGTGGCGTGCATGTGTGTGTGATATAGTAGCAAAACGTTTCAGCACCAGCGCCACACACACACACACACACACCAGTTCAATATCTGTTCACTATACATGTATTTTTACTTAACCTTATAAAAAAGACCTAAAGTTTAGTTTTAAGAAATGGTAAACTACGACACTAGATGAAGAGTGACCAGTATCAGTAATAGTTGAGATCGCCCGGCTCCTCCACCACCACATCCTAACCAATGATCAGCACTCTCCACCAGGGCATCGTCAGTGATCTGTGTCTTGGAGTTCACCTGCCAGAAGAATTAACCAGGGGGAGAAAGATGGAAATGAGTTCCGCTTAAACCAAACACCAGTTACCTCTGAGGCCACATGGAACCAAGACCAACACAAACTGAACCTGAACAAGTTTGAAAGTTCCTCAAATTTATTCCCAATTTTATTTGGCCTCAGCGATCCTTCTGATTTCTGCATGTTAGTAGAGAAGACTTATCTTATTTGTTTGAGAAAATAGTGATCTGATTTCCTGACTTAAACACTGAGGTGTGAGACTGATGTGTGAATTAGTGTGTTACTTTCCCTGGACCTTACCTGTGTAAGGATTGCAGGACACCCCTGCATCGTCCATGTGGTTACAGGTGTGCTGCTCCAAGTTGCTATGAGGACATTCTTCCAGAGAGAGTTCATTACCGGTGCACTGAACCCTGTGCAGGAAGATGGGACCAGAACCTGGTCCAAAGTGGGTCTGTGCCAATGCTTTAGCCACGCCCCTGTTGGTTAAGACAGAAATCTTTAACTTTATGAAGGTTCCACGTTTACCAGTTGTTTGTATTAATACAAAGAAGACATTTCAAATGTGAGAAAAGCTGCATTTTGACTGAAAATGCCTGTAAACTCTTTAAGGAGCTAAAAGGTTCCTGTGGCCAGTGTTGCCTGCGTTTCCAGAGCGGCCGGCATGTAAAGCAGCATGATGACGAAAGGAAAGAGAATCAATGTAAGTGCAATACGCCTCCAATCTGGGGGTGGGATGGGGTGATGAAGAAGTCCAGTCATACAACAACAAGCTCAGTTCTTGACTTTGCTTTATTGCATTGAAAACAGTGAATTAACACGATACTGAAAAAAAGTGAAGGGAATGTAAAACACCAGAAAGCTTAATAAAGAAAAAAAGGTCTGCATAGAGCTGCAGACCTTTATTTAAATGAGGTGGGTAAAGTACACTATTGCAAGTCGTCATCCAATCAGTTAACGTCAACCCTGCTTGAAGAACTCCCATCAAATCATTACAATTGAACTAAATCACATTACAATAGAAAAAAGTATCTGAACAAAATGCTCACTTAAAAAAAATCATTAAGATTGAAGAACATCTGGGGGTACTCTGGAGGCAGCAGGTGGCGCTGTGGCCGATGGTGGTTATCATCATATGTCTGTGAGCAGACCCGGACACTCATGCAACATGCAAAGTATGAGGCCAATCGGACCGTGGTCAGGATATTTCCACTGCACTTCCTTTTTCATGGCGAACAGGAAGATTTTAATTAGTTTTTCTCATCAGCCCTTTTTTCTATCAACTGGCCAAATTTCAGGTAATTTGGAATTCCCCCCCTAGGATGAGTTTGCCCTAGAAAATAATCAAAATGTAAAATTCTTCGCCCAGTCTGATGTGTGTACACAGTTCTGTCCATTTTGTCCTTCAAAAACGGTTGTATGTGATAAAGAACAGTTGTTGTTGTTGTCTATTGCAAAGATTGTAGAGAGGGCTTCTGTAATGTTAAATGATGAAATGGTGGCAACCTCTTGCCTTTTTCGTGGAGTTTGCTGGTTCTTCCAACAACCTGCACAGCTGAGCAATTTACTTTTGCTCACAGGGATGAATATGTGTCTGTGGTTATGGGATGGCTTGGTGTCAGGTGGGATTGGAATAGGACACGTCTGAGGGACGAGCAGGTTGAGACAGTGACCTTGGACTTAATTCCAGGTGTGTAACGTAAGGACAGGACGGGTCAGGATCTGAAAACAGATTGCAAAATGTTCTTACTTGCCAGTCAATCAAACATTGCCTTGCCTTGTTCTGTGCTTCAGTGTTGTGTTATGTCTCCTGATCTTACAAACAACATGCAGCGCCTCATGGAACATTCAGGAACAACCAACAAACAGTGGGCTCTCTCGTTCTGTTCACTTGGTGCCAATTCAAACTCTAACTATTTTTGGGGTAATATTATAAATTCCACATATTACAAGTTGCAAAATGCTTTTAACCACGCTGTTTGCACCATTTTCACACTGAAACAGACGTATTTCTTTCTTACCCAATGCCCAACTGTCGACACACCACCTCAGCATCAGTGTCATCCCACTCGTCATCACAGATGGTTCCCCACCTGCCCTTGTGGTAAACCTCAACACGGCCCTCAAACTCCTCAAGGCCTCCAACCAACCGCAGAGGGCTCCCAGTGCCTGTGAAGGAAAATGTGGGATTTTAAAACAAACAAAAACAAAAACAAACAAACAAACAAACTGATCTCTTCACAACCCTAAACCCTGCATTTGTGGGCAGTGGTGGCCGAGACGCTAGAGACGAGACTTGGGATCAGGAGTTCGCAGGTTCGATTCCTGCAGCAAACCATTCACCACTGAGCCTGACCCTTGACCCCCATCAGCTCCCTGGAGGGTCGTAGGCCACATGGCTGCCTAACGCAGGTAGAATTTCCCCGAAGGGATTATAACAGTTAAATGCAATATTACTGCTAAACAGTGACTTGTAACAACAGGAAACTCTGTTACCACAAGTCCCAGTGTTTTCTGGGAAATTCTGTTCACAATCTGAGTTTAATGAAACATCAGTGACTGTTGGAATATGTGCTAATGAGTGTCTTAAAACTAGTCTGACAATCTGAAAGGCTTCAACCTGTTTTAATTCATATATGGATGAATGAATATTTCATGAAAATGTAATATGACGATTATGAATCTTGTGTGTATGTAGTCTGAAGTGACACGATAACCTCACCTTCAGGTTCAGCACAAACCAGACCTGCTTCGTTGCCATGGCTACAGTCACCAGCGACAAACTTCATGGTCTGGCATTTTAGTAGAGAATTCTCATTCCCGCGGCAACTGAGCCGCTCATAGTGGAAGACAGATCCTGGGCCAAAGTAGTTATGCTGCAGGGCTGTACCGATCTCACTGCAGAGCGCACACACACACACACACACACACACACACACACACACACACACACACACACACACACACACACACACACACACACACACACACACACACACACACACACACACACACACACACACACACACACACACAAACACACGGACACAACTGAATTGAGCAGAGTGAAAGATAATACGTCCAGGGGTAGGTACTAATAACTTTTGGAAAAACGACTTAGTAGCTTTACTACGACATACTCTGAGTGACCAGTCAAATGAAGCCAGTCACGTGACTGTCCACAATCTTTGAGCTCATTGGGCAGCCTGCTGCCCGCCATTAACAACAATGGTGACAAAGGACGCCGGTGATCCGGAGCCGGAGGAGGCAGAGCACCTCTGGCATCACACACCACCAACGTTCACCTACAGTTATGTCATACGCTGTCAGCCCTGTCTGCACAAACATGGACATTTCAGTTAACAACTTAAGCTCCACAGAACTAATTTTAAACCAAAAGTAAGTAAAATTGTAAAGTTAGTTCTGGTTCTGGTCTTTGTGAACTGACAGCATGTTGCCATTCAGCAGCAGACAGGCCAGTCTGCACAGCCGCATCTCAACATCTCAGAAAACACTTGTCCAGGGCGTCCAGCGGCCAAGCAGCTGCTTTTTCCTACCTTTTTAAAATGTTATCCGTGAAGAATAGTCCATATTACAAAAAAATCAAACTAATACTAAAATTACCGAAAGCAATAAGTTAATACTAAAATTAACTCGCAAGCATGTATAAAAAATCCTAATCAAAACTAAAGTGAAATGTGAGACATGAAGACAAACCAAAATAAGAAATACAAACTAATGAAAAATTGAAAACTATTATAACTTTAACCCATAGTAAGGACTGGCTCCAGCTCCCGGTGACCCTGCACAGGATAAGGTGTTATACTGTAGAAGATGGATAGACAGATGGATTAATACAGTAGTTTCTCTGTATGTGGAAATAATACTGACATGATAACTGAGAGATATCCCCTTAACTGCTGTTGATCAAACAGTGAATAATGTATAGAACTTATCAATAAAACATCATAAAATACAACAAAATTGGTAGTGGTAGATAGTCATATGTTTCTTATAACCTAAACACATGTCAGAATGCAAAAGTTGCATAAATGTCATTATGAATAATATAAAACCAATGTAAACAGAAAACAGAAACAAACTTTTTTTTTTTTTTGAACAGGCTTGTAATAGAAAGTATTTGTTTTGCTTGTCATGCCAAATCTCATATGACAGTGACTCCAGCGGCTGCTCCTTTGGTCTGGAGTATGTCGTAGCTGGTTTAGATTACAGCCTGTCCGTGCCTCTCTGTGGACACGGCACTGCCGGCTGTAATCTCCAAACAACTTCGTCTCATATTTCAATGCCCGTCTGCCCACTTTCCACTACTCAACACGAGTTCCCCTAAAAGCGGGTTTGACAGTTCTACAACAGCTCAACTACAAAGTCCTCCAAACAATTAGAGCAAAAACCGAGAAGGGTTGTAACTGTCGTCTCGCTGTTCAGAGGCGTAGTCCTGGAGAATTTCTTTCCTCACATGCTCTTATACACGAGTGATAAACGTCTCTCACCTCAATCCGAGCTGTCTGCAGATGACGCTGGCGTCGCGGTCAGTCCAGTGAGTGTCACATACCGTCCCCCAGTTTCCATTTAGGTAGACCTCGAGACGCCCGCTGTCGCTTGATGACCCCCCCACCAATCTGACTGCTCCTGCAGGAGAGGAGACGAGAAACAAGGACGTCTCTTACTACATATAAGGGACATTTCAACTAAATGTTGAAAGGTAATAAAAGCTGACTTTGGTAAAAAAAAAAAAGAAGAAGAGGAAGAAGCCAAGAGTAACAGCTGAAGGCTGAAGGAGGTATTGAGACTGGTAAAATCAAGGTTGAATTGTCGGAGAAGAACATGCAGCATTCTGTATGTGGTAACAGGAGCAGCATTATTTTAGGCTGTTTTCTGCCCCACAGCTCACACTGCACACCATAGCGGAGGGGGAATGGTGGCGTTATGAAATGTATGTGGCCTACAGGATCATATCTGGGTTTCTGTCCATCAGCTGAAGCTTACTACAAGTTGTTTGAAGCGACAACAGATCAAACCCAAATATTTCAACAAATCCACTGAAAAAAAAAAAGCCTATAAAAATCCCCCGTTTGGAGCCCAGACCTGAAACCATTAGGGATGTTGTGAAATGAGCTGAGCGACACCTTCACAGCAGACACCATGAGAAACTGACTGAGCTGAAACAAATCTGTAAAGAAAAATGGTCCAAATGTTCTCCTGAACACTGCAGCTCTGATAACAGCTTGGACGAACCTGCTGAGGTAAGTCAAAGTAACACTTGAGCTAATTTATGACTCAGATCTTGATTTTAAGACCAATTCACACAGAAAACATTAAAAAAATTCAATTAAAGTCCACACATACTGCTTCCACATACTTTGTACACTGCAGGAAAAAACGTTTGTGGGATTCCTAAACCATGTGGTAACTCATAAGAAAAACCAAAGGTTCTCAAAGGTTAGGGGACCACTAGGGGGCACCAGGGGGCTTTATTACGGGTGCAGTGACAGAAAAAAAAAAAGGTCAGCACCCTCGCTGTACAGTGAGATGTTTGTCGGTTCAAGTCCCAACAGGACCTCTCCAGTTTCATTTCGTTGTCCAAAAACACAAGTTTGATGTTACTTATTCACTCTCATGTATTTGTAGTATTAGTCTGTATTTGTGGTTACCTTTTGTTATCAGACACTGTTTTCAGCTCCCCACAACCCCAAATGGGCTCAAACTGAACAGAAGATTGATTAATGATTAATCATTTTAAAGGTATAATTCTGAATAATTTCATGGAAGCACACATTATCACTCCATTTGTTGCAGGTCTAATGACGATGAATTAAAATCATAAATGAAGCGGAAGAAACTGTTGCTCACCCTGCCGGCAGTCGCAGTAGGCCCAGCTAATGGCACCAGAGCTCTGTCTGAAGAAGCACCAGGGCTTGACCTCTCGGTCCGGGTTTCGGCAGAAGCTGTGGTCTCCCAGCCCTCGGCCCGGATACTGCTGCATGTAGTCTGGGAAGTCAGTCCATCTCAAGCAAAGGGAGCCTGAGTCTGTGTGGGAGACTGAGCCGTTGTAGTAGCCCAGTTTCGTGAAGCCCTCTGAACAGGACCGCGGTGCTGTGGACACAAACAAACCTTCAGTCATACTCGCCTTTCAACACTAAATTATGTTGGAATTAACAACAAAATACTGTAGCTTGTAGCTATAAAAAATTCCATTCTATTTACATTAAATGACTAAGTTGACTTCAAGATCTAATGGGGTTCCAAAATAACTTGAATTACAAGAAAAGTTTTTCCTCAATGAAAAAACAAACGTGATGTCCAAATGTCTGATCCATACTTCAGAGCAAGGATTAACAAAAACAAAGCTACTGAATCCTGTGAATCCTTGATTATGAGATATTTTCTGTTTTAACCCTTCTTGGGAATCGCCATCCTTTTTGAATGTCGTCTGTTGTTTTTTCATTTTTTCTTTGACTTTGTGACAGATTATCTCCCAATTTCATTCGTCTTTCTTTATACAGTTTTTGCCAAATTAAAATTGATGGGAAATGTGTCCATTTTATACAAAAAACAAACACCAGGATGTCGGTTGGTTCAATATGGAAACTCTCGAAACTATGATGTGTCGGTTTTCCTTTGCAAAATCGTTGCTGTATATTTTATAATTTATGTTTTGAAAATGTTTTAATGTTTGTTATTGTAACTTGGTGCTGCTGCTGTCTTGGCTCAGACTCCTGACAACAAGATCACCTGGTTAAATGAAGATTGAATTAAAGATAAAAACTCAGTAGAGCGCATACCTTCACCAACGCCACATTTGTTTGCAGAACCAAGTTAGCAACGCTAGGATTGTAGGACAACTCGTCAGTGGACAACTTATCAACGGACAACTCGTCCACGGAGGAGATTTCAGAATGTTTTGGAGAAAATAATTCCTGTACAATGTAGTTTTACATATTAGTTCTAATTCATATTTTGTATATGTTTCATATGTCTAGTATATGTATATATATATTTAGCATAGTATTATAAGGCTTTGTGAAGAATGGTCTTCTTTGTGCACATGACGTCCACCCCACCCCGAAACTTCGGCACTGCTGTGTGCTGAACGTCCCAGCTCCCTAATGACTGTATCAGTCATATTTTAATCATGTTTATCATGTAACGTCGCTACTGTCTGAGCCCCGCAGCTCGTTAACGTGTTGGAAGGTGGGCTTCTGACAGTTTAACAAGCACCAGAACGCTTCACTCAAAGCTGTCATCTATGAAGCGGCGTTTTAACTTTACGGACTATTTCTTTTCAGAAATCTATTTCTGAAAATTGTATTTCTGAAGACCACATCTGAGCCGGTGCACGGTGCCCCTGTTGAGTTTGCGCTCTGGGCAGGTGCCAATGTTTATGTTTTGTGTCAAATAAACTTACTAATCCTTCCAAATGTGTCAAATATACTTTGAAATCCAATCCTTCAAATCAATAATGCTGAAAAAAATAGTTGTGGACGAGTTGTGTGCCGTTTTGGAAACACATACATACATGCTTACATACTAGCTTTTGTTAGTGAAGGTATTTACCCCAGAAGAACACTCAGTTCTCAGAGTGCTACTTATTGGAGGTTCCTAGGTTTTCTAAGGCCCTGTTTACACGACAAGTTTCACGTGACAACACTGCAGCAGCGGACACACTGACAATGATGTAGTTAGTATGCTGGGCCACTGGAGGGAGCTGTTGCTTGATTTTGTAGTGAAACCACACAAACGTGTGCAGAGAACAATTCGCTATAAACATGAAGAAAATGTAGAGAACCCGACATTCGCATGGACTGATGACACATCGGATGTTATCAGGGGTGAGTCTCAACTATTAAACTACTGACATGGACGATAAAACTAGAATACAGACCGCGAGTCGTACCACTACGGGTCGGCCATGTTTGTTTACAACTAGATAAGCAGTAGGGAGGGGGGAGATCTGCAGTAACAGGCTCCGTAGTCTCCAGCAGTCTCTGCAGGAGGGAATAGCGACCTTGAAAGAATCTTTCCACCTTGGGAGCCGGGATAAAAACTTTGCGGATACAGTGGATCCGCACACTGGTGTCGTGTAAACGGACCACCCAAAAGTGAAGAAAGTTTTGCAGATACAGTCGTATTTGTTGCCTAAAAGTAGAATGGAGGCAGAGGTTTCAGCATGAATGCTCCTCTCATGTGGAACCAGCTCCCAGTTTCAGTTAAAGAGGCTGACACACCTTTTAAGGTGAGGCTGAAGACTTTTTTATTTAAAAAAGTTTACAATTACAGCTGCTTCAGGACACCCTGGGACATTTTGGAGTGAAGCTTCTCTAGGTTTAGACTTTTGGGAGAAGCTTTACGATTGCTTCTCGGTTTCTCTCTTCACTACCTTCCTGCAGGATCTTTAAACTGAAGTTCCTGGTGTGAGCCCTCCAAAACATCTGCAGTGAGTGGATCTATGACTTTGTTATGGCAGTCTTTGTTGCTTGTTCCTCTCTGACTCTGTCCTTTCTTTTCCTCTTTCTATCCTCCAGTCCCCACAACAGAAAGGTTCCACCTCTGTCTGCTTCTGTAGAAAGTCTCTACTAAATGTTTTCACATTTGTCATTTGTAACATCTAAAATGGGCAACACGTTTAATACGTTTCACCTCCGTCCAAGACATTTGGTAGACATATGCAGCGTGTTGAGCTGCACAAAAATGTCACTGACACCCATACCCATGTCCGGCCCGGTACAGAATTTACCAAATCAAATCATCATAATAATGACTGCATTCATTTGACCTTGTCCTGTAATGCCTGATTCCACCGCCACCGTTGACCTCGCAACTGGAGTCCTTGGTAACAAGCTCTGTGTCATGTCAAACATGGAACATTTCCCATGTTCATCTGGTGAGCAGATGGTTAGCAAAACAATGGTGTGACTAAAATGTAGGGAAGACACTTAAAAGCATCCAGAAAGCAAACGCCACCGTAAAACTGATCCATAAAACTGCTTCCTGAGGAGACGCTGCATGGCTGGTTCTCTCTCATACACACACACACACACACACACACACACACACACACACACACACACACACACACACACACACACACACACACACACACACACACACACACACACACAGCTCTATCTGTGTGCCTCTTCCCTAACCACTGGCTTTAACCATCACAGCTAAATATCTAACCCGAACATACAACCTGACCTTAATTGTCAACGTAAATCTGTTGCTATGTGTAAATCCTTTAAAGAATGTGAACTAGGCTGCACCTGCCCTCCGGTTCCTGCATGGTTGGTCGGCTCTTACAATTTGGGCCCCATAACGAGCACAAACAAGGGCAAATGTATTTAGCATTGACTTATGATCACACCGCTGTTCTCGATGCTCAATTCCCATTTTTTGCTGGCATCCGATTTTTTTGCGTGATCATTTCAAATGCAACCTCCCATGAGCCTTATTTGTACAGACGTTACCTCAGCACCAGCAGATCAACAGTAAAATTTCTGAGTATCTTTCCATTTGTTGCGAAGCCTCATTTCTATAAACCATGAAGCATGAAAATCCTGATTTTCAGCTGGTCTTCAGGCACTTTAACCGTGACTTTGCACATGTGGCTGCTGGTAGGAGTGAGAAGAGTGTGAACAGTGTACGGGCATGCTGTGACTGGAGGAGCAGAAAGATGATGTGGCATGATAAGAGGAAAGTATAACCAAGTACCATGCAGGATACTGTGTACTTCAGACTGGTTCTAGTGAAGGATATTGGCATTCATAAGATGAGTGGCTGTGAGGTTCAGAAGCATTCTGACACACAGGTTAGATCATAGGTAATCGCTCAAATGTTGGTTGTTACATTAACAGGTCTTTAAATATGCATGTGGAGAGTCGGTGAAATGTATGTTCTTGAAGGGGTCTGCAACAGCCTTAGAGACACATGGAGCTCTTTTGCCTTTCATTAGTGGCGCTAAAGACTCGGTCCAGAAGAGACTTGGTTCCAGGTCTGGAACCTGTCTAATGTTGGACTGGTTTACGACATAAACTGTTCTATGTGATGGGAAAAGACCTCAATTCTGCATTACATGAAAAAAATGTCTGTGAAGTTTACTTGAAGATTTCCCCATTTGTGTATAGTAGAATTATCCATAACAGAATCACGTCCACATTTTGTGGAGGTCTCCCACCATGTAACCCCTTAAGGCTCCTGCAGATTTGAACAATCTCATAAGTTCACAGCCCGCCACACTGTGTGACGCAAATCTAAATAAACGAGGCCACAATATGAAGTTTTTTGTGTGCTGGCTGTACGATGAAACACAAACTGAATCGCAGCCTACGACGACGTGGGTCGACTTGATTGTGCAGGAATAGCGCGTCCTAAACATAAACGTGAACGGAGCCTCGCCGTTTATGTCGTAAAGCGCTCGGAATGAGAGGCCAACTTGGGATGCTAATTTTGTAAAGGGAGCTTGAAGTAAAAATGCATTAGCATCGACTAGCATTTAGCATTAGCATTTACTATTATGGTTTTTCATTTTCCAACAAAACACACAGCAGGAGCTACGATCACACCAAATGTCTGAAGCTGTCTGATATTAATCGCAGGTTGTCTTTGGTCGAGGGACCAGGACGTCGGCCGTTCTTGAACCAGTCTCACTGTGCGACGCAGGAACCCTACACTACGATTGTTATCTTTTGTCTGTGTGTAAAGGCTTTTAGGAACCTTACTGAATTTTTATATAAAAATATGGATGATTTAGATGTAATCTTTTGGGGGGGGGGGGACTTATTTGATATTTTAACTTTCAATTATATCTAGTATATATTTACATAGTAAATTGGGATTGGCTCCAGCTTCCTGGAACCCTGCACAGGATTAAGCATTATAAAAGATGGATGGATGGATGGAGGGAGGGAGGGATGGATGGATGGATGGATGGATGGATGGATGGATGGATGGATGGATGGATGGATGGATGGATGGATGGATATGCTATTCTGTGTAGAACAACAGCTGGAAAGAATTTCCCTCTGGGATTAACAAAGTATTTTGCATTCTATTCTTCCATTCTACACACTACCCATTAAGCACATTTTATGAATATTGAATAATGTCTGGTATTGTTTATGATCAAATGCAGTTTCAAACAGGCTCAGCCTTCAGCAGAGATGCTGCTATTTGCTGGCTGAGACTTTACTGTACACGTTCTCCTTTGTACAGTATATTCTTCAGTTCACCCCCTACACTGCGTTTTACTTATATTTCAGCTTTCAAGTTTATTCACTGTACTGATCAAGTATTTTTAACAACATCTTCCGTCAAAACATCAAAATCAGTAGCTTCATACAATCACCCCATGGAAAGTGCAAGTAAATAAAAACTGAGACAATACGATTTTCATAGTTTCATAGTTTATCTCAGCCGCTTGTTTTTAGTCATTGATTTAAGAACCTCCAACATCCAGATTATCGAGCATATTCCTCCTACTAACTGATGTAACTTCAGATTAACTTAATGAGTGAATCAATCCTCAGACTCTCATGGTGCGGACTGCCCAGTCAATCTGTCAGATTGACACTGCAGTGATACAGCCATGTGACCATCATTAATACTTGAGATATGAGAAGGGCAATGCAGGTCATAGGTGAGGTTATTCAAAAACGACAACATCACAGAGGCTGAACTGAATCCATGGCGTCACTCCGTGTCAAGCATTTAACACAATATATCAGAGAGGTTCAAACTGTTCACATTTCCCCTGAAAGTGACCCACAGAGATTTTAAGATGAGCCTTACCTGGAATCTGCACTCTGAGTGAGTATCCCGGTTCAGACACCTGCGGAGGAAACACATTGCAGAATAAATGATGATGTTGAGTTACGAAGAAGAACACAGCTGTCACATTGCTATCGTAACACATTTTTCCTCATTAACCACGAGCCTATTCTCTGTATGGACATGTTGTAGAGGAATTGCATTAACACAAATATGTAGTCAGACATTGTCATACTGAAGTAGTCCTGTGAGAGTGTTCGATTCACTTTCAGTACTATGATCAATCTACTAGATGTTAACCGGCCCAGTGCCACTAGAGGGCCTCCAAACCAGAAACACACATTAAGTGTGAGTTAGCTTCCTGATGGGGTTCCATTTGAAGAGCTCCAAAGTGAATGTTTGCTTTTATAAACAGTTTTCTACAAGCCATAACTTGGCCAACATTTAGCTGAGGGGCAACTACTGCAGAACTTCTAATCATGTTCAACAATCTCTGAAAATGTCAGGCATCTGACAGAAAGAATTCAGAAGTAATGACTCCGTGAGCTTTGAAAGTCTTCGCAGAGTAGAGCAGAGCAGAGTTTGATGTCACTTCCTGTTTCAAGGCGACATAACTTTTTTAGGGGGCCGCCATGGACGCCGTTTGACTATGACAGATTTTAACAGGCTTTAATGAGGAAGACCAGATGTATATGCAGGGCAATTTGATCTGTCTCTGCTGTTTGCAGAGGTGGATTGATGTTCTGGTTGAAGTAGTGTTGAACTTGAAGGTACCCGTACAAATCATTTTGTTGAAGACTGTCATGATTCCTTATACGCCGCCGGCTGAGGGGAGTCAACATGCTCCCTCATGGCAAAGCGAAACCACGTTTTTCTGAAGCCTAAACAAGTCTGTTATCCAAATCTGACAGGTAACTTTGCATAAACTGGGATACACGATGACATTTTAACACATTCTCAATGCTACTGTCAACCTTGTGGAAAGAAACAAAGCAATTCTCAAAAATTTGGTTTTCTTCATAGCCTAACTTCTAATTGTGGTAGAATCATAATCTTAATTGGCTGTACTTATGTTTTTCAGGTCAAAGAATCCAGTAATGCTACTTCTGACAAGTTATTTCTGACCAGTTTTAAGAAATCCAAGATTTTTACCATTAAAAAGTACATTTTTGAGTGGCCCCATTCACAACATATTTGGGGCAACATTATCACGATCATGCTGTTGATAAATGTCAACAACAAATACATGTGAATAGAGAAAAACAGTGTGTTCAATATTTTATCTTGAACAATCCTTTATCCCTCAAAACATATCCCTATTGAGCGAATCTTGCGTCATTGCTTATCACATAAACAATGTCGACAAGATTTACTGGTGTTTATTAGCACAGTCACGTATCCATTTGCTCTATTTAACTCACATTTGTTTATTATAAATTGGAAAATTCCCTTCGTGGACTGTGGCCCTGTCATGGTAAATGGACTTCACTTATATAGCACTTTTCAACTGCGTGAACAACTTTACATTGTTAATCACATTCACCCATTCACACACCAATGGAGGCTGCTGTCATGCAATGCACTGTCAATCCTTTGGGAGCAACCTGGGTTCAGTGGGCTCAAGGACACTTTGGTATGGGGACAGGTAGAAATTGGAATTGAACCTGCAAATTTCCGATTGCGAGACAACCGAGCCATGCTGCCTTGTGTCATGGCAGAAAGTCTTGTCTGGTGCAGTGTCCTTCAGAGTAATGGCGTCCGGAGCACATGCTCCTGGTAGTATCACCCAAGGCGGACAGGTCTGGAGTGAAGGCCCAGAATCTGGGGGTGATGTGGGTAGTGTTTGCCAACACTATATATATATATATATATATATATATATATATATATATATTTATCTTTTCTTCACAGGGTCTCACAATCACACATATTAATGAATTGTGTGTCACTATGGCGCTGCATGTCGTGCATTGTGACAGTGGCACTGTGGTGCTGGTGCTTCAGAATAAAAGGCTCACCAGATTGTCTTGGCGTTGCAAGTACGACGTGAGCATGTACGTGGCCATATTTGGCGGCCATCTTGACTGCTGCAGTCGGCCACATTAATGTGGATAAATGTTTGTTTTGAAAAAGAGAGATTTTTTTTTCAACATGAACTGTTAAAGGTGTATAATGAACACGTTAGGTGTATATACTGTGTATATATTCTCTTCTGTCTTGAGTCTGTTTGCTGCTCATGCGAAAAGAAACATGATTAATATCGAAAGGAAATGAATGATATTTAATTGGGATTAATCAAATCAATCAACAGCAACCCTGTGATTACTAAAATTACAAATTTTATCATTTCACAGCATATATGAAAAATATATCAATATTGAACTAAATCTCGTTAAATTTATGGCTCAGTCATTCATAACATTGATAGCTTCTTATGTTGATCCCTTAAAAATACATCCCACACCACACTTTAACTATTTACCTTATTTTCTAGACTGGAGACTGTTGAGGGAGGAGGAATCCTGACAGTATTCCAGAGTATAGCAAGATAACTGACTATAAGTCACATTTTTTAGTTTTAGTTTGGCTGGTCATGACTTGTATTAATAAGCAATTTATTGTATACGTCAAACTATACCAGTAAATACTACCTGGAACCACTAGGTGTCACTGTATGACAAAATAACAAATCTCCATCACTACCATAACTGAATTAACCCAGACCCTTGAAAACATCTGCACAGATACATATAAATGTAGTTTGGTGGCATAACTTTCACAAATATTGGTTGAGATTTCCAAATTGAGCAAGTTTAATATTAGACAATCAAACAGAAGTGCTGTGTTTGCCTGGGAGCCAGCAGACAGCAGGTTGGATATCTGTTGATTCCTGGATTATCTGCTGTTACTGCAGGATTGAGACTTTCTCCTCCTCCTCAGTCTTCATTCGTCCCAGAGAAGTGCAACAAGTTAGTCATTGGCAGAAGATGGAGAAAAGCTTAATGTGTTATTTGTGCACCACCCAAAACTTAATATGACTGGCCGCTTCCAGCTTGAGTCGTTTCATTTGCAGTTTTGGGAGCAACGTGTTACAAAAGTAATGCAATTACAGTAGCTTATTATTATTTGTGGTAACGCAGTAATATAATCCGTTACTAATAAAACTATGGTGATATCATACTCTATTACTATCGTAGTAACACACGTCACAACATACCTTTAACCTGCTTAGGTTACAAAACAAAACAATCAGTGGGTAAAAGTAATTTCCTGCTGCTGGAATTCACTAAGATGACTACAAACATATTCAGTTCATCAGAGAACAGGACAAGAACTAAAGCCACAAGCTCATTTTAATCTAAAGCAGAGTTCAGGGACCGTCTGCAAATTACAAACCGCAAAGACAGATATTACCAATTAATGTACCTAATAACATCACTGGTACTCACTGCAGTATCACCACCTTCACTGCAGCTTCACTGGTCTCCTGCTCATCACAATACAACACTTGGTCTGATTTAATACTTTTTTTTTTTCACAATTTAAACATTCTGGTTTAATTGAATCAGTTAACACTGAAACCTTGTAAGATGGTGGCTTATTTTTATTCCCTTGTATTTGTCAGTACTTAAAGTCACAGTCTGAACAATTTATTTATGTGGTCTGATTCTCTCTGTGAAGTTTCATTACAAGACAGTATCATGTATTTGGTCACACTGGTGCACTTTATTTCATTTGTGTTGTTTGTTTGTCATATAAAGTTACGAATGTGCTTGTGTGTGAAGTTTAAGAATTAAATGATTAAACCTGCTTTGATGGATCTTCTCTGTGTGAGGGTGTGATACTATATTTTATATAATACACAGTAAAATGGCAGGTCTAGTCCTTTTGGATTGTTGATTAATCAGAAGTTATGTCCATTCAGTGCATGTCATCTTTGTGCTGCGAGCTTGAATTAAAAGAACAAAAGAATAGAAACCAAAAGACAAAGAGATTGTGTGTCTTGTCATGTTATCAGGCTGCAGGTTTCATTCTAGTGACTCCAGCTCTATTGTGTTTTATATGAATCGGCCTAGACTTTAAACATCTGCAGCATCTCCTTCATAACTTACCAGACTCTGATCCTTTGTCTGCTTCAGTGATTCTGACGCTCGTTGTTACTCATCGTATTGCACCATGAGTCTTTACTCTGACTTTTATATGAGGTTGCAAGTAGTTTTAATGGCCGACAGTCATTATGCTGCATCACCTCCACCGAATGTAGAATCAGCTGCAATAAACTACATTTCAGCTATTTAGAATGCCTGCTCATATTTCTGTGGTTATTTTGCTGAAAGTAACTCAAAAGTAATACAGAAGTAGTGTAACTTGTTACAATTCAGAGACAGTAATATTGTAATGTAACTGATTACTTTGAAATGACAGTAAATAATCATATATAATACATTACATGTTGGAAGTAATTTGCCCAATACTGTTCCTTTGTATGATACTCTAGGATTTGTTCAGTTTGGAGTGTTATAGGGTCTTAAAATCTTGTTGTCCTGGGAAAAACACTTCAAACTGGTCCCTGTTGTTGTTTCACTTTCACACCGACCTGCTTGGGTGTCAGACAAACGAACCTGAACGTGAACTTTGACCTACTGATGATAAGACGCAAACACAACTGCTCCCAATGGAGGAATGAATGGAAAGATATTGAGATAATGGAGAGACCATTCAGGTACTTTAAACAGAATAAAAGCATCTCAAAATTAATTCTAAAATCCATGAGCAGTGAGTGGACGGAAGCCAAGACAGGAGTTATGTGTTTCCTCTTAGGTGTTCAAGGTAGTGATTTGCAGCGTTCTGAACCAAGACACGTGTGAGGGAGGACTGAGGCTGACTCCAACATGAAATGCATTGCAGTAATCCAGCCGAGATGTCATCAAAGCATGAATTGATGTGTCAAAGTGCTGACATGCAAGAATGGGATCGAACCACTGCACTTATCTGTGAGTTCATTTAAAAAAATCACTGTCCATTTTAAAATGTTGGTTCAAAACGGTCCACATATGGAGCCAAGGGCCCTAAGTCAACTATGTCATCGAGACATAGCAACAGACGGTGTCAGTGAGGAAGGCCTCTTTCTTCTTCAGTGGTACAAATATCTGGCGATCATCCACGGGGCAGTGAAACAAGATGCCTTCTAAGAATAGAACCCTGTGGCAGGAAGTCGAGTGAAAAAAAGCAGGGGCCCTAAAACTGAGCTCTGTGGAACCCCATATAGAAGAGGAGCAGAGGAGGATTCAGAGCCAGAAGGCCAACATGCAGGTTCTGTCTGCCAGATAGGACCTAAACCAGGGCTGTCAAACTCAGACCCTGGAGGGCCGCAGCCCTGCATGTTCTCCTTGTCTCCTTTCTTTATCACACCTCAATGTCACAATGGTTCCATCACCAAGTTCAGCAGAAAGCCTGATTACAATCAGCTGTGATGAAGCAGGGAGACGTGGAAACATGCAGGGCTGCGATCCTCCAGGATCTGAGTTTGATAACTCCGACCTAAACCAAGCATGTGCAGTACCGCTGATGCCCACCAGGTTCTGCAACCAGGATACCAAGATGTTATGGTCCACAGTGTCAAACGCAGCAATTCGGTCCAACAGTACAAGAACCACATGATCACTAGAATCATTAGCCAGGGGGATGTCATTAAAAATCCTGAGTCATGCTGACTCAGCGCTATGCAGGGTTTCAAACTGGAATACCTCTAGACTATTGTGTTCGTTTAGGTAAAACTTCCGCTGCAAGTAGACAAACTTCTCCAATATTTTAGGAATAAAAGGTAGTTTAGAGATGGACCCAAGATTAGGCAGAACAGTCTGATCATCTCCAGGTTTCCTCAGAAGTGGTTGTACTACCACGTTTAAAATTTACTGGGACGACACCAGAGGACAGACTGTTGTTAATGATAGCAAGGACGAGTTGCCCTCTGTGGGATTTCTTTTAAAAGATGAGGAGGGACAGCGTCCCAGGGGGAACCTGGAGGCTGCAACCGAATCCCCTAAAAATGCCAGAGTCCCAGGCTGAAACTTATCAAACACAGCTGGACAAGAGGATCAGAGGCTGGAGCTGCAATCAGCCTCTGTGGGAACAACTTCATCAAGAAAAAAGTGCAGGAAGTTGTGACTCATTTCAGGGGACGATCTTAAACAAGCAGACTGTGGGGCTTTCACTACAGAGTCCATGGTCTTAAAAGCACATGTGGGTCATGACTGTGAGACGTAATAATGTTTGATAGGTGTTCCCTTGTAGCGTCTTTTTTTAAACTTTTTTATCGATTCCGGCAGCCCTTTAAAATCTATAGTGAAACATGCAGCTTGTCCTTCTTCCACCTGCACTCAGCCCTGTGACGCCCCCCGCTGGCTGCCCGAGGTTTCTCATTGAACCAGGGCTCCTGTTTGGCTTTAGGCGGCCTGGAGTCAGAGTCCAGCTCAGTGAGGCAGGAGGAGTGAAACCAGGAATCCAGCTCCTCTGTCACAGTTGATTCAGGCTGGACGCAGAGCCGGTCGCAGGTAGCAGAGAAACAGTAGAGTTAACTCCAAATCATACGTCATGAGAGCAAGAAGAAAGTTCGGCACTCGCGTCCAACGCCGCGGCCTGGACACAAACTTTCTCTTTTACTACTGAAACAGTTCAGAGAAATCTGTTTCTGAAAACATTAGAAGCGAGAAATAAGCTGCGAGACTGAAAAGTTAAAATGCCTGCTGTGAGGGGGTGTGGCCTGTTGTGAGGGGCGTGGCCTGTTGTGAGGGGGCGTGGCCTGTGAGTTCAACAGCTTCTTCTCTGAGTATGGACTCTCCAGCTGAACAAGCATTTTTTTTCGGCAGTTGACTGACTTTTCTTCTTGTTCTTATGTGTTCTTATTGTCTGCAGGCGCCTTTGAGGCTGTTTTAAGCTTGACGTGTCCGCATGGAATTATGTGATTTTAGAAGCCACGCCCCCTCACGAGGCCCCTCCAATTTGTTCTAGCAACACGAACGGAGAAGCACAAAAGAAAAGATGGAGCTGAAGAGGAAGACTGAGGATCCGGTTTTAAAGACACTACAAAACAAAGACAAGGAGAAAGTTAACCCACATGGACACTGAAAACAGGAGATTTGACTTCGAGGCGCCCAAATAATAATGTTTCGGTTGGATCGGCGCCTATGATTTGACTCTGTTGTTACGGACATGCTGGAAAATATCCCCGACCAAAAAGAGGAAGTATTTAAAATGTACCTGCTTTATTCGGCTGTTCAGCCAGATGTATTGTAGTTGATGTCTCAGTTGTAAATCAAACATACAAGTTTTGTTTACATTCTTTTGATACTTTATTTTCTTTGTCATAGTTTTTGGACAAACAATAACGTGTCACTTGTTCAAGAATGTTACTGGCATTAAAAAAACGGTTGCATTTCAAATTCATTGCAGTTCTGTATTTTCTTCAGCAGACCCTTTCTAAGCACATTCTCCAGCCAGTGTAAGTTCCCGTGGCATCAGGAAGAAGTACTTAAACTACTTTCAGGCTGAGATCGCGGCCTGAGTGACACAGGAAGTATGAATTCACTTTAAATGCCACACACGTTCTCTCCAGTCTTATATCTGCATGTCACGTCTGTGCTGAAAGCATAATTCAGCCTTTAAGATTCTGACAGTGCCAAGCAGGAGAGCAGTTTTATAACTGCAGTGCAGTAAAAACCAACGTCAAATAACAGAGAGATTGAGCCAGATCACACACGGTCACACATCTCCACAAAACAATGACAGAGAACCAGGTCTAATATATGTCCACGTTCGTGTGTGGAGCCAGACACACACTGAACAGGTTAAAAGAGTCAAGAAGAGATTAAAAAGTCCTTCACCAGAGGCTCATCAGGAAAGCATACATGCAGGTTAAAATCTCTAAGATGAAGGACACGATCATATCTGGTCATGATCCCAGCCAGAAAGTCTGAGAATTCATTTTTTAAATCCTTGTGGTATTCTTCGGGCGACCCACCTCAAATAAAGTCAGGTCGAAGCTGGAGAATGAAGATGAGCCAGCACCAGGGGCGCCTGGCCAATAGAGGGCGCCACCTCCCACCTCCCGAACCCAGGAGGAGAATTTCTTTATTTTATTTTAAATAAGTTGATAAACTGTATTAATATTCAATATATTTATGCCAAAAAAGTAAGGATGGACCCTGAACTGTATGTGCTTCATGTTCTAGAAATAAACTACGATAAAAGAGCAGATATGTTGAATTCTCTCCCGCGTGCGTGTGCTTGTGCGCGTGCGTGAGCGTGTGTGTGTGTGTGTGTGTGTGTGTGTGTGTGTGTGTGTGTGTGTGTGTGTGTGTGTGTGAGCGAGCAGCCTTGGGCCAGACCTGCTCGGTCATTGGATTAAAGTCAGTTCTGGTTGTTCTCACGTGTTTCTATGCGATGTTGAGATGAGAACAAGCAGTAAGTCCCTGATTATTACCTCTGTCACGTCTCTTCCAATTTCCTGTTTGAAAGAAGACATTTGGCTGAAAAGCTGCAGGTCAGGTTCAACTTTCTCCTGCACAGTTATTTTTTAAAATGCACACAAACATAAACGTGTCTGGAATTTTGCAAATGTGTTCAGGTTGATTGATGTTTATAAATGTTTAGATATGCTCATATTTATTAATGACTGAAAATCTAAGAGCTTGAAAAAGCATTTTATTTTGAAAGTCTTTTCGAGGCACAATCCTAAACTGCTTTCAAAAATGGATTGATGTGTTGTTGCTGAGAATCTACCTGAGGTTGACTTTGGTTTGTACTAAACTCAGTCTAACTGTCATTTCCAGTAAAGCAGCCCCAAAACACATTGATTTTATAAAAGAGACTAATCAAGTATCTGCCTGTATTTGTTTACAAGTATGTTAATAAAAGAGTCTTAATAAGTGCTCTCACTTTCATCACTGGGGGCTCTCTCCACATAAAACTGTGCTTTCTAAACACACTTTATTTAAATGAACTTAACACTGACTGCAACTGAAGAATAAGAGCCCAGGGAACTTCACCTCCAGCCGCCACTGAACAGCACACTGCTTACATTAGTCATTTTTTATAAACAGTCGCTGTTCCACCTGCATTGTACATATTGTTTTAATGGTTGCTGTATTGTTTTCTTGTCTTTTTTCTCTTTTTTTCATCTGCCATTAAGGGGCTTGCCAAACTTTGTTTATTTGTTTGTTTTTGGAAGTCAGGAAAGCTAAATATCTAAAAGAACTGCTCATCCATGGTCGATTGGAGGTTATTATATGAGAGTAAACATGAGGTGGTTGGAGCTGATATGACTCGGGGTGAAGGCTGTGCTTCCTATCAGTGTCCTCCACTAATCTGCTGGACTTTGTCACCTCTCTTCTTATATTTATTCCTCCATTCGTCTGGAGCCAAAAGCAACCTGGGAGGTGCTGTGCTGTCTGAAGACTCGCTTGTTGACAAGTGTCCCCTGAAAAAGTCTTCCAGGAAAAGACACGCCAATGATTCCTCTGTAAAGGACAGTGCCACGGGCAGTGGGATTAAATAGACCTGTTAGTTTCTCTGACTGTGTTCTGGCCACCAGAGTTCTGCCCGGGGAAACCAGAGTAAACGTGAGCTGTGCAGTGGGACGTGGAGACAGAGTCGGACCGGCCCAGCTGGCAGCCGGACAGAACTGCTTACCTCCGCGGACGCGCACAGAGCCAAGAAGAGAGCGCAGCAGCGGCGGACGAGCCCGGGAACGACGTGAGTCCGGTGACGGTCCATCCTGCAGGGAGGGACATCTCCCCTCCCTCACACACACCCACACACACACCTCCACACACTCACACCTCCACCGAGCCACCCAGTCCTCCTACAGCTTGTCCTCCGTCAGGAGCGAACTGAGATCAAGTCCAGACATCCAAAACACTCCGGAGCTAAAAATGACGCGCTGCTGGGGAATGATACGCATACCACCAACTCTCTCTCTCTCTCTCTCCCTCCCCTTCTCTCTCTCTGTCTGTATCTCTCTCTCTCTCTCAGTCTCTCTCCCTCCCTTCAGATTTTTCTCTAAATGTAACTGCTGCCTGATCTTTCATTACAACCTTAATATATTTATATGTATTTCTTCGTTGTTCATCTCACTGACTTATCTGTCATCCAAGTAAAAACAGTTAAAACTCAATTATTTTTTACACCAGAGTGTGTGAAGGAGGAAACATGCGTGGTCACAAGTTACATTTAGGAATAGAATTCTATATTTAAAAGGAGTGAAATCTAATCATGGGCAACAAGAATAAAACAAAACAGAAACATGCAAAAGATCTGACAGCACAGAAGCAAATGAATGAATGAATGAATAAATGTAATAAAAATATCAAATTCAAAATTAGTTTTGAAAACAGGAATATTCAGTTGCGTTTTCAGATCCTAAACTGATCCAAATTTGGGGGTCATTTGAAATATCTACCACTTCATCTGATGTTTTTCTTTATATTAAACAGTCTAAGTTCTCTGGAATAAAACCTCTCTGCTCTCCCTTCAACACAATCAGTTTTCAGAATAAGATGAAAAAGTCAGAAAAACATACTTGGTTCCAGATGCATGAGGGGGGGGGGGGGGGGGGGGGGTCCAGGTAATTACAAGAAGAAGTTGGTTACAGGAGCAGGTACAGTGTTTTATGATTGAAAGCTTTGTGGTGTCTGAACAGCTTTTTGTCAGGACAAGATTGGAATTATTCTGTTGCAGCCTTTATTGGAGACTGGCATGGCTGCCGGGTAGGACCGGGTAGGACCGGGTAGGGGATTCTTGGGGAATCTTAGCAGAGAACAGACAACAGCAGCATCTTCACATATGGATAAGAGCGCGTTTGTGCGTACAAAGTGCTGCTTACAAACTTTGAAACATTCATGTGAAATCAATGGGTTGACTTAGAACAACAACACTAAGGAGGAATGTAGAACATGCCCAGATGTACAGATCTGAGTGCTTTGGCAAAGTGTCGGGCAGACAGGCAGTGCAATGCGTCTCCATAAAACAGGAAGTGACGTGTAAGTCTGCTCCACATGATGCAATCGGCCCAGATGAGCTTTACGTATGTCGTTACTTTCAAACATGGGCTGGGCGTAAAGACTCCACAGTGCCACCGAGGAGGATTTAAAAATTCATGAAAGATCTGTGGCTTGACAAAGAATGATGAAATATGGGAGGCATGAAGGCATGCTCAGATCTGCATGCTTGGACGTCATTTTTGGTTGATTTGTTTTTTTTCAAAATGGCATGATCGCAAGACATTGGAGTTTAACAAACTCCCCCTCTGGGTTTTATGTGATTAAAGTGACATTGAATCATGAGCTTTGGTCAAAGACTGTGGTTGTCGTCTGTTGAATTCCAATGTTCTGCCATAAACAAAGTATTATAACTCCAAGAAAAAATGGCCAATCTGGAAATTTGGGAGGCATGGATATCACAAATTATTTGATTTCATGTCCATTTTGTGCATTAGTGTCAGTTTAAAATCTGCATTTAATAATTGGATTAAAGATTGAAGAAAATACCCCAGGAGTCACGCTTATATTGTATTATGTATTATGTATTAAACTCTATGCATGTGAAGGCATGCTCCACCACAGGAAAGTATTTCCAGTCAACCACACATTAGCTGCCATCTGGTTTAAGTTATTCACAAGGTTCCTTCCTCTTAAGCACTCGCAGAACTTTAGGGCACTTTAAATGTTCACCAGCACACAGCACTTTAAGATCAGGCTATCTGTACAGATTAATAACATTTGCACACAATTGTTGTTTTTAACTTGTTCATTAAATCTTCTGTTGTCGTCCGTAGATGCGGCAGCCTGTGGAGGCAACACAACAATTAACTGATGAATTGAGCATCGTGCATTATAAGTGGATTTAAGACTGGCTGATTCTTTTAGTTGTGTGTGTTTGAAGATGCGGGTGAGAGGAGTTTTCACTTAACCTTCCTCTCTTGTGTTCAGGCCGGTGTCCAGGTAAAAGATTCCCCCTGGAACAGATGCTGCTAAAGAAGGTTCCGGGCTGAACCAAGAGGGGTAGAAATGGGGGGTGTTGCACATAGTTTTAGCAGGGTTTAGGATCTAGTTTATTATTTAGGTGTTTGGTTTTTAGATTTATTTGTTATGATGGGTTTTCTTTCATTAACCTATGATTCTGGTTTTGGTTGGGAGGATTTTAACTTTGTTATATGAAACTAATGTTAACTTTTATCACCTGTGGAGTTTTTAATGGTTTCATCCAAATGAGTGAACTGTATTTAAGGCGCCTTTAAACATCATTCATGGTTCTGCTGCTGGGGAAGCCACATCCAGGATCCTCCCATGCACTATTTGTTGTTGGGCACTTTTTGATAATAAAGAACAAAAAGACTTGGACGACCCAAAATCTGACTCCGTCATTTCTTGTTGCTACTGTTCCCACCACTCTCTGGCCAGTCTGACGGCCAAGTCGAGAACGTGAGGCTTACAAGGAGAAAGAAGAGAAGTGGAAGGAGGTTCCGTCCTTCCATCAGCCTCGTCCAGCAGTTCCCATCCTGGATTCCTGCAACATGAAATCAGAATTGGCAGAACTTATCTAAAAGTACAAACAGTTGATGATGATGATCACTAGAACAAACTTGCAAGACTTTTGCTGTGACCTCATGTACTTTGGTTTTTACACGTACATGATCAATTAATGAGCCTTTTTCTGTCACCAGCTGAATATTCCCTTCAACTACTATAAAGTGGGAGATTGGTGGTTTTAAAGTATCATCAGTGAAGTCTCTCATTACAGTTATGATGGTGCTCCGTGTCTCCAGCCAATCAAGTGACAGCCCAAGGTTTTCTTAAAATAAAGACAAGGATAAAGATGGTGGTCGAGAAACGACTGCCACTATTATGTCATGGCTCATCTAACGACAGAACAAATATTGTCAGCACTTTAATTACCATGAATCAATGCTGGTTCACTGTTATGGTACGATAAACTTGGTGGACAGTTATAGGAAGTGTAACCATCAATCTTTACCGTCTCACAAGATGACGCTGCAGTCAGCCATGTTTCTGTGACTGCAGTACAGTTCAGCTGTAAATACTACGTGCACACGTCGAACAATATCATACGTGCCACGTATTTTGTGCTGGAATCCAGTTTTCCCCAATGGGGGCATGATTTCAGTGGAATCTTTAATGTTGTTATGACAAATACATCTTTTTGCATTTAAATCTTTAATAATCAAAGCCAACAAAGTTTTGACTCTGCTCAGTGCTTCATATGGCTGGCCAGCCACAAATATTTTATCAAGACAAACTGCAGCGCTAACAACAGTAACACCCTGTACTTTATGTACAGTACAAGCCCAAGCTAGTTCAACTGGAACCTTTTGTTGTTGCTCTTTCTTCCTCGTGCTCAATAGAGTCAATTCTCCCAAAACACCGTTTGCTTCTTTTTACCAACATTTACCAACCTCATCATTAAATTCAACAAAAGCTTTTTTTAGGAAACTGGCTTTTTTCCTGGATGAAACATGTGTGACTGTACCACAAACCCCGCGGACCAGTCCGTCATCAGCGTCAATCTTGTTGCACAGCATGACTCCAGCACCTTTCCTTCACAACAGCTGCTCTGCCAAACATGTATTAGATGCTTTGGCCTGATGCCCTTCAGCTTCAGTTCCCCTGTTGTGTTTGACAAAATCCTGAGCATTGGTTTTTATACGAATAGGACGTGTTTCAAACAAGTGCTCAATGCTGGGCTCACCTACTGGTTCCTTAGCTGCAAATATGTGCAAAGCTGAACTCATTTCACCACTTTCACGATGTTTAAAATCTGAATATCACTTCTCAACATTGCAGTTTGTGTTGAATGAGTTTTAACCCTGTTCAAAAACGCTTCAAACATCTTTTTTTTCCTCAATCTGTCAACTCAACATAAAATAAATCAGACCACAATTTACATCCTAAATTATCTACACAGAGCAGCTTCCTCTTAACGGTGCAACCACACTAACATTTCCAAATGGTGAAAATCCCCAGTTTTTTTTAATTTGTCTCAATCTATCGTGAACATATGACAATACATTTGAAAAAAAACAAAAAAAACCCATAGATATTTCATTCACTCTCACCCCCATCATCATGAAGTGCTTCGAGAAACTGGCCGGAGTCACATCACATCATGCCTGCCACCCACACTTGACCCCCACCAATTTGTCTCCAGAGCCAACCGGTCCACAGAAGACGCCACCGCTCTGCACACCCCACTGACCCACCTGGAACAGCAAGGGCGCTACGCAACGCTGCTCTTTTTGGACTTCAGCTCAGCTTTCAACACCATCATCCCGAGCAGACTGGTCGGCAAGATGTCCCCCACAACATCTGTACCTGGGTTATGGACTTCCTGACAGACCGCTCCTAGAGGGTGGGAGTAGGACACCACCTGTCCCCAGCACTGAGCACCAGCACCGGTTCTCCTCAAGGCTGTGTACTAAGCCCCCTACTCTACACCCTCTACACCAACGACTGCACCCCCACCCACCCGAGCAACACCATCATTAAGTTCACGGACGATATCACAGTGGTGGGGCTCATCTCTGGAGGAGATGAGGCTGCTTACAGGGTGGGGGTGGGGGTGGAGAGTCTGTTACGCTGGTGCACCACCGACAACCTCATCCTGAACACCTCCAAGTCCAAGGAACTGATCGTTGACTTCAGGAACCGGTCATTCAGCCGATCACCATAAATGGGGAGGGGGTGGAGATGGTGTCAGACTTTTGGGTCCTGGACATCCACATCAGCGAGGACCTAACCTGGACTGTTAACTCCATGGCAATCCTGAAGAAGACACAACAGAGACTCTACCTCCTGAAGAAGGCACAACAGAGACTCTACCACCTGCAGAAGACACAACAGAGACTCTACCTCCTGAAGAAGACACAACAGAGACTCTACCTCCTGAAGAAGGCACAACAGAGACTCTACCACCTGCAGAAGACACAACAGAGACTCTACCTCCTGAAGAAGACACAACAGAGACTCTACCTCCTGAAGAAGGCACAACAGAGACTCTACCTCCTGAAGAAGGCACAACAGAGACTCTACCACCTGCAGAAGACACAACAGAGACTCTACCTCCTGAAGAAGGCACAACAGAGACTCTACCACCTGCAGAAGACACAACAGAGACTCTACCTCCTGAAGAAGGCACAACAGAGACTCTACCTCCTGAAGAAGACACAACAGAGACTCTACTTCCTGAAGAAGACAACCTAACAACCTAAAACCGGAGGTCTTGTGCTTCTACCGCTGCTTGGTGCAGTCGGTGCTGAGCTATGGCATCTTGCTGTGGTTCACCAGCTGCACCACAGCTGCACCACAGCTGCACCACAGCTGCACCACAGCTGCACCACAGCTGCACCACAGCTGCACCACAGCTGCACCACAGCAGACAGGAAGAGGCTCCAGAGGGTCATCACCACTGCCCAGAGACTGATTGGCTGCCCTCTTTCATCCCTGGAAGACATCTACAACACCTGTTGCCTTAGGAGAAACCGCAAAATCCTCATGGACTCCTCACACCCCGGTCATCACCTCTTTGAACTTCTGCCATCAGGGAGGCATTTCAGGGCAATAAAGAGAAAAACAAACAGACTTAAAAACAGTTTCTACCCAAGAGCTGTTGTGGCCCTGAACGCCTCAAACACCAACAAACCCTGAGCTGCTGTTTTATCCCCTCTGTCTTGTAAATACCCCCTTGGACTGTACAGTTTTTATGTCTGCACTTTTCTATTTATTTTTGCAGTTTTCTAGATTTCTGTTGTTTTTATGGCATTTGCACTTTCTGTTGTTTGCACTGTTTATGAGAGCTGCTATCTTTTTATTTCGTTGTGCCTCCGAGGAACAATGGCAATAAAGGAATTCTGATTCTGATTCTGATTTTGATTCTGAATTCTGATTCAATAATAATCAAAAGCTGAAGATCTCTATATTTAGTGTGCAGAGAATTCCGCTTTTCCTCACCAAATAAGCGTACCTCTCCTCCAATACCAAATTGTTGAATGGATGGTGGTCACTTCAAATGGTAAGCGGCTGTCGCCGTAGGTACAGTTAACAAAACACAAGTATTGTGTGATGATGACACACTGCTGACAACAACCTCATTAACTCATACTGTTTTGCTTTAATTAAATGGCTCTTGCCAGGCCCTGCACCGCCTGTGATAAATACATGGAAGAGATTTGGATTTTAATCTAACCACCACCGTCTGATCTGATGAAAAAAACCAACAACAGAACAAACAGCTGTGTCTCAGTCAGCGACCGAACCAGAGTGAGGCTTTAAATTTGAATATCCTACAATTCATCCCAAATCACAAATCCCACACAGGGAAATTCTGTGCAAATGAAGTTATACACATATCGTCAAAAGTATTGACATTTCTCCAAAAGGAGTCATCAACATGTCCGCTGTGTTAAGGCAATGCAAGGCAAATGTATTTATAGAGCACCATTCAAACACAGGGCAATTCACAGTGCTTTACAAAGACATAAAAGAAATACAGAAAAAACTTTACAAAGACATTACAAATATATTAATAAAAGAAATAATTGAATGCTTTAAAATAAATTAAAGATGAAAGCAGCATAAAAGTTTTAAAAACAACATAAAAAGTAGAATAAATAAGTAAAATTTAATAAAGTAAGTAAAATCTATTGTTTATTCGAAAGTCTGTGCGAATAAGAATGTTTTAAACCTCTTCCTGAGGACCTCAGAGGTCTGGAGGTTTGATATTCTACAAGGAAATCTGAGATATGAGATCCATTCAAAGCTTTATAGACCAGGAGGAAGATTTCAAAGTCAATGGTCACATGATGTTTTAAAACACACAAAGGTGAACTTATCTTCACAGTATTATCTCCTGTTGGTACAAACACTCCGTCACGTGTAGATTTATTATTCTAGAATCTGCCATCTCCATTGTACAAATACACACTGCCAAGAATCTCCAACGCATCTTTTAAATTACTGCAAACAACACACACATATGCATTAACACATCCTGGATGTCAGTATTAGCCTCCCAACACCGCAGTAACAGTTAACTATACTGGTTCATCCAAACCTCATTTACTTGTTTTCTGGGCAAAGCCTTTATAAGCAGCCTCAACCTGTTCTGGAATAAACTCAACTACCTCCTCGTCTGTGTTCTGATCAACCAGTGGTGCAGCTTCTGCCCACAATAAACAATGAACATGAGAATAATCACGCCTTTTATTGAAAACGTTTTTCAAACGGGTCACAAGAAATAGAAATATAGAAAACAGGGACACATTTGTTATTTGTGTACACAATAGTATGACAACAAAGAATACAAAACTGTACAAAATACGCCAGCGGAACTCAGCAAAAAGAAGAGAGGAATAATAATTATATAAAACCATTAAAAGCTTAAAGGGGACATATCATGCTAAATCCACTTTTTTAGCCCTTAAATGCATTTTGGTGTATATTTAGAGTGTTTAGAAGTACAGAAAAGTTCAAAGTAGTCTCTTCAGGTGCTCCGTTGATATCTTTATATTCTGTTTTGGTCATATTTTGCGATCGGTTTCGATTTTTCTATTCTCTATTACGTTTTTTGAACAATGACGTCACAGTATTCTCAGCGGAACTGCCAAATTAGGACATCGACGTTTCGAGCAATCCGCCATTTTTGTTTCTCGCTGCGATTTTGTAGTCCAACCGAAGTTACGAGAGGATAAGTCGAAATGTTCGGTTGTTGGATGTAGTAACCCACAAGCTTCGTTACACCGTCTCCCAGCATCAGAACCTTTTCGAAGTGCCTGGTTGAGTTTTATTTTTCACAGAAATGTACCCACATCTGTGGGTAAGGTCATTTTTGTGTGCGCGAATCACTTTAAGGACGACTGCTTCAGCAACCTCCGCCAGTATAAAGAAGGATTTGCCGAAAGACTTGGTCTGATTGAGCGGTCAGTTCCTTCTATCTATGGAGACGACGAACAGAGCACTTCGGTAAGCTGTATATAACGCTACAAAGTGTGATGATAAGACGTCCCTGTCATTGTTTTGTTAGCATTAGCAGTTGCACCGTCTTCATATGTTAGCGCTGTGTGCTCGTTTTAGATTATAATGTAACTTCTGTGTTAAATAGTCGTTGTAATACAGGCAGTATTGTAGTAGTGGGCATGGATGGAGAAGTTAGTGTAAATATAGTAACACACCATTGCGTTACATCCATATGAAGACGTTGTTCTGAAGGTGCATCATCGTCATTTTCATCTCGCTCCGCCGGGTCCGACTCTGGCTCCAACATGTATGGCTGGATGGACAAATCTTCCGTTGTTGACATTTTGTAAATAATGTGTGAATATAAAGTTTCTGCGCCGCTAGATAATTGTATCTGTTCTATCAAACTACAAAGATGGCCGAACAGGGTGACGTTGAACCGAGTGTGACCTCTGCAACCTGGAGAGGAGGCGGGGTATGAAGTGTCTCATTTGCATTTGAAGAGACCGCCCCAAAACGAGTTGCTCTCAGAAGCGCATCAGAAAAGGGGTTGAAAAGGGGCCTGTGGAGCTCTAATAATGAGGAATTCAGACCCAAGCATTGCAGTTTCGCGTTGTATAGACCACAATTGTATGATTTATATGTAAAAAGGAAGGATTTAAAAGCATGATATGTCTCCTTTAACTGAATGACAGGTTTTAATCAGATTGTACTCAGTGCTTTCAGACATTAAAGAAATGTATTATCTGATGTTCACATGACCAAAATAAATGAGTCCATTTCCCACAAGAGGTACACTTTACATCTCTATCCTTTGCATTCTGACATTAGTAGTGTAGAATCTGTGGATCATTTTAAAGGAGAACTTTAACTTATTGGTTAAAAAATACTTTGGGCCAACAACTAAACTTCATTCCAACATAGGTAGAGCAATAAGATAAGGCAGAGCGTGTACTCATGATGTCTTGTTGAACTAGACGTCAAATAATTTGGTTTCTGTTCTCGGAATTACCTTAAAAACACAGTTTTTCTTGCATCAGTTTTTGGCCCTGTCCACACAACAACACCGTTTCATGTGACCACATGGTTTTTGGCCGAAGGTCCACACGGCGCTGTGATTTAGGAGCCTGGAAATTCTTTTAAGAACAGGTTCCGGAGTGTAGAAATTTTAAAACGCTGCCTTGGCTATGATGCGTGGATGGGCAAAGTGCACATTCGCTGAAAACAATGTCGTCGCCCCACCCCTCAACCCGATACCCCCGCGACCCTGTCCACCATGACACCGAACGACAACAACAATGGCGGACTACCTGCTCCAGGTCGAGCTGCAGAAGCTGCTGCTGATGTTTGGTTTAATGAGGCCAAATGGGAGATTTCTCAAAATACAAGGATTTTGACTTGCTGTCTTCTTCTCTGTTGTTAGTATATTTCTGTGGCAGAGTTACAGCACCACCTATAAGCCAGGCATATGTACAACATCCTTTTGAGTTATTTTCATGGTGTTGTTTTCAAGAACGATGGGGAGAAAAAAGATTGTTGTGGCTCGTGTGAACAGGACCTGAGTTACATCTAACAATGTGGGGTAAACAGCATTTCTTGTGTAGTCTCTAAAAACTACTAATTCATGGTACACAACTACAAATTCCACTTTTACAAGTGCTCTAGTCTTTTTCACCAATAACACCTCCATAGAAAACACTCACGATTCTCAAACTTCTCAGGATTCATGACGATCCAGTCCTGAATGCATCTATGTGCCATTCACAGTTTTAGCGCCACCATGTGGCATCAGGTGGCCCACATTTCCACCACACTGACGTACACTACACCTCGCCATGCACTGCGTTCCAATGTGCGTGGATGTACGAGGACAGGCTGCATGCAGATTTAAAACTGAATTGAAATTACAGCCCCCAGCACAACAGCTCAATCCAGTTTGGATAACGTGCTCAGGTTTCGTTCCTCCCGTCATTACTGCGGTGGCCCATCCTGTTACAGTACTGATGTTCACAGAGGTTTGTTCTGCTAAAAACGTCCTGAAGCTTCATGTGATTGCGACACTCCGACACCTATGAAAACATGAAGGTTTCTAAAGCAAAAAAAACAACAGCAATCAGTGTCACTGTTGTCAACAGTCAACATCCTGTCACTGTAACACTGACCAAAACACTCTGATAGGCAGAGATAAGCAGGGCTCGGCCGTGATTTACTCCCAAATGAAAAGCCCAGCCAGGCTTTCAATACACAACTTTTGAAGTGCTGCTTGTTTTTTCTGGCAGCCTTTCCCAACCAAAGACGATTGTAAGTCTTGATCTAGATGTTATCATCAAAACGCTTCTACACACCTCTTGGGGCAAAAGCCTCAGATAACTCACAGATCGGCATTCTTTAACAGATTCCAGTGGAAATATCCCTCAAATAGCTGAAAAGAAATATAATTAAAAAGGCTTCCAGGCTGGACATGACTTTCAAAGGCAGCCACTGAAGAGGTCTTCTAGTAAAGATTTCTATCTGGTAAATGAAACAAACCAGTACAGAAGGCCTGCCTGACCTCAGACCACAAAAATGATCATCATGTTGAATACCTACAAAATTAAATGGGCTGCATATCAGGAGCATCATTGCAAAAACAAGAAAAAATGGAATATCAGAGAGGACTGTCAAAATTAAAAGGTGCAGTGCAAAAAAAACATTGTGGAAACTGAGAAAAAGGCTTTTGCAGCAACATCAGCAGCACCTCTGCTGAAAGGTGGAGCTGATGTATGAATAATTTTTTAAACATGTTAAAAATAAACAAGCACTTTCAGACATTGTAATTGACATTTCACCTTGTGAAATATCCGTCAAAATGAACTCCTTCCAGTTATACTGCTCATCTGTCAGCGAATCAGCTTCTAGATGTGTGTCTGTTTGCAGTATCATGATAGAGGCCATCTCAAGGGAAGATTTTCAAAAATAACATTAGTGACAAACAACTCATACAGCTCCATGAGGAGTAAAAAGATCAGCTTTCCCTGGACCACTTACCATGACGGAGGGAAAGTTAAGTGCATAAATGTCTCCTACAGAGTGATATCAAAGTGTCCGTCCACCAGCTGGAGGTGCAGAACAATGAGATTACACATGGAAGTACTTCTACTACAAAATTCTTCAAATTAAGAGGATTTTTCACACCTGAATGCCACAGAAATGCTTCTCCTGAATGTTGTGCAGCTGATGAGCAGCTACCAGAGGAACTCATTTAACTTGTTGCTGCTAGAGGGGGTTCAACTTGTTATCATAGCTCGAGGTAATTTCCTTCTTCCTGCGCTGCTGTGGAGGTTTAATGGCTGTGTTGAATACGTACATAATCAGATTGAACACAGCCATCGTCGTGATGTATAGATTCAGTTCAAACAATATTCATTCAATTAATGTCGATGCCTTGGCTCTCTTAACGGGTCTCACAAACTTCATGTCACTGTATTTTGTTAAATGACCATTTACAAACAGGATTATGTACTTTTACATTTTCTAAATCAGTGTGGAGTCTCTGCGTACTCAGGAGGCAGTACTATATTGATTTTTGGCGCTTTATTTGGCTGGTGCTGTAGATGGGTTTGAAGCATGTAAATAAGGTTTGTCTATTGTTATATTTGAGGATTATCCCTATATTTTCAGACGACCTTTTGTAAGCCTCGGATCCCCGATATGGCCCCAGACTGGGCCGGAGAGCGGTTTGAACAGTGAGGAATAAAGAGATGACGGAGTCAGCTTTTTGGGTGGTGCACGTCTTTTTGTTTTTTTATTTTCAAAAGTGCAAAGTGCAAAAAGTGCATGGGAGGATTCAGGACTGTGTCTTCTCCAGCAGCACCATAAATGATGTTAAAAGGTGCCTGAACACAAGAGAAGAAGGTAAGTTTAAAGCTCTACACTCACACACGCAAACTCTCACCCACACCTTTTAAACCTTCAGCACAAGCCACTCTCGTATCACATGTGTTGCAACACTCAATTAATTGTCATGTCGCCTCCACAGATGGCCGCCTGACAGCAACAACAAAAGCTTTCAATAAATACTTTTAAATTACAATCGTGTGCAATGTTTTTTATGTGCAAGATTTAGCATCATCCTTAAAGTGCTGTGTGTTATGGTGCTTTGTGAATATCTGATGTGCTGTGAGTGGTCATGTGGGTAAGGAACTGGCTGTTCGTTACACCTTAGCCATGCTTCCATGTGTCACTCTTTTAAACAGCCCGAAAAGAATTTCTGATGTTCTGGTGGTTCTACAAACATCCCAGTCCTTCTGTGCTGTGAGTTTGAAAGATTTCCTGTCTGCAGATGCTCCGCTGCAGAATATTTACCTCCTCTGACTCTGAGCAAAATGGAAAACCAGGATAAAATGTTTTTTTTTTTGTATTTTCTTTCTGTGTCCAACATCAATTATAAATCAGTGACATTTAATCATATACGTTTTGATGTACTTCAACAATGCATGATTATAATCAGTATTAATCTGCTCTAATTATTGCTACATGCTTTTGTTCTTGCAAAAGTTTTAATAAAGTTCATCATCTTGCAATTAAAATACTAAATTGTGGACATTACTGATTTTCAGTGTTCTTAAAAAGATTTAAAGGAACAGATGTGTGCTGTATATATATATATGTGTGTGTGTGTGTACACACACACACACACACACACACACACACACACACACACACACACACACACACACACACACACACACATATATATATATAGTCTTCTTATAATAGTTTTTATAACATTTCTAAATGAATTAATTTGAAGCAAAAATAAAAAACCTTTATGGAGAAGGAGTTTAATAAGTTGTACTTCCACTCCTTTTTGGATGAGCAAGCAGATTTTATTATTCTGCTGTTATTCCCTCACTGTTTCTTTGGTAAAGTATCTTGGTTGATTGGTGTGACCTTTTCATATGATTCTTTGTATGTTTGAAATAACATTATGGCTGTTTAACAGATATTGTGCAGCTTCAAAATGCACTTTGCAGATTTATTGTACTGTTGCAGGCTGTGGAGAAGTTTCCTTTGTAGGTCTCGATGTTTGGAAGGAAGTGATAAGCAGGGCGGGGAAATGTTTCTGTATAATGACAACCAGATAAACAGGGATGCAGCATAAATACCACATTCTGACAATGGTGGCTGCATACGTCGCACTAAATCCTTCCTGCCCCTCAGACAAAACAAATCTGCTCAAAGGAGGAAAAGCCTAATCACCAAAAAGCACATACAGTACGTACATAGATGTTAGAGTCACTCACATGATAGGACGAACAAAAAGGGTAAAGTTGCATTTTAAGAAGTTCGAAGTAATGCATCAGCGGTAAGTGACATTTACTTTGTGTTCAACCTAATAGTCCTCAAACTGTCTGAATATTTTATGTCCATTACACACTCACTGTGCTGCTGGAAAAATTCAATGAATCCTGGACCAGCCTTCAGTTTAGCCAGAGTATGTGTGAACAGCTGTCTGAGAACAGATCACTACAAAAGGTGGATCTTCTGTGTGTAAAGCCAGTCTAGTGTCAATTCACTTCCATGTTTAGGCTCATTGCTCTGCTGCATTACTAGACAACCTAAAAACTTAATTCAATAAACAAAGACGCACCAGAAGCTAAAAAGCTTTTAGCCTGGAGGAAATAAAAATCCCAAAATATGGGTTATAATCCGAAAGAAATAAAATATTAGAAGGAGCGATAGTCAGGACCGGATGGTGCTGAATGTTTGAGCATTGTACTCATTGGATCTGCCGTCCATTGGAACAGAACAGAATGAAATAATGACAGCTGATATAACACTAAAAGAAATGGACAATGCCATCTTAAGACTTCAGGCTCAGATGGATAACCTGCAGAATGATATCAAACTTTTAGAGAAATGGTCACAGCTGTTATTAAAATGTGTCAAGGAAGGAAAAATACTCATATCTTGCAGACTGGAAACAACCTCTTTCATACAGACCAATATTGGTCCTGAACTTAGATTCTAGACTATACGCCTCAATAATTGCAAAAATATTAGAAAACATACCTCCAGATATAAAATAGATGATGACCAAATGGGTTTTCTTAAAAACAGAGAGACAAGACAACTCAAGACGGGCTCAGAACAAAACCAAAGATACATTAACCTTGAGCCTTGATGCCGAAAAAGCTTTTGATTCCGTCAGCGTGAAATCCTAATGTTTATTGTTGCAACAATTTGGCTTTAATGATTCAGTGATTTTATTCCTAAAGAAGAATATCATTCCTCAGAGATAGAAAATAAATTATAGTTTCAGTGACCCCGTATACCTTCAAAGACGTTGTAGACAAGGAACTGCCCCGTTCACTTCATTTATCGAACCGCTAGTAGAGAAGATCAGGAGTTAAGAGGCATTTGGCTGAAAGAAAGTGAATCTAAGACCTGCCTTTACATATTGATCACCCTTTCACAACTTGATACAAGTTCACCTAAATCATTTTCATGTTCGAAAACTTTTGGCTATTACTTGGGTTATAAGTTAAACAAACACAAACCATTTCATTAAGTACCTCAGCCTCTGTACTTTCTACTTGGATAAGGGCATCATTAGGTGCTTGGGGGTCGTGGGGGAGGCAGCACACCTGACTCCATGAGACACAGAAGGTCACTGAAGAGTGAGTGTTTGGTGTGAATGTTTGAGGTAATTAATAAACAATGGTGAATGGAAGATACTCTGTGTGTGGACCCGCGGGTCGCAGGCCCGTCTGCCACAGGGATTAAAATCCCTAAAGATTTGACCAAAATTGATTCTACAAATGACTTATGAGTCATTAAAGAAAAAAAAGACTTAAATGCTGTAAATGGATTTTACCTCCACTGGACCTATAAAACAAAAGACATAATTGCAGTTCTTACCTTTGCTTTTCCAATCAATGCCCATCGAAATACCCTCAAAACCATTTACTGAATGGAAGTGAATGTTGTCTGGTTTGATATGGAAAGGCTCAAAACCAAGAGTTACATACAAAACACTGCAACTGTCCAAAGGAAAAGGAGGGTTATATCTGCCAAACATGGAGGACAGCAAAGAAGCACAGCTGCGGTTCTTCCTTTATTGGTGGAATTGAAACTTTAGAGGTTAATGGAAAACTTAAGATGCAACTGAACCTTCCCCTCCAGACACTGACTGGAGCCATAAATCAATCCTTACCACTTAAAGAAAACCTAGATTGCTGGACCAAGACAGCCTTAAACAAATGGCTTGAAGAATGTCTGTAAATAAAACTGATAAATGATATTAAGCTGCTACGATGGACGACACGTGATAAAGATTTAATAACAGCTCAGATGGATGGAAGATAAACATCGGCTCTCTCAAGGAATAACGACCTGCCATCTAATTTCTGATAAAAGGTACACTGGATTCTTTCCAAAATGTTAAAGACAAATATTACTCAGAAGAAAAAAAAGTATTTTAGATACCTTCAGCCTTGATCATGCTTCAACAAATACAAATTTCAAGGAGATTGTGATGCAGACCTGATGGACATTATGAATCTAAGCTCAACAGGAAACCAGTTGCCAGATTCTACTGAAGTTTACATTCATTCAGGGAGATTTAAACCCTTCAGAATAAATCTAAATGGGAGAAAAGAGCTAAAATCACCATCTCTGAGGAGGACTGGCTAAATATTTGAAAAACTTCAACTTCAGATCTTTGGAGGGAATGCACATGGAAAGATATAATTAGATTTATCACTCTAAAAATGAAACCATCTCAGGGTCAACAAAGACCGAGACAATGCAGGAGAGAATATGGAAACACCCGGGCAGATCATTTCCAGATTTGTTGGCAGTGTCCCATCATCCAACCCTTCTGGACAGAAATCAAAGCAACGTTAAATAAGATAATCTCTCTTAACATGGGAAATATTCAAATCATGAAAGTTCCTGATAAATATCTAATTAAATAATGTTGGCAGCCAGTAAAATGAATATAACAAGGAGGTGGCGAAAACAAGGAGCCCCCGACAAATGGAGCAAAATCGTGGCAGAAATGCAGAACATGTAGAGGCTCGCTGTCCGACTGAATCTATGTATAGATAAGTTCAATAAGCATGGGAATAAATGCATGATTTAAGTTTATATACTGACTTCAACAGAAAAATAAAATCACACAAGTTTAAGAGAAAGAAGACCGTAAAGGATGTGACAGGTCTGCACATTACTAAACAAGTTAAATAAGACAATGCATTTATTTAGTTTGTGCAGTGGGACTATGAATATGTTGCATAAAGACAGGAAACATGACAACAGCTTGTGTAGTAGGTGACAAGCTTCTTATAATTACTTGTGAGTAAAGTAAAATCACACAGAATTTTATGTCCAAATCATGCAGAAACTAGAGAATTTCAAATGATTAAAAGACGTATGTCAACACGACCGCTGCTTTTATGAGTGCTAGAAATGTAGTTCTAAATGGTCTATGGCTGGGAGAGAGTGTGTGAAGATGAAACAGTAGTGAGAGGCTCTAATCCTGTCGGATTACAGATTTGATTTAGTTTAATTTACTCTGATGGCAGACTGCTTCTACGTGCACCTCACACCGCTGTGGCTTGTGTGTGGAGCCTGGAGCTAATCTGACCGGCAGGCCGGCTCATATTAAACAGCTTTTCAACACTCAACAGTCTCGTTGCTCCAAAAACGTTACGTTCAAACTGGCACTTCTAAATGTAATACACACAAACAAGGTTTTCATTGACAATATTTATTGGGTTCAAAGATCTCTTTGGAGTTTTTACAGCATAAAAGGCGGATGGACAGTTTAAATCCACAGGTGGGTAGTTTTTCTCGTTTCATTGCCATGTCCTGTTTTTCTTCCTCCGGTGTATTTGTTGGTAGTATTCCTCAGTTTGTGTTTCCTCTGAAAAATAGTCTGAGTCCTTGAGAAAGGTGGAATTAATGGACCTTTCAGGAAGATCTACTCGCTGCATCACCGTCAGAGGTGGGTAGTATCACCTTACGTTTACTCAGTTTAACTTATCTTATAGATAAATTGTACTTGTGAGAGTAGTTTACTATGGTATACTTTTTAATTCTATTTGAGTACAATTCTGAAGAAAATAATTGCTCCTTTGACTCCGTTACACCGGGCTTCATGCTGCTCCTTACCGTTACTTTTGATTAGAACACGTCAAAATAAAAGCATTATTGTCCTCAGGCAGAGAGACTTCTGCAGGAAAAGCAAACCACTATTGACAATGGCGACAAAAGATGGCGGTGATTCATATGGAGGCATCGTTGGTGAAAAAGGCTTGAGCACTTGACAAAGTGGAATTTGTCACAGGTGGTTTTTCACCAGAGATCTCAGCTGAGAGCCGCCATGTTTGATTTGTAGTTGAAGAAAGCAGAATCTGTGACTCGTGAGGAAAAACTTCACACTGATTCAGGAGCACAAATATATTTTTACACCAAATTTACTGCAACAATTGTGGGGAAAATGTGATCTTATAAGTTGTTTAAACTCCTGTGATTAAGAATTTGTGAATGTGTAAGTGTGGTGTTGTTTTTGTGTAGAGAAAAGAATTCTACATGTACACAACTCATAGTACACAACTACAACTTCATGGTACACAACTACAACTTCCACTTTTACAAGTGCCCAAACTTTTTTCACCATTAATAGCTCCATAGATCCAGAGCCAGAGGAGGCAGAGCACCTCTGGCCTCGCATACGACCAATGTTTACCTACATTCTACCAAAAACAACCGTTATGGCGTCGTCAGCTGTGTCTGCACAAGCATGTGGACATTTCAGACAAGAAGAACTGAATGTCGAGCTTGAGGAAACGTGTTGCAGTAAGTTTGGGACGAGTTGTGACAGAATATAATGACGGTGGCCGCATGACAACGTCGTCCACTCCTAAAGTTAATGTGTTTGATGCGACTGTTGATTGTGAGGCTGTGGAAGGCAAAGACATTCAAATCCTTCACACACTCAGTTTACTTTGAAACACACTGAGACACGGTTTTTAGCAACTCTACTTTTACTTGGGTGATATTATGTAGGAGGTTTAAATTAAATCTCCAGAGTACGTATCTCCATGAAGAGCTTTGTTTACTACTAATCCATGAAGGCCTGACCGTCTGATAGGCTGATTAAATTTCAACATCTGTTAAGCACCAATCACAGCCTCCACAGGAATGACAAGATGTCCCAGTGTTCAGCACTAATGGTAAAGTCCTGGCCAGGAGCCATGAAACCCATGAGCAATAATTTCATCACATCTGCTAACAAGATCTCTGCACTGCGTGAGGCCACTCAGACAAATTGGATTGAGACAAGAAGACATCCGAGCCAATTCAGGACGCGGGGAGAAATGTTGGCCGGTATTTCAAACCATGACTCAACCTGTGCGGTGAATACAAACGCTTTATTTCAGGGGACGGACAAGGAAACGTTGGCTGGCCGGTTCAGAAATCTGTTGAGTCACACTGTTGGAATCACAAACGTGTAAATTCTGTTTCTTGTGTTAATGAGAAAGAGTTTGATGATCAGATCTCCGAGCGCAGGTTAGGAAATCGCCTCAGCAGCGTGTTGGCCAGCTTGGGTGGCAGAAGTCCTCCTTGCATGGTGGCCTGCGTTTGTTCATTCTTCTTGGATTCCTGGGAAGGAAGAAGAGGGTCTGTCACTGAGGCTGCACGTCAGCTCCATAAGACCAGACAGCAAAGAGCAATGAAACACAAAAGCTTTTAACGAATCTCCTTTAAAAACAATAAAATCAGAATGTAAAATGAAAAAAAAAAATAAAAAATTTAAATCCCTGTTAAATTGCAACGTGTCAAATGTTCCAATGCCTCACTTCCTAAAAACAAACCAGAATTTAAATTAATGTGTGGATTTGTCTCCATAGACCAGAGTCTGCAGAGTTTTTGTAACTTTAAAGCAAATCAAATGAGCCGGGAGTCACAAACCCAGTTTAACCTTCAAAGAGCTGATAGCACAGCTCGTCCAGGATACGATCAGAAGATTTTGTTTACCTAAATCATTTTCCCGACAAATTGTGACTGAAGTCTGTTAACTTATTATTATAGAGCAGTGATGTGTGACCAGAGTGCAGAGCAGAGGGGTAAGCACACACCCCAGAGGCCCCCGGTGTTGATTAAAAGGGTGGAGGAAGTGTAGTTTTCTACTCTAACACTGTTATGTTGTTATAACCATTAAGACATTTTAAGTTTGATTGGTTTCAGCTATTTCAAGCAGTTTTGGACATCAGTTTCGAGTTGTCTAAGCCGTTTCCGCCGACTTGTTAATACTGAGCTGTTCTACTGGAGATGTGGCTCCTGAGCTGCCGGTTGTAGACTCCCGACCTGGGGCCGCACCAAAATAATCCAAGGCTCCATTTGAAGACATGTTCTAGAATACAGAGCAAAGCTGTTAAACAGGCCGGTGCTTTGATTTTGAAGGCTCCTTTTTGGCAAATCAGGGATTCAAGAATGAAATCTACCGCCAGGGAAAAAGTGGGATACCTGCACTGACACAGGCCGAGTGATTGAGCAGCGAAATAAACTGCAGAAGAACCGATAACATCAATGTCGGAAGCCTCAGTTTCTGTTTAGACTTCTGGTGTGGAAAAGCAGGAGAGCAGAAATCAATCAGCAATCGGTGATTGTGGGTGTTGGAGGAAGGGGAGATGTGCCTCCGTCTCCTCCTCCAGGAAAAAACAGGAATCTGCTGGAGTAGAGCCTAATGACCGCCCTGACAGTCTGCTGCAGAGTCAGCTCACATGTCAACACACAAAGGAGGACGTTTATCTGAGAGAAAAGAGTTTTGCTGTGACTATGGCAGCATCGGAGGTGTGTTTGCAACAGGAGACATCAGACACTGTGATACTTGATTTTACTGGGATGTATATTTGCAGTTTTATCAACCTTTTCTACTCGGGATGAACAACATCGCACAAATTCACCATCATCCCAATGTTGACATTAGAAACAGACACATCACAAAACACTGCAAGAAGTTAAGTTTACACAAAGTTAATATCAGAGGGAAGAGAAACGTCAGCAGGCTGGAAACAACCTGCAGGTCCATCCCTTTTACCGTCTTACTTTAACTATCGTCTAATACTATCTACTATACATCACTATCTACCGTCTAATACGTTCAATTCCTACGGTTTTCATTTGTGTTTTGTTGCTTTAAAATAATTTTTTTCTGTCTTGTAATGACGTTTTCATGTGAACTTTGTAACTTTGGTTTGAAAAGTGCGAAACACAAAGTTATTATTGTGCACGTAGTCCAGTGGTGTTGCAGTGACAGTGAGGTTCGGTCTGATGAGTGATTCATGCATCAAATCAGCTGAAGTTACATCAGTTACTGGGAGAAAGATGCATTATAATCTGAAGTTAGATTAGTCAGTGGGAGGATGACGCTGGCCCGGAGTCAGAGGGAGTACCAGGGGTGTAGTTCAACATGCGCATCACCGGGCGTTGGGCGGTCCGGGGGGACTGGAATTGAGAGCGGTGAGCAGACGTGCTTGTTAATAACCGCTGGTGTCGCCCACAGGTGAGATCAAAACCGATCCCCTGAAGATCTGTAAACTTATTTCCTTACTTCTACTGAATGCTCTATTCCTCTGAATCCTCTCCACAGGACTGGGACGGCCACAACACCTTAGAGGATCTCACTCAAACGGACTCAAAGATCTGGCAGCACCACTGACCGAAGTGATCTGAAGATTGAAGCCATCAGATCACTACAAACTGGTAAATCTCCCGGTCCTGACCATCACACTTCAGAACTTTACAAAACCTTTGCCGCCTTGCTCACCTCAATTCTGGTTGGAATGTTTACCAGAACCTTCCAGAAAGGCAAACTTCTACCGACTCTGACTGAAGCCTCTATCTATAGACGCCGAAAAAGCATTCGACCGCGGTGGAATGAAGGTACATGTTTTATATCCGTAACAGGTTTGGCTTTAGTGCCGACTTCATTTCCTGGATCCAATTTCTCTACTCAGACATGAATGAGATCCAAAACAGGCAAGGCTGTCCTGTCTTCTTTTTTTATTCGTCTTCGCCATTGAACCATCGGCCACAGAAGACAGATTTATGTGCACCATGTGTGGAGGACCAGGGTGTGAACTATGGGGAAGGCTCAATCCCCCTAATGAGACATGAGCCCCCATGAAAACATGATTTGTTAAAAAATAAAAAATAAATTGGGGGAGGGGGTTGTTAAATTATTGGCAAAATTCTGTTTTGTCCAATGCATTTCCTTTCATGATCAAGTGTAAAATTAGGCTATTTCTAAAGTATGATTTACATATGAGGGTGAATCTTCACTCTCACTTTAATAAAGTTGCCGGCCTGCATGCAATTCTTGTCCTCACCATTGAAGCGTGGGAACAGGGAAACCTACAAGTACATTTGGGCTTTACAAAGATGGACGGACTCTGAGGAGCAACAACAGGCGAGTTCAGTAAAGGAAGCTGAGCCCAGGCCTGTGGTCCCTCCTGTCCTAAAATGACTCTACCAGTAAAAAACTTTAAGCTGTGCTTCCCAGAAAAGGTCTCACTTCAGCAGAGAATAAACCAACACACAAAAACACCACCATCACCAATTTCCACAAATTTCCAAGCCGCCGTTGCCCAATTCGATCACACCAAAGTCGATATGTTCACAAACAAACCGGAATTTGTAGCCATCAAACTGTTCATGTTTCGCAAACTGACGTCATCTTCGGAAACCTGCTGCAAGGGTTTCTGGGTAATCAAAGGTGGCGTTGCAGCAGCTCAAGCGAAAATATCAACATTTGACAGATTCAACCCAGAAAAAAGGCAAACTTTCTCAAAGAAAGAGTCTTTAAACCACAACAGAAATCTGAAACGTTGTGAAACTGATCATTGGTTGTTTTTCTAGAGCAAATCGAGATCGAGTGTACAAACGGGATCTTGTCAAACAATGCCTCGGGAATCTTCTGGAGTTTCCATGACCGTGAAGATGTCAACAAATCTGGTATGTTTCCGGGAAAGAAGAATTTCCTTCGGAAAGGTATTGACAACGTATTAGAGAAGAACTAAAACTGCGTCTTACATTTTTAAATTTTTCCAGTGTGGATTCTGGTAGAGTAACTTTAAGGTAATTAATAATTATTTATAGTATAGTATTTACAGTATAGTATTATTACTTGTTGTTCGTCGCACCCTTTGTGCTCAGACCCTGATAAGTCCTTGCATTCCAATAGGGTCTTCACACCTCTTGGCGATTGGATCCTAATAAATCACCTGTAGTGATTTATTACCATGAAGTGAACCGTTATTTCCTGAAATTATTAATGAATACAAATTGTTACAATTAATTAGTTGAATTATTCATAAATTCCTTAAATGTATAATCTGAAGTTTCATTGATAAGTGAGAGGAAGATGCTCTGTCAACATAAAGAAGTACTCCTACAAGCATAAAACTACCAACATGAAGACAGTTCTTAAAAAAAGGAGCAAACGTTTATTCAAAGCAGCTCATACATCACAACTACTGTGGATACAGGCCAATGCTCCCTACAGTCAAACCTCTTTAGAAGACTGAGTTAGTTCAGGATATACAAAAGGTCCTTCTCCAGTAAGTTTAGTGAAATGGTAAGAGAGCTGCTGTGTGTGAAGGTGGAACAACAGGAACGTACCTGAGCCTTGGCCACACAGGTGTAGAAGTGTCCTACTTCACTGGTGCACAAACCATCCACAAAGTTGTTTTGCTTCCAGCAGGCCATCAGCAGGGACATCTCAGTGATGCAGGTGGCCTCTGTGGACACAGGATTACCCTCAAAGTCAACCCAGATTATATTAACTGTATGCAACTACGAGCATCTTCAATATGTTATAGGGGATGGTTGATTTCAGTGTATAACATCTTGTTTTCCATTTGAAATCTTGAAATCAGGCTTACTTAAATTAAACCACAAATACAAATTTGATGATGAATGCTTTATTGTTAACAAACAATCGGGAGTATTGTCACTATTCAAAGGCCCATTCAGCCTTAGTTTTAGTTATCTGGCTACAGTGTTAGATTTGTGAGTGTACATGAAACCATTGTAATCATAAAGTGGATAACCGAGGCCTGTAGTACAAAGTGGGATAAACATATCCAGGATATCGCTCCATTAACTGTGTAGCCCTTTGACTGATATTTCATGAAAGCAAATAAGTTTAAGAGAATTTCCCGTTAGTGTTTGTGCTTCGGTTTTCTGAGATGTGGCCTTATGATTAAAATTATTTCTGATATTCACACAATGTTTTAGTGAACTACTGCAGTTATTTGCACTTTTCTTTCACATTCAATGCATATATATTTCTCCCGGTCTGTGCAGTGTGCATGTTGTTATCACCCTAATAATGTATTTTAAATACAACGTGCAGCCCTTGTACTTTTACTACAGGAATTAATCAACAAAATATCGAGACAGCGTGTAAAGGCTGTGTCACAGTGAAATGGTTCCGGTGGTGTCAGACCGTGTATTCCGCAGTAAATGTGCTAAGCAGGACTTGTCCCACAGCCGTCACGTACCTCCTTTCTTGGGCTTGCGGTTGGCCACTCCATCTTTCAGAACCAGAGCCCTGTTCGGTTTTAGCACGGGTTTCCCTTTGCTTTTGTTCAGCAGCCTGCTGACCTTCTCCTGGATCGCCGCCATTCAGACGCGCCGCAGCGGTCGCTCGCCGCCTCAGTCGGTGCTCCGCGGTGCTGCTCTGATCTTAGACAATGCCCTCTGTGGACTGACACTCGGTTTCACCCCTCACTCAGTCTGATCTCTGGGCTGAGACACGGTTTCACCTCTGTTTCCCGTCTTCACCGAACCTACGAGGGCGCCGCCATGTTCGACCGGGAGGAGAGTCGCTCTCGATGACGCCATTTCCGGATTAAGGCACGCTGTGCAGACCGCAGAGCTGCAGACAATTACTTTACATAAATAAGTAATACATTAAAAAGGATGGATACTTTGATCTAATCACAATACGCCTCTTCTGTATGAAAGTAAAAGCCAATAAAATGATAAAATAAATGTTTCTTGATAACCACAGACTCAAATGTACAGTCTTCTCAGAGGTTACTTCAAAATACTTTGTTATGCTTAAAATAACATTTTGTCCTCAGTCATCCATCCATTTTTTTAATTTTTTTTATTATCACACTTTATCTCAGGGTGCTGGAGCCAATCCCAGCTAATCATGGGTGAGGGCAGGGCCGCTGCCGCTCCTTCAAGTCTCTCTCTCTCTCTCTCTCTCTCTCTCTCTTTTAATTGTCGTGAAAACACCACCACTGCAAGTCTCCACCTTCGCAGCAGAGTCCTGCACTGGGTGGGGTACTCGTGAGCACGTCTGCCGATGGGGGAAGCAGGTCTGTCGTCCCGGGCCCTGGGTGGGTTCATTAAGTTCTCCGTGCTCGGGGTGCGCTCGGTGGAAGAGACTGAACGCGCAGGCAGTATTTTGGCTTCTAGAGCCAGTTTATGTAGCAGCACGTCCACTTCAGGTACATGGGCAAAAGATTTCCCAGCAGATGCAGAGGGCAGGGAATTCACACATTACACTCAGGTAACTTACTCTGAACCTCTAACTTGCTCCAGAGCAGGTTATGTTCTGGATAAGAGATTAACAAGCATTGAAGCTCCACCTCCTGATCAAATGTCTTGGAAAAGAACCTGCCTATTCTTAGAACATCTTCATTGCACTGATTGAGAGCTGAGAGGAGCACTTATTAGAGAAAGAGCTTTTAGAGATACATGTAATGTTTTTGACATAATGATATCAAGCCTTGCAACTGAGCACTTTGTGGTATGATTTTGTACCCAAGTCCCTTTACCTCCACTAGGGTTACATTTGAAATAATGAGGCCAATGGTCACGCCTGACATAACTGCAGACACATATTCCTACACAAAAATGGGGGATGACGTGTGTGTGTGTGGTGGTGGTGGTGGTGGTGGTGGGGGGGGGGGGGGGGGGGGGCTCTGCCCGAAACCACTGTGCCGTTATAAAATGAAATTGAGTGATCACAGTTTTGTCTCCTACTTCCTGTCTTATCAGCATGGACCTTATTCAAGAGCAATTCCAGCTACCAAAGCACCAGAGGATAAAACACACACACACACACACACACACACACACACACACACACACACACACACACACACACACACACACACACACACACACACACACACACACACACACACACACACACACACGCACACACACAGCATTGGCGTGTGGTCCATTGGTATGTGAATGTGTGAGTGTATGAGTTAATGTGATTAAAAATGTAAAGCGCTTTAGGACTGTGCACACAGTTGAACAACGCTGTATAAGTAAAAAAACATTTACCAATGAGCGCAGCACTGGACTCCAGAAGACACAGAGAAATGATCTGCAGGATCTGGCTGAGCTTCATGTGGAATTCAGTTCAAGTGAGGTGAGTGAGATGTGGAGTTCATAACCGTCAGTAGGTAGTTTATGCAAAGCTCTCAGATGTGTTTGGGCTCATTATCGTGCAACTTTATGAATCCCTCAGCATGGTGATGCATGCCAGAGGGCGCAGCAAGATTCTGAGGGAAAGAATGTTTTTTCTCCTCAGTCAGGGTGGGGTTGATCCTGTGCAAGTGTCCAACTAGCAGGAAAAACACCCCAGGATTTGAACATTACCATGTTCCATGGAAAGTAGGAGGAAGAATGATGCCGTTCTTTGTCTTCACCCGTTCTTTACACACACCCTTCCATTACTGTGATAACAAATTGAGATAATTAATGATTTAATGCTTAAAGTTGTAAATCAGCATTTGTAGTGTTTCTGCTGTAGAGAAACATGCAGAAGAGATTCAAGTTTGTGCATGTTTACAAAGAGTCGTAATTTCCATGTCAGCCAATAAAAAAGCATTTCTTTGTGCAAATATATATACGAACTCTTGCTCTTTCATCCTCTATCCTGCTTTCTCCAGCTGGGGGTTGCTGACCCCAGCAAGTCAGGAATAGTACATCACAAACACACACACACATTAACACACTCAGGCCACGACAACAAGGAGACATGTTTATTTTTATCTGGTAAAGGTTTTCAAAGGCCTTCCATTGCTACACAGACGGTGTTTTCATACGGCAAGATGACAGTGTTTTGAGATCAGCTCCCAGAGGGGGTGGATCTGAAATGGCTCACTTAGAAACAGAGGGAGAGAACATGCAAACTCCACATGGGAATTCTTTCAGCTCATAACGTGAGGTGAACCTGCTGACCACTACACCAGTGGCAGCTCAACACATGTAATATTTAATGAACATAAGACTCATACCTGAAGAAAATCATTGTAAAAGTCTGGAAATAGTTGTTCCCCACACGTGGCCACAATACAGCCAGATCGACGGTTCATTACTTTACTACAAGCCTGGTAATAGTATTAATGCACTGTATCCAGGTATTTGATTGTTTGTGTTAACACAGGGAGGCTGTGCACAGAGTTCTTCTGGCATGTTGCCTATGGCTACTTGACACTTTGGGAGAATGCAGGCAAGTCTTAACATCCGCCTGCTTCTGAGGGCTTGTTCAGCGAAGGCGCCGCGTCAGCACATCAGGCACGCGTCAGATGAGATCTGGACCCGTTCCATAACATCCCGCTTCAAAGGAAATGGCACACCCGCACATTTGAGACGGTTGTTCTCAACTTTCAAATCTTTCCATCATAAACAGTTTTGTGAGGAAACCACGTGAGATAACATCTGGACTTATTAAATGTGAAGGTCGGAGTGAGCTAAATACTCTAATTTACTTCCAATTTCAGCAGGTTGGGAAAAACTTTCTTTTGGAAAAGGTATTTCTGTCCAACTGATGGGCGTCCTGGGGGGATTACGTGGCTTTTCAGCTGCTAAATGCGCCAACGTGTTCAGCAATGAGTGTCTGTTTGCCCCTGAGCAGGGACTGTGCCACGTTTCTTTTCCCATTTGTTCACAGCTTTTTGTCTGAGAGCAAATGTCAATTGTTTTCAAATGACAGCAGCTGTCATTTTGAGCCACAAAGAACTGAGTGAACACATGAGATTGGCACAATGTCTAGAGCAGTGTTTCCCAAACTTTTCTTTCTGGTGACCCAGTTTTTGAAAATGACAAACGATCGCGACCCAAATCACAATAGGTCTCGTACTACTACTACTACTACTACTACTACTACTAACTTTATTTATAGAGCACTTTAAAAACAACACAGTGTGCCAAAGTACTATATAAATAGCGAGAGAAGCGAATTTGTGCATAAATTAACATTCCTGACCATTTCCATCACCATTTCTGCGTCACTTATATATTATCTTGAATAGATAAACCAGCAATTTTGTTCATGGATGTATTATTGAAAACATATACACATATTAAATATGCTGTTAATCACACTTAATAAAAGCTTTTAGGCAGAGTTAACAGGCTATATCATCGTTTTTATTTTCTCTCACCAGTAAAGCATACCCTACATTTTAATTGCTTTTAAATCAGGCAAAAATAAGTGCATTTTAGGAAGTTAACAGGTTCTCTTTTCCTCATCAGCAAAAACCAACAGTTATCAGAACAATATGAACATTCAATAGCCATACTGTCAAAAACATGTTTCAATAATGTTTTTTTAAATGCTCATGCCTATTTTCAGAAAAGGCTTGTGTTTAAGTGCAGCTATTGTTATCAAACAATCAGTTGAACAGTCAAAAAACAACAAATTTGTTAATCACACCATGTACATTCCATGTCAGTTCTCCTGAATATTCTCCTGAATATTTTCTTTTTAGGCCTACTCCAAATATCTAGTTGTTTTACTTAGACCTTGTTAATGTGATACATAAGCCTGCTTGCTTTTAAGTATTGCATCCCAGTGTGGCGTACAGGAGGAGAGTGCAACACGCATATCAGGTGCAGCGTTCAGTCTGTTTCTGTGTTTTGTCTTTATTTTTGTCAAAACAGAAACGCCCACTTCACACTTGTATGCGGATGTGAAAGGGATGAGAAGCAAAGTGCTCGCCTTACTGAGGACAGGATAGTCAGATGAGATGCTTATCCAGAATGAAGATAATGCCATCGTTCATGTCTTCTTCTCAGTGTGCGATCGCTGCTCAGCTGGAACAGCTCTGGTTCTTCAGCTGGAGGTAGTCAGAGGTCCAGCAGGGACTCTGGGCTTTCAAATTCAAAGGGATTTTGAATCCAACTTTTGTCTCTCAAAATGTCATATCTCTCTGCTGGAAAGTAGCGATCAAAGTTATCAATGAGTGCAAGTAGGTGTGTCTGAATAAGTCCGGTCAGATGTTTCACATGTGTGTCAGGGACATGGTTTTCTTATATGTGCTGGAGCACAGTGGGAAACATGCACTGGCTTGGGTTTGTCCTTCTGAGGTTTGTAAGCCACAGCTTCATGGACTTTTGGAAAGTGATAATGTGTTTCCAGTGTTAGAAAACATTATTGTGCTGTCCTTGCTATTTCAAATTCAGTTCGTTGAGAGATGAAACGAAATGTGCCAGATATGACAATGTGAGAAGCCATTCATCAGTGAACTGATCAGCAAGCGGGGACTTCTTCTCAAGGAGGAAAGCATGGATTTCATTTCTCAGTTCATAAACTCTGGTAAGAACTCTGCCTTTGGAGAGCCAGCACACTCCTGTATGAAACAGAAGGTGTGTATGGTCCGTCCCCATGTCAGCGCACAGCTGATCAAAAAGCCGGTTGCTGAGTGCACCGCCTTAAATAAAGTTCACAACTGGGATGACTTCTGTCAGTGCTTTGTCAAGATCGGGGGTATTCCTGTGCATGCCAGCGCCTGTCGATGAATGAAACAATGATTCCACACGATTTCCGTTCCAGCTGACTCTGTAATTTTTTTCACGACTCCGCTGTTTCGGCCCGTCATATTTGCGGCCCTGTCACTTGTTATGCCTTTATAATTGCTCCATTCCAGTCTGCACTTTGTAACCACGTAGTTATCCAACACATGAAATATATCTTCACCTGTCGTTCTAGTAGGAATAGTCAAGCAACAAATTCCTTTTCCCACACCTACCGTACCTATCCGACACATCAGCGCTCTCAATGAGCTGGATGGAGAAATCCCCTGCTGTCTTTAGTCTTGAAATGAGCTGCTCCTCCAGGTTGTCGGAAATATCATGAATTCTTCGGGAAACAGTGTTGTTCCTCAATGGGATACATTTTGATTTTTCCACTGACTTTTCGTCAGTAATTGTGCTAGCCATGTCTATGGCGGCAGGTAGGATCAATTTCTCTGCAACAGTGTGATGCAGTGTCTCTGTGGCTCCACGGTAAGAAACCTTGTATGAGGCCAGCTGGGCTTTGTCATTTAATGTCACATTTCTACGAAGAACTTCAGCCGATGATTTGATCTCGTGTGCCTTCCTTTTAAAGAAGTCCAGTGGTTTATTTGCCAACTCGCAGTGCAATGTTTCCAAATGTCTTTTTAGTTTAGTCGGCTTCAAACTCTCATTTGAGCGTTTTCCACTGCAGATGACACACATGGGTCGTGGTTCTTGGTTGGGATTGGAGCAATTAATGAAACCATAGTTCAGAAAATAGTCTTTGTATGGTCTCACCCCTGACTTTCTTTTTTTAGTGGGAGGCTCTTCACCTGCCTCGACCTTTCTGCTTGCGCAACCCGCCGTCATCGGCGGGTTGAATGTGAGCATTAGCTGTACTTTGGCTAACATTAGCGGCAGTCTGCTCTTCAGCTGGGTCTGTGGCTATTATTTGCAAAGCAGGGACTGGTTCACGCCCACTCGTATGATGGCTTCCTTCGCAGGCGGTAGGTTGACCAGCTTTCGTTGGTTCTTTCTTTTTAATTAGCCGAGCATCCATTTCTTGCTGCTAACTTCAGGCTCAAAATGACTGAAGTGTTAGGGCGGAAATCGGGAGCGTGGTAGAGTTGTGGCACCTCATGTGGCTCAAATGCGTACTGCAACTATAAATCTTAAAAGACGAAGTGATATTGCAAATTTATTTGGCGACCCAAATAAAATCTCGTGCGACCCACCTGTGGATCGCGACCCAGTCTCTGGGAATCAGTGGTCTAGAGAGCTCCGGGTCCAGGTCATTTCTCCTGCGGTGGACCGGTTGGAGCACTTTTCTTTTTTCTTTTTACCCTTTTTTTCTTTTTACTCGTTTGTTTCCTGGGAGAAATGTACTTTCCCAGATTCATCTACCAGCTGGCAGCTCTGTATGTCCTGGTTTATGCGATCACTGCTTCACCCGCAGAGACAGAAATGATTACAGTTGAGGTCAAAATTATTAGCACCCCCTAAAATTTTTTTTCAAAGAAAATCCCACGCGCTGTTAAACAGATCAATTAATTTTTAACACAGCTTTTCCAAACATCCGAGTATACTTTGCACACAGATACAAAATTACAAAACACAAGGTGACCATATGGGGTAAAATGAAGGGAGGTATTAAAACTTGACTGTAGCGTGAAACACATAAACAACAGACGCTGCCGGCGGTCATCCTCGTCAATGTCCGCTCACTTTGCAATAAAACGAAAGAACCTGGCTTAATCATGGCGATGATGACGTCATGCTGCACATCGATGGATTGGGCACCCTCATCAGGCTCGCCATCGGTCAACAACATGGTGGAGGAGCGTGTTTCTACATTAACCCCAGCTGGTGCTCTGCCGTCCATGTCAGAGGGAAGCTGTGCATTCCAGACGCTGAGCTCCTGGCCTTGTTCCTCTATCCTTTTCATCTCTCCAGAGAATTCACCCATCTCTTCCTTGTCCTTGTTTACATTCACCCCAAAGAAAACCCCCTTTTTAGCGATCCACTACGTCAAGAGCTCCCCGGGCAAGTTTGATCAATTTCTCCCTGACCCCCCCCCCTTCCAAAAAAAAGAAAAATATCTCGACAGACTTTAATCACTAACATCCAGACATCTGAGGTCCTCATGAAGAGGTTTACTCAGCATTTTTAGAGTCAGAAGCAAACAAGGTGAAGCAGCTGTTAGTTGGGAGAAAAAAAAGAAGCCTCATGCGACTCCTTGAGCCTCGGCCCCACTGCAGTTCATCCTGGATTTTTATACTGCGGACTTGTTGGGAGTGACCATCGTCACCACCTGTCAGCAGAGGTGTGGAGGAAAGATGCTTCATGCTGATGTTCTAGATTGTAGGACAACTCGTCCACCGACGTCCCCTCAACGAAAATTCATCCACATATGAGATTTCAGAATTTTTGGGAGAAAATAAATTTCTAATTGATATTTTAAATAAGTTTCATATATCTAGTATAGTATCATATGGCTTTGTTTCTCGTGAAGAATGGTCTTCTTTGCACACATGATCCCCCCCCCCCCCCCCCCCCCCCCACACACACACACACACACACACAGCCCTGCATGTTGGAAGACGCACTAACACGATGCACCTGAACGCATCAGTTGAAGCTGTCAGGTACGAAAATCAGTCTGTTGTCTGCATGCTGCAGGTTGTCCTCTCATTATGGTGTGTTAACAGTTAATACCTCTCCATGCACAATCCAATCCTTGAAATCAGTAATGCTGAAAACGCATGTAACGTCGCTACAGTATGAGCCCCGCAGCTCGTAAACATGTCTTTAACGAGCACATGAACGCATCACTCAAAGCCGTCATCTATGAAGCGGCGTTTTAACTTTACGGCTTATTTGTTTTCAGAAATACATTTACAGATAAATACAGACCTCATCTGGATTACCGGCTGGATTGCCGGCTGGATTACTGTAATGCACTTTATGTTGGAGTCAGCCAGTCCTCCCTCACTCGTCTCCAGTTAGTCCAGAACGCTGCAGCCCGCCTTCTAACTGGAGCACCTAAGAGGGAGCACATAACACCCGTTCTGGCGTCTCTCCACTGGCTGCCTGTGCTTTTTAGAATTCGTTTTAAGATTCTTTTATTTGTTTTTAAATCTGTGAATGGTCTTGCCCCGCCCTACCTCTCTGAGCTGCTCCACCCCTACACCCCTGCTTGGTGCCTCCAGTCAGCTGATCAGCTTCTTCTGGAGGTACCGAGGTCCAAACTCAGAGGGGATAGGGCCTTTTCTGTTGCAGCCCCTCTGTTGTGGAATGAGCTACCACTGCCCGTCAGACAATCCCCCTCACTGTCCACTTTTAAAACTAATCTTAAAACCCACTTCTATTCCTTGGCTTTTAACCATGTTTGAGACTCTGTCCCTGGTTTTATTGTTGCCAATCTATTGTTTGTTTATTGTATTTCACTGTTTTTACTCTTTACTGTACTTTTTTATTTTGTCTTTTATTGTAAAGCACTTTGGCCTCAGCCACAACTGTTTTAAAGTGCTGTATAAATAAAGCTGACTTGACTTGACTTGGACACCAGGGGGTGGTAGAGTGCAGGGAACGAGCGAGACAGTCAGTGTGGCGGCCTGGCCTGAGCCAGCAGCTGAGTGATGGAGCTGAAGCAAAGAGAGGCACAACAGTAAAGTCTGAGGTAGTGCTGCTGTCTTCCATTTGGCTTTGCTGCGATGCTTCGCATTTTGATGATGCATGCGGCGGTGCAACTCTGTGGTGGCTGCTGTTGCCAGATTGGCTGTTTTTCCCCTACATGTTAAGGCCCGTTTACGGTGAGCTTTAGCCGGGTTTTCGACTGGAAGGCTTTCTGGAAATCTGGCACTCTCTGAAACAACATTGAACTGTGAGAGCGCCAGCCTTTCACAAATGCCAGAATGAGCGCCGCTCACAGTGACGTTCATCACAAAGAAATACAGTACGTTCACTTCACGTTCGCCCAAAATATGAACGAGTTCATGAACGAGCGTTCACTGAACTCGTTCACACACACCGCACAACACTGAGGCTGAAGACTTTTCTATTTAATAAAGTTTACGGTTCGGACTGCTTCAGGACACCCTGGGACATTTTCTAGTCCAGCTGCTGTAGTTTAAGACTGCTGGGAGATCTATACTGGCCTGAGCTTCTTCTCTCTTTCACTCCACATACAGAGATGTTTCACCATTCTCTCTCTCTCTCTCTCTCTCTCTCTCTCTCTCTCTCTGTTCTCTTTATCTTCCTGCAGGATCTATGACTGTGGAACTGAAGGTTTGTGTTCTGAGGCTCCTGCCGCCATCATGACAATCTTTTTCTGGTGTTAACTCCAAAACCAGGTTTTGCATCCCTCCCCACATTCCACTTCCCCTGGTGGTGCAACTGAGTGTTTCTGTCCTCTCCGTTTCTCTACTTCTTTCTCCTCACCCCAAACAGAACAGCAGAAAGTCTCTGAGTCTGGTTCTGCAGGGTTCTTCCTGTTAAAACTGAGTTTTTCTTTCTCTGTGAACGTGCCTTGAGATGACTGTGTGGTATTTGGTGCTATAAACATGCAATTGAATTGAATTGGCTTTCTTTTGAGACCAGCATCATCCATATAGCCTTTTTAGTTTACAAGATGTTCTCAGTTCATGTTGTCATTACAGACGGAAGATAAACAGACGATTAGGGCACTTCCTAATGGACGACTGAACTGTCAGCTTTTGATTGTTAATTTAGAGACAAAATGAAAATAGTTCATCCATGTTCTTATAGTATTTGCTGATTTCATTTGTTAGTTGTTTAAATCTATAATGGGAGCAAACCTGTTTAACTTTCAGTTTCTATTTTCAGTTCAGAAAACAACTGTAGTGACCTTGAAACTGCTGCTTTAAGTTGGGATTCGTGAGGTCAGAGTGAGGCGACCTGACGTAGCCTATTTGGTTGCATGAAGCCCCTCTATATAGAGGCTGTTTGGGCTTCCTTTTCTTCTGGGTTATTTTGTGCAGTTGTTTTTATATGCGTTTTGATCATTTTACCATTTTAATATTAGTTTCTTAAAAGGTTGTGATCTGAACTGATCTTGTTTCTGGGCTGGAAACTGTTGGCCTGATCTGGCAACCCAGCCCAACATCTGAACTGTTTGAACAAGTCGTGAATGGATGACCTTTCCCAGAGCAGCCATGGCTTCAGAGTGGGATGACAGTGCAATGATTCGAAGCACAAACAGAGAAAACACCGATGCTGTGAATGTCACTGAGTGGTCCTGCCAGAGCGTTAGCGTGTTCTCAACATGACGTAATGCTGAAGGTATTAAAACTCCAATCAATGCAACATTCAAGTTATCGGATCTGCAAACTTTGCTACTGAACATCTTGAAATGTCATTGAAAACATCAGTTGTTTTGTTCTCGAGAAGCTCAGGTGTTTTGTGCAGTAAGACGAAACGGTCCTTGAAATGACATCATCATCATCATCATCATCATCATCATCATCATCATCATCATCATCATCATCATCATCATCATCATCATCATCACTAGTGTCTCCAGGCATTTAGAGGAAAAACACACTTGTTATCAGATGCAATAACAGCTGTGTTGTTTCTCAGACTGTGGCTGCTTGAGGTTTGATCCTTTAGGAAGCTGCCACTGTTGATGTTATGATGGTGGGTGAGTTTTAGTTGGCTTGATGTACAAACACAAAGACACGTGATGCCAAGATGACGACCAACGTCCCAGAGAACGAGGCTACATATTTTTCACTCTCCTATCTTTGATGAGCTCTGGGAAAACAGTCTACTTGAAAGATCGACTTCACGAGTTCATTTTGGTTTGTCTTCTACTGAACTTCTTAGACTTTGGGAAAGTACTTTGGTCAGTAGAACAAACACATAAATAACATTCAACTCCCTCGACCTAGAAGAGTAACAAACAGTTCCATCAGAATCACTCACAGGTGTTGAGTAACGACAGTGAGCTGTTTGCTGAATCCTTCATCTTTTATCCAGTTGATGCAGCGATCAATGTCTTTGTATGCTGATGATTCTAGAGATGGATTGTGGCTTCTGTCCTTCGGCATGATGATTCTAACCTTCACCAGCCATTGTCTATCAGAAGTCTTTACTATGTCCAGGGCGACGGTATCCGAGGGAGGATCCAGGAGAAGAGTCAGAGGATGACCAGAAGTCCCAAAACTATGAGTAAACTGTCAGGGGAAAACACATGGAAGGACGGCTGGACGTCTCGCCTCGGGGTACAAGACGATCCTGCACAGACACATGAGGGAGGGACGTTTCCACAGTGGAGGGAGTCACAGGTGAAACACATCCAACTCATCAGACACAGCAGGAGGCAGACAGAAGGACAAGTGGGCGGAGATGCAGACAAGACAGGCGAGTCACAATAAGGCAGGAGGTGAACAAACAGGTAAGAGACAAAGATATAACAACGACCCATGAGGAGACCTGAGACCTGGGGTGCGTCCGAATAGTCCCTCCTATCTCCTTTCCTATCCGCTTTTCCTCCACTGTTTCAGTGGTGGACATGATAAGGAGCGTTCGGACTCTAAAGAAGGAAAGGAAAGGAGCCTTGTTGCTTCCTTTAGAACCTCCTTTAGCCGAGGAACCGCTGATGCTTCCTTTACCAAAGGAGACCACATCATGCTGCCCCACAATTCCTTGCATCAACAACATTTAAAGGGACTCGCTCATCTGAGCGTTCAGGGAAACTCAGGATGACTCAACACATATCATGTTAAGTTAGAATGCAATAATCTGCCTTGAACTACTTTAAATAATCTAAAACCCAGATCCCAACTCTGAATGTAATGCCTATGTTGATAAACAAACACAGTAAAGTAAAGTTCTTGTGCAGCTTATTCTCAGTTTGATTCTTTATTTATTCACCTGGTGCCTCTTTTCCTTTCATTTAAATCCAAACCTTGTAACATTTCACCTCTTTTCCTGTGTTGAGTTTTGAACTAAATAAAGATATGAATGCAGTTTTTATGGTTTTTGGGCAGCATGCGCTAACCAAAGATGTAATCACATTTCCATTTCAGTCCTGAGGATATTGTTAATGCAGTAAACCACTGACATACGATTGAGCCTATTAGAAGCCACCATTGCATTTTCTCACTGCTCTGAGGAACTATAAAGAAAGAGGAGTACGCAAATCAGTACTCTTTTTTTTTTCCAACAGAAATTTTAGGTTGTTCAGATTTTGTAAAAAAGTGCATTCAGAGGGAACTTCTTCAGGATGCACTAATAGTATTTTGCACTAAAACTGAGGTTAGTATTTGTTGTGTTCTCACTTTACTCGTCCAGTTGAGATCAGATTAGGTTGTATGTGGACATTGAACTGAAATGTGTCTGACACCTCTGTTTTAGAGAGTTTGATTCAAATAATTCTATACGATCCAGCAATGTTGAGAAAAAATATTATTAAACTGAAGTCAAGATGCACAAAAAAACCCCACTAATTAAATTCTACAATACCACCTTAAATAATCTGCATAATGACAATACATTTTTTGCAGCTTACCTTTGGGTTTTTTTAAAAATATTTTTCCATCTGACAGTTATTATAATACACTGAGGGAAATTGCCGATCAGTTTATTTATTGAAAATGAGTTGCCTCCGTGGTGCTTTCACAAACACTGATAAATGTTCTCTACTGTTGGATGGAATTACAGTCAAAGACAAACGAACATCTTTAACAGTCTTATACATTTAGAAAATGAAGTCTTTACAGAATTTGGAATTAAAGCATGAAAACATAAAGCACAATGATCGATATCTACAACTATATATGCTGATGTCACATATTTTTAGATTCTGGCTCAGCACAGTGATGCATGGACTTTATAGAGTTGTTGAAGGATTCTTTTCCACTATATTATCCTCGGCTTCTCAGACCCTGAGGCTCTGCTGACGAGGAGCAGCAACCAGCTTCTGTTGCGATGGACGAAGCCAGACCTCCGCTGAACCCACGCAGAAAGGTGAGGAGAACGGCGAGGAGAAGGCCGACGGAGGAGAAGCAAGGTGATGGTGATGGAGACGGCGGCGAGGGCGGAGCCAAGGAGAAAGAGTGAGTGTCACCAGAGAGATGGTCTGCAAGTGTAAACACGGCGATATTCCACTCTGGTTGCACCTTAATCTGGTCATATGATCCGGACCTCTGCTGGACGACAGCAGGCTGCTCCTCTCATGGAGGCGGCGTTGCCTTGACAAGCGGTCTGACCAATCACAGCAACGTTCATCCTCTGGATCATAGTGATCCTCTGCTTGAACCTATTCCTCAGAAAATTGTTTTCAGGAGAACGTCACTACCAGCAAAAAGCTCCACGTTACCAACTCCGCAGAAAAAATAAATACCTTTTTTTTTTTTTTTAAATGAATGACATCATCACTTGTGGTCAATAAAAATGTCATCTGTGGCAGCTGGACAAGTCGGGGTGTGAGAAATCATAATTTTCATTGTTTTCTATTTCCAACATTCAATATTCATTCAATTTTAACCGCTTATATTCTCTCTCATACACTCGTCCTTTTCATTGGATCAGCTTCACTCTGCACTTTTCCCATATTGGTACTTGGCGTCCCAAATAAACCGACAAATATTCCGTCCTCTCCTCAGAGAGCGGGGCACCTTCGCCAACAACAGACTCGCTCTACGCATCTAAAATAGAAATCATACATTTCTACTAGAAATCATCACTTCAAAAAAGAATCCTGATTCATTCAGAGAAACAATTTTTCAGCTCAGTCCCTTTTCCAGATGTGAATTGAGTGTCACTGGCACACTTTGAGTTTCCATCCAAAAAGGCTTTACTGGGAGATAAAGATGCTGGAGCAGCGAGCACAGGGGGCGCTCTCGCCACCAGAGCAGAGGATCCTCTCCCAGCCAGCGACTCCACAGTAGATCAACGTAAAGTTGAGGCCGGCTGCTCCGTAGAGCAGCAGGTGCCGAGGTCAAGCTCACGTTCGCCGGCTGGTTGGACAGCGAAGCAGGTGGACCAATAGAAAGACAGCAACGCTTGGTCCGACTTCAGGCTCTCATTTGCACTGAACTTTGGTAAAGTTGTCAAGATATTCACAGATTCACTCTTCTGGCATCAGTAACTCTTTAACAAAATGTCAACAAACCAAGCCTCTTTCTCATCGCTGTGAGCTAGAAAATGTGCTTCAAGCTCATTTTTCTCAGAAGTAGCCATGTTTCTCTGGAGCAGCAGAGATAAGATTGGTCTCTGAGCAGCCGACTGTGTCACCAGCACCCAAAGTCTTCAGATTGCAAACTGCTGCAACAGCCAAGACAGATACTTCAAAAAGAATCTAATAAAAATATCCAATAATGTTGCTGGTGTTCACTGCAGCCTTGACTTGTCCCCTGCTGATGATAGGACAACACTTGGTTTGACGCTGGAGCTCTGGCCATGGTCACTGCTTCTCACATGAAGCTTTGCACCAGAATGACCAAGGTGGTATGTGCAAGTAGTACCTGCATGTGTAAAATGCCAAGATCAAGGTAATGTCAGGTTTGCATGTGTATTTGACTAAAAGCTCACCAATTACAGCTGATAGACATCACATAATGCTGCAGGAGCTCTAAAATTATTCCTGATGTCATGTGGAGGCTGGCCAATGGAGCCAGTTCTTACAGTAAATGCTTTGAAAGATGGATTGATGTGTTGTTTGATAATATACCACCTAATATACCCTTTGTTTTTCCTAAACTCAGACTAACGGTCATTTCCAGTAAACCAGCCCCTAAAACACTTTCATTTTCTAAAACTGACAAATGAAGTATTTGTTAACAAGGGTGGTAATAAAAGAGTCTTAAAGGAGACATATCATGCTTTTAAATCCTTCCTTTTTACATATAAATCATACAGTTGTGGTCTATATAAAGCGGAACTGCAATGCTTGGGTCTGAATTCCTCATTATTCTGAGAGCAACTCGTTTTGGGGCGGTCTCTTCAAATGCAAATGAGACACTTCATACCCCGCCTCCTCTCCAGGTTGCAGAGGTGACACTCGGTTCAACTACACCCTGTTCGGCCATCTTTGTAGTTTGATAGAACAGATACAATTATCTAGCGGCGCAGAAACTTTATATTCACACATTATTTACAAAATGTCAACAACGGAAGATTTGTCCATCCAGCCATACATGTTGGAGCCAGAGTCGGACCCGGCGGAGCGAGATGAAAATGACGATGATGCACCTACAGAACAACGTCTTCATATGGATGTAACGCAATGGTGTGTTACTATATTTACACTAACTTCTCCATCCATGCCCACTACTACAATACTACCTGTATTACAACGACTATTTAACACAGAAGTTACATTATAATCTAAAACGAGCACACAGCGCTAACATATGAAGACGGTGCAACTGCTAATGCTAACAAAACAATGACAGGGACGTCTTATCATCACACTTTTTAGCGTTATATACAGCTTACCGAAGTGCTCTGTTCGTCGTCTCCATAGATAGAAGGAACTGACCGCTCAATCAGACGAAGTCTTTCGGCAAATCCTTCTTTATACTGGCGGAGGTTGCTGAAGCAGTCACTCTTAAAGTGATTCGCGCACACAAAAATGACCTTACCCACAGATGTGGGTACATTTCTGTGAAAAATAAAACTCAACCAGGCACTTCGAAAAGGTTCTGATGCTGGGAGACGGTGTAACGAAGCTTGTGGGTTACTACATCCAACAACCGAACATTTCGACTTATCCTCTCGTAACTTCGGCACCCTTAGGTTGGACTACAAAATCGCAGCGAGAAACAAAAATGGCGGATTGCTCGAAGTGTCGATGTCCTAATTTGGCAGTTCCGCTGCGAATACTGTGATGTCATTGTTCAAAAAACGTAATAGAGAATAGAAAAATCGAAACCGATCGCAAAATATGACCAAAACAGAATATAAAGATATCAACGGAGCACCTGAAGAGACTACTTTGAACTTTTCTGTACTTCTAAACACTCTAAATATACAACAAAATGCATTTAAGGGCTAAAAAAGTGGATTTAGCATGATATGTCCCCTTTAAGGGCTCTCTCTTCACGAGCTGTTCAAAAGAACTATAATGTTTCACCACTAGGGGGCATCTCTCAATCTAAAAAAGACAAGATTGTTGTAATGTGGTTTATTAACACACTGTATGTAAATGAAGTTAACATTGGCTGAAGTTAAATAATAATGAGGAGCCGGACCTAAAATATTTATCACCAGCCGCCACTGGATATTGAGATTATATCAGCGGTTAGAGCCACAGGGCAAAGTGGTAGAAATGCACGTTTTCTAGTCCATTTTCGGAAATGTGCAGTTTTTTCACCATAGCTGATGTCACTAATCTTCGCCACCGTCTGATTATTTTTCCGTCACCTAGTGGAAGTACAGTCCGATTGTCAAAACAAGGTGATCGCCTTTTAGGAAGCCTGCTAACACCTTTCCTTATTCCCGTGACGTCACCCAGGAGGATAAGGAAAGGTGGATAGGAAAGGAGAAAGGATGATTCAGACATCCACTGCATTTTCACCAACAAGCATCAGTAAAAACAGCATCGTTTTAAATTTCCATTCATTTTCCGTCAACTTGTTCAAGTTTCTAAGAAAAGTGGGACATTTCCATCACAAAGGAAAATATTTCTAGTTCTCAGTATTCATAAAGTACTTTGCTCTTACTTTACTGGTGGCATTCACATGAAATGAAATTGGGCTATATGTGGCCCCTGGGGTAAAAAGGATTTGACCCTCTGGTTTGGTTGGCCTCATGACGCCAGAGCGCCGCCCTGATGTCAGACGAAGCAACGCTGCTCGGTTCAACAGATGCAGGATTTATTTATGCTTCCCTTCTGTCGTCTGGAGAATCCATCCATCATTTTCTACTCCTTTTCTATACCTATATCTAAGGTATCCATCACAGGACAAACACACAGAGACCGACAACCACATTCACACTGAGGGACAATTTATGGTCACCAACTAACCTCACATGTATGTTTCTGGACTGTGGGAGGAAACTAGAGTGATGAAAGTGACATGATTATTGAAAACAGCAACACGTTTGATCTCCCGGCAGCATTTTAATGGTTGAACCTTTTAACAGACTCTGATCTGGGAGGATTGATGGTATTTGAAGTCCCAGATGTTTTAGAAATGTGTTCTGTAGTACAAAGGAAGGAACCTTTTTTTTTTTTTTAAATGTCCAGCGATTAGTCTCAATGGAGCCAAACTCTAAGCTGTGGAGAGAACTTCAGTCTGCCACTGCAGAAAGGAAAACAAAAGGTATTAATAGTAGCATTAGACAGGACAGGGCCAGTGTCCCCCCGGACCCCCTCCAAAAGTGTCCCAGACCGCAGACATGACAGTTTTTTGACTGTGGATTGTAGTTTGCTCCTCCATTCTGCCGCCGATGGAGGTGGCAAGCACACTCAGAGATATTGGCAGAGCTGGCCGACACAAGCCTTTGTTTCCTGTAAACTCAGAGTCTATTTTTAGACCTCGGGTGTGTGTTCGTGTGTGAATAAGGGAGAGTGAGAAAGAGACGTAGTGACGACGTAGAGTTTTGTTCTTTGCTCTGTGTCATCCTTTAACTGATGAAGGTCAGCTGGCAGTCACCACAGTGGCTCCTCATCAGGTAGGTGCAACAATACTGTGCAGCAGTATATTCATTTACCTGCAGAGCGTTAAAAACGGTTAAAACACGATGTTCCTCTTGCTGAATTTTGTGTGTCATGAGGTTTACGTTGACGGAAACAGCACCACTGCCTGAAACCGCGCTGAAACAAAGGCTGTATGCTGGGAGGTGAGACCAGCTGACCTGAAACAGTCGATAAGCACAAACTCTTTCATTCATTTATTTCAGTGAAAAACAGGAAAGAATAATGTTAATAGAATAACGAACAAACACAATGTGATTTACTACATCAGTGTGTTAATCAGTTATTGTGGTGAGATACTTTCCTCAGCTGGCTCCCCACAACGTTTATTCATGGAATCTATTCAGACATTGTTCCTCTTCTTCGGTCTGAGAAAATCCTTTATGACTGTATCATGGTGCTCTTTATTTTTTCACACAGCTCTGACTATACACTAGTTTGAATACCCACCAAGCCACAGCTCATCTTTAAGCTTGATATACAGGATGATTTTAACATGAAAGTAGTAAATGACGCCTCATTTGCTCCCGGTTCATTGTGGACATTTTCGTGTCACAGAGATTTGAAGGTTTTCTTGTTTTTGTTTTCTCTTGGTAAATAAAGGATGGACTTTGGTGAAGGTGTTAGACACTCTATCTGCTCTGACCTCATATCTGGATCTCTGGGAATCACACGTTGTGTCCCTTTCCAGCACCGTGTGAAGAACCCCCGCCATCATCACCCCGCCTCTCTGCTGAAATAGTTTGAGGGACAATCAAGGTTTGAGTTCAATTCTTTTTGTCTGGCCAGGCAGCAGGATGTGCAGTCAGAGCTTTTGTTTCGCTGGACATTTTTAGAAGCTCACAGAGACAAAACAATGAGCACAACGTCATTGGAGTGGAATAGAGGGACGGGCCCCGGACGATTGCACAAGTACACCACAACAATGTGAGAACACACACACACGCACTTGGTCCACCCTACAAAGGGAACAACACTGACAGCAACTCTGTAAGAAACGACAATTAGTCCATCTATTTTAGATGATGGTTTTCACCTGAAGTTTAGAAGTTCTGGTACCTGTTTGTGGCGTCTGATACCGGAAGTCCAGCAGAAAGAAAGTCAAACATGTGCAGGTCGTCACACACTTCCTGCTGTGCTGTTTTACCTTGTGTGGTCTCTATATTTAGCCCCATCCAACCAACACAGGCAGGAAAACTAAACTGGGGAAGAATTGGAGGAAGTCTGGTGACCATTTAGACAAACAAGAGAGAGAGAGAGAGAGAGAGAGAGAGAGAGAGAGAGAGAGAGAGAGAGAGAGAGAGAGAGAGAGAGAGAGAGAGAGAGAGAGAGAGAGAGAGAGAGAGAGAGAGAGAGAGAGAGAGAGCAAGAGAGAGAGAGAGAGAGGAGGGGGGGTTGGAGGTCTGATTCAACACAGCTGACCAGAGTCGAGCTGCTGGAGAAGAAAGGAGAAAGTTTGTGGATTTCAAAGGGTGAAAACGTTGGATTTCTTCATTCATGGAGGTGTTAAAGCGATGGATCCATGAGGTGTGTGGGTTGATCCTGGAACCTTGAACGCTCCGAGGGAGGTAAGGCAGGAGGTTTATACAGGTGCTTCGATAGTTTTGATCTATTTCTATATTGAATGATATGTTTTATCTTCATCTCCTGGATCCCAGCAGAAAAAGAACCAGCGTTGTGGTGCTGTCTTAACTTTACATTTCACAAAGTCGTGTTTTTATTAATCGCAGTAACGGCGATAAAGTTTCAAGGCACAGTGGAAGCTGTGTAGGAAGAAGGACCATGAGGTAAATAAAAGAATCTGGCATTCAGGTCGGACTGTCTTTCCAACTCTGTGAGGTATAAAAGTACAGAAACACATTTTGAAGGAACGTTTGTTCTGGAGCAATTGTGAATCACATCGAGTCACATCGAGCCACTGACACCGATCCAGAGACACCATGCAAGGTGTCAACCTCCATGGAGTTCAGGTTAATTGTCCTGCTCAAGGACACGTTGCCACATTGACAGGTGGAGCCACCAGTTTGCAGAACTCCACAGCAGCTGATGCAGTTCAAACTGTTAAATGACTCAGAACATGTGGAGGTAAACGTTAACGACGGCGCTGCTGAGAGGTGAAATATTTTGGGCTTAATTGTTTGCAGCTGACTTGTACATCATGTGAATTCAGTGTTATTGACATTTAATGCCATCGTATCGGCCTTGAGCAGATCCCTGCATTGTCAAGCTTCTCCACTGAAACGTGGTCTGAACAGGAAGAAGTCTTTTACCTTCATTCAGTCACAACAACAAAAATCACTCTGTGTCTTCTGGAAAAGAAGAGAACGTATTTATATGGAATCTCTGATCCACTTAAACTGGAACAAACAACTTCACCTAAATTGTGACAAGAAATTAACATTCAAAACAAGAATCCCACTGAAAAGTGAAAGTTTGACTAAAATATAAACTAGAATACATTAATACTGTAAAGACTGAAAATATTACTGCTGCTTCTATGTGAATGTTTTCCCCATCTGGGTGTCCTGTACATCTATGTGTATATCTCTATATATACATGCACACATATGTATCTACTTATCTATTTATATACATAGTCTGTTCTCTTGTGTGCAACTATCCTCATCGTCTTTCACCATTGAATTAATGTGGAGCTGCTGTGATGAATTTCCCCATGTGGGATAAATAAAGTGTGATCTAATCCAATATACATGATCAGTATTCAGTAAAACTGATCAGAAGTTCCCAATTCCAAGTGGTTTGAATTTGTTGGCTTGAAAAGAAAAGTACTTAAAAAAAGTTGAGACACAACACACGGTGCTGCGCTGAAGTGTGTGTGAGCAGACCACGGTGGACACACACACACACTTCTTCCATTGCTTCCTTCATATTCTTTACCTTATCACGCATTTTATTCCGGCCGGCCGTTCAGCCGCTTTCGGCGTCCATCTTTCAATACCTGCAGAGCGCCGACATGTCAGCCACTGGGCTGTTTGTCTCAGTCAGAGTAACAACAACACATTAATGTGAATAATTTTTATGTTTTTAAAGAGGTGTTTTTTGTTAAGATAAACTGTCAAAGGTGTTTAATAAACCTGTTAACTCTGTATATATTCCCTTCTTTACAGAGTCTGTTTGCTCATCACTATGCGATCACGATAGATAAAAAATGTATGACAGTAAATCATGATTACCGTAATTTCCGGTTAAAAAAAAAAAGCCTCTACTTTTTTCACATGATTTGAACCCTGCGGCCTAAACAACTACTCGGCTCATTAATGGATTTTTAGGGTCAAAGATCTTCATGCCGCTGGTACATGGGTGATGCGTTCAGGTGTGTCACGTAACTCCGACCTGCTGTGCTCTGTGGCTGATCATTGGTCCTCCTCCTGGGGAACATCTTCCTCCTCAGCATCACAATCAGATAATCATCAAATAACCAATAAAATACTTAATCAACAGAGATGAAATCCTCAGTGTGAGCCTATACATGTACAGTATTTTTTTCTTTTTAAATTTGGTGATTGAAGTTTATATTCAGGTGGGCTCAATAGTCCAGAAGTTACGGTAGTTGAAATCAATCCACAGCAAACCCTTTGAGTAACCTGACTAAAAATATTCATCGTTTCACTAAATTAAACATAAAGCACCGTAAAATATCTAATATCATTCTTTTCTGTTGTTTCCCAAAATTGTTTGAAGTTGCATTGATCAGCTAAATCTTCCTCCATACATCTTCATTGGCTCCTCGTCTACATGGTGTCACAGAGAGTAACGTGAACTTCCTCCAGCTCTCCTGGGAGACGCTTCCAGACTAAACCAGAAAGAATCTCTCCAGAGTCTGGGGCCGACCTGCAGGTCTCCTCCCAGTGTGCCGTACCTGGTGAACCTCTGATGGGAGGCGACTGCAGACAGTTTATTATGGTTTTTAGCTTCTTCAGCTCTTTCAGCCTTTGTGGTTGTTTTAGTTATTGGAGTAATTTCATCCATTTATCAGCATTTCCTCAGATTTGAGCTGCTATTACAATTTAGCTGTTTCTCAACATTATTTCAAAATGAATCTTAATTTCTCTCCATGTATCAAACATACATGAAGCAACATCCTGAGTCGTGAAGACAGATGAGTCTGTCCACACTTGAAGCTCTTTATATTCTTCTTCCCTCTGTCTTTCATTATTTCAGTGAATCCCACTCTTCTCAGTTCTTTATCGATAACGGGCTCCCAAAGAGTGTACAACTGCTCATGCAGGGTTTGTAGAAATACTTCTGTGTCAACAAAGGTACATGTCATTACCGTATTTTACTAAATGTTTTAACTTGCGCTCCCATGTTCTTAATTATGGAAGCGTATTCGGGCCACTGAAGAAAGAAATACGGAGGTTAAAAAGAAAAAAAACCTCATACTGCTTTGTTTGTTGATTTGTTTTCTAAAGAAAGTGGAGACGTCTGTTCATCCCTCATCATTTGCCCGTGGATGTGAAACCCCATTAAAACACTTCATTCGGACTACATAGGGTTGCTTACTGCTTCTGGACATGTGACTTTACACAGGATTTCCTTGTTTAATAATAATAGATTTTAGAAGCACCCCGGGATCTGGGCCTTTGTCCTTCGTACTAGATGAACGTACCGGAGAGCTGCAGGCTGCACTGTCCTGAAATGAAAACCCTCTTAGTGCTACTTTCTGACACTTCTCCAATGAGATGCATTCAGGGTTTTTCTTTTTCTTTTTTCTAGTTTGTTCTTTCTGCAGTGGCAGACTGAAGCTCTCTCCACAGGATTGATGTTAGATGTACTGGGACTCATTGTTGACCATTAAAAAAAGAAAGAAAGAGTCCTTTCTGCTGTGTGTGAGCTTTGTTGTTACAAACCCTGTCTTCTGACTGCGCATCACATTTCTCTGTGAAAAGTCAGAGTGACGCTCAGATTTCAGAAGCACCACAGCATGATGGTCCCACCTCCATGTTGCACAGTGGAATGGACCAAACTGAAGGCAATCACTACCAAGGACATTCCTTATCTGTGTGTGTGTGTGTGTGTGTGTGTGTGTGTGTGTGTGTGTGTGTGTGTGAGACACCACACCTGGTGTTTTCCAGTTTTCTGTTGCACCTGCCGCTGCTCCTCCTGTAAACACACCATGTATGTGAGGTGAAGTGAGCATTTGATATGTTTTCATAATAATATTTACGCCCTCCAGTTCTGGCCGCAGCTCATAAATAAGCAGCAGCACAGCCCTCACCTGCATTATCTAATCAATATATTGACTTCATTTAATGTTACCACGGTAACAGCAAAGAAAAAAACAGAGTAACTTGACTCTGCTGCCAGTGAATATGGAGTGCTGGTCCATGTATTCATGATGTCAAAGACAGTGTGGCTGTGGGATTTAACTCTGTAAAGGACAAACTGAAGGATTCAGTGGCTCACTTAAACATCATGAAACCTTCTGTTTACCTCCGAGTGTCAAACCGGGTTGGAATACAAGATTAAAGAGAATTTACCTGAAATATTTATTTCTGAAAAGGAATAATTCAATATGAATACAGAGTAGTGGTAGGAAAATCTGTATTGAGATTAAAAAAGAACTTTAGCTGTACATCATTCATCACAGCTGCTCTGTTGGTGGGATTCATTTTTTATAGAATGAAACAGCAGAAGGCAGAAAGAAGGAGTCCATAAATGTTAACATTTATTAAAGCAACAAATTCATTAAATTATGTGAATAATCTATTAAAAAACAGCAGATATGGTCTGTAGTTTCACAGAATTCATCCCAGACATCACAGGAAAAATAAAAGAAAAGCTAGTATTATTAGTAATACTAACTAGTAATTATTATGTACTGTATTTATTAATCCAATAAGAAGATATATATCATATTGTGATTGTATTTAGAGTTTTGATTTAATTTCCAGATACAGTTATTTTGTACCATGAAAAGCTGAAGCAACTTTATTTTAGGTGTCATGAATCATTTTATTATCCAAACAGAAGGAAACTTTGAATATGTTCAAATTACAAGGAATCTTTCAGTACAATTTAAGTGGAAATAAAAAATATAGTTACTCAACAGTTACTTAAAAGTTGTGGGATTACGAACACATTATTCTAAAGTCGAGTGTTTACTTTATTGTTTATTAAAAGTAATATTGGTATTACTGTTCATTGTTTGGATGTTTTAATACTTCGGCCATGCTTCACTTCTTCTGGACTCGCGGCAGCACGCGCTCCATGTATGCGTATTGGTCACATGCATTGGTCAAGGACGCCGAGCATCGAAAATGGCGACCTCGCGAAAACGAGAAGTCGAGCTCCGGTGTTTGTTATATTTAGACGAAGAGGAGGATAAAAAAAAACAACACATTATGATGTGCGACCGCTTAACATGAATAGAGCAAAGAACGGAGAGCCTCCATTGTGATGCGCCAGAATAGGTAGACTGGCGCATGTGCAGTGGACCGCTCACAGTCGCACACAGGTCCCACGGTCACAGAAATAGGGCTGCACGTGGTCGATCGCCGCGGACGCTCGCGCACGGGGCGGATGACGATTTCGACGTCACACGTACCCTGAGCACAGGCAGCATGAGGACGCCCTCCGTGAAGCTGCGTCCTATTCCACACTAAACTCTGGGAAAATAGTCCCAATCATTTGTGTTGTGTTCGAGCTGGAAACACTGCTGGAGGTGCTGCGTTGCTAAAGAATCTCCCCAGGAATTAGTAAAGTGATTCTGAGGTTTTAAAGATAAAAGTAGTTTATTATGAGATGATGACGTCACGCAGACCCCCACATTGTCCAAATGTAATTCTTTTTATGAACGAAAACTACAAAATAGTGTACCATCCCTGCAGTTGTGTTGTTGTTGTAATCTTAAGGTTTAATGATGATGTTGTGTTTGTTCAATTTCTTTTATGTTCGAGTGAGTTGGCCTGTGATTGGCTGAGAGTGGAGAAGGAGGCGGGTCAGGTGAGCGTGCAGAGACTGCCTGTGTGTGTGTGTGTGTGTGTGTGTGTGTGTGTGTGTGTGTGTGTGTGTGTGTGTGTGTGCGTGTGTGTCCGGTTGGAGGACAAAGAAGGAGCGGCCCGGTTCTGTTCAGTAATAAAGCGGCTTTACAGACAAGAAAGTCGTTTTATTTTCCAACGACGCTACTATAGTAACACACAGTAACTTAGATAAGTAATTTTAATCTGATTACTGGTTTGGAAATAGTAACGCGTTAGATTACTCGTTACTAAAAAAAGTGATGCGTTACGAAAACGTGTGACAGACGTTTGAGGGTTGACGGTTTTGTGTTGTTGGTTGTAGGTTAACCGGGTGAAGGGCAGATGATGAAGACGTTGGGCTCAATAGGGATCCTGTCAAAAATCTGGATACGTTTGGTGTTCTGATTAGTCTGACTGAATACCAGCACACACGCTTTCTTCAGACATAATTCAGCTCAGTCTTTCAGGCACTCCACACAAACAAAAAAGTTCTTTCACAAAAGCAGTTCTAATGAAAGTGATTAGGGGCAAATTCCACAGACCATGTTCAGACAGTCATATGGGGTTTTCACTAACCTGAGACAAAATGAGTGTGTTGTAAAAGCAGCCAGTAATGTAGAGTTTGTTCTTTGTGTAATCCAAAGCAAAGACACACTGTCCACAGAGGCACTAAGACAGAATTTTAGTCCAAATCAGCCAGAACTCTCAAAGATAATCTCAAATAAAAGTCTTCTTTAAAATGTACCAAGTTATTTTTGTACTGAAGAAGACCACAAGTTTGGTCTTTTTGATGTTAGAATTTGTTTCAGAAAAGCGAGGAAAAGAGGCCTTCATGAACTCAGGGTGCACAAAAGTGAGATTGACCTAAAAATGTTCATCCCAAATTGCCGTGGAAACTTCATTGAGTCATTGAGGCTGTCTTCTGCCAGGTAAAGTCTCCAGGAGGATCCATACACCTTGTATGACCTGAGGAGAAGTCATATCTTGGAAAAATGTGTCATGAAAAGTGAAAAGCCCCATAGACGTCTCCTAATAGTCCATCAGCTGCTGTTCCAGAACCCTGATTATTTTTCTTCATTCTCTTGGACTCTAAACTCTTTCTGCTGCTCTCTTTCTGTTTCATACTCTTACTTTGAATTCTGGACCTTTTTCTTTTTGGAGACATTTTTCTTGCTCTTTCATTCAAATACAGTTGTAATGTAGGTTTTTCTGTGGAACTGTAGTGGCATTCTGCTGATATGAAGTGACATCTAACCCTGACCCTCTCAGGGAACATGTTGTCAGAAAGCAGTTTTTCATTTCCATGTCCAACGCTATAGCTGCTCCAACAGTGTATGTGCTGGTAGCCATTGGTGGTCCTCTGTGTTCAAGGACCAGTGTAGATGCAGACACCTCTTTTGAAGTAGTTATTTGTGAATGGACTTACATGTCAGAGTTGATGTGCTGTTGTGTTCAAACCGCCCTGCTGTATATAATAAGAATTTAATGCAAGAGTTTTCTGGGTTCTTATTGGAATTTACTTCTATGTATTATCAGCTTTTGATTCGTGGAGATTTTAGCGTTGATGTTTTGTTTTGATTTAACCCAATCTATTGTTATCCATCAGGGAACTATTTGAAACTGTCATTTCAGATCACCTTCCCGTTATTTTTGAATTTGCAGCTCCTCCAGTTTCCTGTAAGCCTCTGGCCTTGTCTCGCCGATGCCGTATCTCACCTCCTCAACAGTTTGATGCTGCCTGAGGACACAATTTTTAAATTCTATTGGTCACATTCGTTCTTTATGCCCAGACGACGTCTTGTCCTCATTTCACACCACCTGCTCTTAGATTGTGGATTCTATTGCCACTTTTCACTGCAAATTGTCCAAACTGATCTCTACCTGTGCATTGAGGCAACACTGCTGTCAGACCGAATGAAAATGGAACTACAGGCTTCATGTGTCCTGGGAAATACTAAAATACAGTCTTGTTGACTTTATGGTTTATAGCTCTTTCAACAGCCTGGAAGATTACCAAAGTGCTTCACAGGTTAAGAGCCAGACAGTAACTTAACTAGAACGGCACTAAGGTAAAGAGCTTTACCTTCACCGAGTTAGCATCATGCATGTTAGCCATTAGCTCATATGGATGCTAACTAGCCTGTCAGGTAGCAACATGAGGAAACACTGAGCCGGGCACACAGATTAAACACTACCTGATTCAATGCAGTCACACCGGTGTGTCTGGATTTTCTCCACTGGTTCCCAGTCCAGTCCAGAATTCTTTTTAAATTTGCAATGTTTGTTTTTAAAGCAGACTTCCACCTTATTTATCAGAGCTTTTAACTTTACTGGACCAAAAACGAGCTCTTAGGTCACCTGATCAGCGGCTGCTTGAAGTACAGAGGTCTAAATACAAATACTGGGTCGACTGGGACTGGATGACATGATGCAGATGGTGGAACTTTAACTTGGTCCTGTGTCGTGTGTCGTGTCCTAAATGTTATGTTTGTTGTTTTTCTGTTTGTTTTTTCCTTATTGTGGATATATTGAGGTGAATGATTGTGATGTGATTAATGATGTGATTAGGTTCGTAATGTATTTAAGTTTGTAATGTGTTTTGAAACAGTCTTGTTCTTGTGAATAATATTATTGTGATAGATTGTGATGCGACTATGTACCAATACTTCACTTTGCTTTTTGGTTGCTGAGTAGCTGTTTCTTAGACTGCTAATGGAGATCCAAATGAAGAAAATGAAAATGGATTTGAACAGCAGATGATACTACTTACTTTAAAAAAACTAAACCAAAATGTCGACAGGTAAGCTGTTCCACTGAAACCGTCAAGCTATAGGATAAGAACATGGGTGAGGTATAATCATTCACATCATTTGCAGAAGGATATGAGAAATGACAAGTTCAATTTCTGGAACATTTGAACACAAACTCGGTCCCCCGGCTAGCTCAGTTGGTAGAGCATGAGACTCACAATCTCAAGGTAGTGGGTTCGTGTCCCACGCCGGGCGCCACCTTCCCGTGGGCTCACCACCTGCAGGAAGGTTCTTAAATGGTGCAATGTGATCTGGGTGACAGTGCTCAGACTGTCACCCCCGCGACCCGGAAACGGATAAGCGGAAGAAAATGAATGAATGAATGAATGAATGAACACAAACTACAAACATCAGTTCAACCATGCACCATAGTCCATCCACTGTGAGGTTGAGACTTGGTGGAGCAGAAGGAACTTCCTACTTCAGACCTGCGTTGCACCTTGTTTAATGTAATTAATGTGTAATATTCTGTCCGTTCTGATAAATGTGATATCATGGTTTTACTGCATTTGTGGGCTCTCTTCACATAAAGTCTGATCTTCCATTTAGGGACCAATATGGACCCCAGGACATGTATTTAAGGGTTAAAGTTTGGTTTGAGGGTTCAGGCTACAATCAGGTTCAGGTCCGGGTGAGAGATGAGGGTAGTTAAGGTTGGAGGTAGAGGATAGGGGTCGCATTATGTCAACGAATGGGCTTCACAAGTGATGCTGTACAAATGTGTGTGTGTGTGTGTGTGTGTGTGTGTGTGTGTGTGTGTGTGTGTGTGTGTGATTGTGTGGATGTGGGTGGAGTGGGAAGGTCACATGGCAGACTGCTGCTGCTCCAGGCAGCTGTGTTTACCAACAAGAGGAGGTCATAGCATAGTAAACGCTGCACCATGGGAGTCTCTCTCGGCGTAGCAGCAAGTAGCAGGGTGCAGCGGCTGGCAGCAGGCGCTTTTTCTCCAGGACTGTGGCCTACATGGTCGCTAATACTGAAGAGGTAAGCGCCAAATATCAAATATAATATGATATGTATGTTCTTTATTTTAAATGAAAAAATTCTGTGGTTGTTTTCGGTACATATGAAGTGTTGGGTTGTGCCTTGGGAGTGACTTCAGGCATTATTCACACATTGCTTCCTGTCTGGATACTGTATGTGCGGCCGCACTATCCTGGGCCGGTGTATGTCACTGAACTGTGTGCAAGCACACAATGACGCACTGGTAAAGCCCAGACGCACACACACACACACACACACACACACACACACACACACACACACACACACACACACACACACACACACACACACACACACACACACACACACACACACACACACACACACACACACACACAGTGACCCATTGTGGAAGCAGTAAAAGCACAAGCCGTGCTAAAGGGCACAGCTGACTGGAACATGGAACACAGTTGAGCTGTGAAATAGAAGCAAGAAAGACATGAAAATGTGTCAGTGATGCAGCGTGATTTGTTCTTATAGAGAGAGAGAGAGAGAGAGAGAGAGAGAGAGAGAGAGAGAGAGAGAGCACTTAGAAAGTTTTAGAATGGTCTGTTTGTTATTTAAGAAGAATCTGTGTGTCATCCTGTCAGCAGCAAGCAGCATGAAATGTTCTTGAGTCACAGCGCAGATCTCTTTGAAAGGTAATGTTATTTATTCACTTGCTTTGACTTGAGGGAAGGTGAAGAAATATTTATGTGGGTGATGCAATGTTCCATTGTTTATACCAGAGTCATTGGAAAATACATAGTTGAGTAATTTGTTTGTAAAATCACACATCAAGACAGATATTCTACTATTTCATGACATAGGAGCTCATTTTAAGGGACGAACACGTCTGAAATTCCATTATTTTCCATGTCGACAAATTGACAACAGGAAGAGACCTGGGGTAGAAGGGTGGTAGAAGGTAGTAGGAGTGACATTAATACGAGACAGAGAGCAACATACAAACCAGATCACACAGCAAGCTAATGCCCAGACTGCAGGGCAGGAAGCACAAAGCTCCAGATCCACCGTGAGAGATCCTGCTGGAAGGTACAGAGAGGAAACACAGGACAAGAGCCAATGTTATGCAGTTTAGATGTACTATGAATGAAAGAGGAATGAAGGCTGGAGAGATACACAGTATGAAGATGTGAGCGAATGGATGAATGAATGGAAGAATGATGGATGGATGGATGAATGGATGGATGGATGGATGGATGGATGGATGGATGGATGGATGGATGGATGGATGGATGGATGAAAGTTCTTATTTCAGACAAACATATCAAAATATTCTAAACAACAACAAAACAAAGCAAAGTAACAAATAATGACCCAACATATCTGATAAAGAGTCGGACGAAGCATCAGCTTGTTTACTCTTCTCCATTCGACCGTCTGTCACTCACCTCATCAAGTCACTTTTCACCCAGTGTATATTCTACTATACTATTCCCTTCTACATACCCGTATAATTTCAATTAACTTATTCTAATATATTTTTCATATTCATATTCTGCTGCTATACTTCTTTGTTTGCTGGATTATTCTTTTTACAAGCGTTTCTGTAATCCCTGTATATTTATGTTTTTTCTGCTGCAATTCTATTGGATGATTTTTATTATGTAACAATGTGAATATTCCTAAGAAAATGTTCATTGTCTATACATTTTCCTTTTCCCAGTTTAGTGCTATGAAGTGGTTTAATGCATTCATGGTTTCCTCGTCTGTCACTCTGTTTCCCATCATGGTGATTCTTTCTGGAGTTGCTGTCATTCGCTGTAAAGTCTGGCAGGTGATTGCTGATGTCATTGATTAATAGTCTGCTCACTTTGTTGTTTTCAATGTCATTGGTTATTATTTTGTCATTACTGTGACACTATGGGATGTGATTCTACTGGTCTGGTCCTTTTCTGATAGAAGTACATTGTATTGATAAAGTCATCTTTTGCTTTGTGCCTATTTGGATTCAGCATATCAATGTTATAATCACCACTGATGAAAATTACTTTTTAATTCACTTTAAAAAAACATTTCTTCCACCCAGTTGTTAAATACTTCGATACTTGAGCCTGGTGCTCCTTATATACAGATTATTATTGCATATTTCGTTCTACGGCCTTATAATTCAAGTCGTTGTCCACATATGAAGCCACTCCTCCTCCACCCTTGTTCACGTTTCTAATAGATCAATTATTTGGAATGCTTTTGTGAGTTTACTTAAATATTCTTTTATATTAATGTAGTTTGCATACAGGATTCTACTACTGAACTGAACAACTTGGTGGATTCTGCTTCAATGAGAGGAAGAGGCGACATTGAAGGATAAAATGTGACGTCGCTATGAACGCTTGGCCGCCACAAGCCAGTTATCATAGTGCAAACTTTTCTAACACCGCCTGAAAAATAGACGCCGCCTTAAAACCCCAAAAGTCAAAAGGATCGGGAGGCTTTGCTTTAGCGTTCTGTATTCATACTGATAACCAAGATGGAGTGAGCTTTTGCCCTTCTGGATGTTTACTGGGGCTGCAGCTAACTGCTGCTACACTGACGTCAGCTTGCTCATAGTCTATACCTGCTGCGGATGGTCATTGGTCATCTTGTCCAGGACAAACAGGTGAAGCTTGTGTGTGACAGTTTGCCACCGTGTGACTGAGTGACCGCATCACCGGCAGGCGTGACGCAAGTAAGCAAATGGACGAGCGTGGCCACGCAGGCACCTGCTGATTAGATAAAGGTGAAACTTGTCTCACCAATCAGGTGCTTCATCTTTTGGTTTTTTGTTTCTTCCCCTCCGGACCAATGGAGGATAATCAAATTTTCCATTGAAGTATATTTAGATTTCCAAAAGAAGTCTATCCAATCAGAGAGCTCGTTTTCACGTGGGGCCACAAGGCTGCAGACTCTGGGATTCTATGTAAGCAAACAACTTTATAAAGTATTTAACACCACAGTGGACCACAGTGCTGTAAAGAAGATATAAAAGTGCAGTTTACATGTTTACATAAAAAACATACTAAATACAGACAATACACATAAAACAAACACAGGTCAAGCAAATCAGAAATGATAAAAACATTAAAAGAAATAACTGAAGAAGTGAAGAATAAAAAGTGAACAGCTCATGTGGTTTATAATCAGATTTTTACTATTACTGGTATTTATTTACCCGGTGATGTAGTTGTTGTCTGTTGGTGCATTATTTACGTATTTATCTCTATTTGCACTGCCTGCTCTATGCACCTTTTAATTTCCACTTCGTGGACAAATAACGTCTTGAATTGATTGATTGATTGATTGGAAAAGGGGCGGGGCTTCCTGCCAATATATCTTTTTACTCAGGGAAATTACAAAAATAGTGTAACAGCTCTGCAGTTGTGTTCCTGGTGCAATTCTAAGGTTTATTGATGATGTTTGTTGGTTCCGAATCTTCTGTTACCTGTGTTAGAGCGAGTTGGCCTGTGATTGGCTGAGAGTTGAGAAGGGGGCGGGTCAGGTGAGAGAGACTGCATGCACAGTGTGTATGTGTGTGTGTGTGTGTGTGTGTGTGTGTGTGTGTGTGTGTGTGTGTGTGTGTGTGTGTGTGTGTGTGTGTGTGTGTGTGTGTTTGTCAGTTTGGAGGAGAATGAAGGAGCGTCTCGGTTCAATAATAAATCGGCTTTACAGACAATAAACTCGTTCAGCTGTACGCTACAATATTAAAGTGACTTTGATAAATAACTAATCTGATTACTGGCTTAGAAATAGTAACTTGTTAGATTACTCGTGACTGAAAAAAGGGTCGTATGAGAGTAACGCGTTAGCGGCATCACTGCTTGTCTGACCGGAATGACTTCCCTATGTCCGTGCTGTAGATCCTGGTGGTGTGGATCAGTGAATCGATTTCTCCTTCATTCTCTGCGTTCAGCTTGGTATCAGGTGGATTATTGTTTGAATTCGTATTTATTGCCAGTCTTTGTGATGATCTGACTCAGGGGGTTCAGGCCAGTGCAGAACGGCAGTGGTGACAGTGCGTCCTCTTGGTATATGCCACACTTGATGTTAACTTGGACATTCAGCTTGGAGTTGGCTTCCAGGGTCGTCTTCCACATTCCCATGGACTTGTTGATGAAGACTCTTTGTGTCCCATTGACCTTGTACAGTTCCAGACATTCTAGTATCTGTGTGTGTGTCACTGAGTCATCGGCCTTCTTCTAATCAATCCAGGTGGTGCACAGGTTGCTCTGTCTATTCATGCAGTCTCTGGCAACTCCTCTGTCAACCAGTAGCTGGTATTTGCTCTTCTGCTATGAGAACCAATTCCTTTCTGTGCCTTGCTCATGCATTGTGCCTTAGGCCTGTGCATCCCAGCTGCTATGATGCCTGACAGGCCCTTGCATGTTTTACTGAGACAAGCTATGGTTGGGTGGTGGGAGGCTGGGGGGGTTAGTGTGGAACAGCTAAAGTTTCTGAGATGGCTTTGTAACTTCACCTAATATGCAAACCAATAATTCTTGATGGAAGGTCTTCCGAGATCACATTACAACACACAATTGACATGCTAAGGTACGTCTTATATAAAAAATATTCCGATTTATCAACACCTAACTTGCATTAGCACTGTGTGTCATTAAGTGAAACATGAATCCCATTCACCTTCTTTTCCAGGAGCACTATGGATGTTTAAATATTAGTTTGTGAGCAGTTGTGATGGGCTATTATATACAAATAACAATTATGTGAATAGATTTTATAATGGATTGCACTTGTATAACACTTGTTCACTGTTTCAGCAGTGCTTTACATTGTGAATCATAATCTACCATTTACACACACATATTCACTCATTCTCCCAAGATGGTGGCTGCAATTCAAGGTGCTCAATCCATCCATTTGGAAGTAATTCACGATTAAGTGTCTTGCTCAAAGACACTTCAACATATGGTCGGGGAGACGTGGGATTGGACCTGCAGACATTTATGGACGAGACATTGCTAGGCCTCCTTCTGCGTCCTCTTCTATGTCATAGTCAAGTCCACGTCTCTTACCTGTTTGTCACTTCCTGTTTTATTTTGACTCACCTGTCATGCCTGCATCTCTGTACACTTGCCCTTCCTGTTGGCTTCCCTCTGCCTGTTCTGATCTGTGTCTATGAGTTTCACCTTTCTTTCTCCCCTTGCCTGTCTACACCCTTCCCTTCTGTCTCTATACCCGCCGTCATTGTTCATTGTCGTTGTGACTTCCAGCCCTTTCTCCGTGTTTCCCTCGTTTCTGATGCCTGCTCGTGTTTCTGGACTGTCTGCCTGTTCTTGACTTCTCTTTTGGTTCAAAGTTTTGGTTACCCCTGCCTTGGCCTCTTATCAATAAACTCTGTCTAACTCTAAATTCTATCGAGTCTGCTTTGGGTTCAACTTGATCCTTGAGCAGCATGATCCATTACACGGCCTCATGATGTGTTTGTATGCCGTCTATGTGGATAAATGTGTGACACAGCCTAGCAGAGCATTTGTTTTAACTCATTGACGTAAATCATTTGAAAACAAGTAACCATGTACCCACCGACAGACGATACATGGACAACTGTTACCGACAGCTAACTATCTGCCACTCCTAGGAAAACCCTGACTGGTGCACAGCCGTGAGCAGGAAGTGTTGGACAGCATCGTCACTCCAGCTTGGGATCATGGGCTCGTCCACGTTAGGGAAGGCAGCCACTCTTGACGCCATTTTAAATGAGTGCATTGATGCATTTGGTGAGTGACCAGCCTACTGATTGATTGAATCAAACTAGAAAGATCCCCACTGGAGTTCTGCCATACAACAGCTCAGTCTTTATTCCAGAGTCTGTAAGAAGATGAACTTTCCCTTTTCTAGACCAGGTGAAGAGTCATAAACTTAACTACCAATTATATATTTGGATTGTGTGAGAGAATGCCAACAGCAAACAGATCGATCCATCCAGAGGAAGACCCACATCTTCTGTCAGCTAAGATTAAAAACCACAACTCACAGAGTGGAATTCAGCTGGATTTGGTCAGTTTAATGATTCTCAACAGATTTTCATCACGTCTGTATTTATGTCTTTTAAAAGGTTAAATTTTGTTTTCAATATATCTGCTTTTGAAAAACAGCCCCCTGCTTCTGCTTAGAGCTGCAGGCATCTTTCTCTAAACTGCAAACTACCCCGGAATAAAAATATGAAAGACTGTTGAAGGTGGTTTACATGAGCAGAGAGAAGATCGGATCCTCATGCAAGTTAAAGACCTGATTCCTTTTTTGTTGGCTGTGTGTGAAATCAGAATCGTCCTGCCTCGATTCCACTGTCTTTGTTCTGGCCAATTTCCCCTTCATGAGTACATTTCCTGTTTATTTATCATAAATCCTTCATATCTACTTATTTGCACGTTTGTCTGACTGGATTGTCTCTGTATTCCCTGGATTAAAATCCTGCCTCATACTGTACCTGATGCCCGTCCTCTCAGCCTGACTTTGCCAAAAGGTCCTTCAACTTTATGTTTGACAATGTTTTTACCCAGAGAAGCTTCATAATTACAAACATATATAAAATAAGACAGAATGCTGGATAACAGTCTGATTTCAGGAAGACTCTGACTTTGTCTAACTTGCATCTCTTCACAGACGACAGCGGGGAGCTGCAGAACAGCCTGATGCCTCGCAGCCTGCTGCTGATGCATCGCTGGTATGTTACGTCTCCAGAACTGGCAGGAAAACTTCTACGGATATATCCTCTCAGATATGTGATTATATTGTGATTAATGTGATTAATCATCAACTGTGGCATTCTATCACAAATTACTATTTGATGTGAAACATAACTTCATCTCCACAACTTGTGAGATCCCCTCTGCCAACAGCTCGGCATCATTTCATTGACTGACTCCACAGTGCTGTTTTTGTTAAAGCACCATCACTATCCTGGCTCAGTGTTCATGAACCTACCAGGTCAGTACTCTGCTTGTTCTGTATGTACTCACTCACACGCACGGTTGGAAGTAACACTTTAGAAAGTGCTGACACAACGCCATTCCTTTTGGTAGTAATGCTGTAGTTATTGATTACAAATATAAAATATGAGATAAGTTACAGCAACACTAAAATCTATATGAGTGTTGCTTTAATCATTCATGGAATCAGGAGGAGAGGCGTGATGCTGCATCTTTCTCTGACTTACCCAGAAACCATTGTGAGCGTAAGTTGAAACTGCTGTTTGATAGAGTCCTAAACATTCTTTAATGTTAATCTTCACTGTGATTTATTGAATTTGAAACACTTATGTTTAGGAATTCACTCAGAAATATTGACTTGTAAAGTAACTTTTCTCAATTTTTCTGAATCAACCAAGTTCCCAGTGTTTCACCACGATAATATTGAATACATTATGCATTATTTGCAGTAACCAGTAAAGAAATAAAAACATGTCTAATCATCTAGTATTTGTATTGATATACAGATTTTCTATAACTTGCTGTTCACAAGTCTTCTCCAGATTCTTCCCACCCTGCTTTACATAAGCAGAGAGTGAATTCCGAGCAGCGTCCTCCGGTCTTCAGTCACCATAGCGATATGAATTAATTGTGAATATGACCTGAAGGCAACAATGAACGACTGCTGAAATGGAAAACCACGTGCAGGAAGCATGACAGCGTCAGATTAGCTGGGAGGTGTGGGCTGAAACACCAAGACAAGTTCAGACAGAACAAGACTGGCAAGCAACTGGGGAGCATGAAATGAGAGAGTGTCAGAAAACCACAGTGGACGGAGCTCAGCGCAGCAAACAAGGGAAGCCTTCATATCATGACAGGACACTTTTGCCTCAATAGAAAAATAAAAGGGGAATTTCCAGGCATGGAACAATTGTTTCCTGAAATACAAGTTAACTTTATAAATGTGGTGGGAAGACATGGACAAATGTTTCCTGAAATACAAGTTAACTTTATAAATGTTGTGGGAAGACATGGGAAAATGTTTCCTGAAATACAAGTTAACTCTATAAATGTGGTGGGAAGACATGGGAAAATGGGAAAAAAAAAAAAAGAAGGAAGGAAAAAAACACAACAAAACTTTTCACCCCAGAGAAAGAGAAAAGAGTCACTTCCACAGTGTGAAATACAAGGGGATCCGGGGGGTTATTCAGTCGATTGCTCTGGTAAATGTGCCAGATTGGTGCCAATTAACGTCGTGTCTGGATTATTGGATTATACTGCACAACTTTGCCTCTCCTTGTTCTGAAACAACCTGCATCCAGACAACTTTATCCAGTGTAGCCTCTCATTTCAGAGCTTTACCTTTGGCTTCTTTTAAAACAACCCAGAAACACTTTTTGTTTTAGAAACAGTGATATGTCAGGCAGAATCTGTCCATAGTTTTGGTTCATTGTCACATTGTCTTTCCATCCGTATGTTAAACCAGTCGTCCATTTTTCCATCAACTCGGGTCAATCTCTAAAAATATATCTATACCAAGAAATGCTCCTGAATCGTTCTCATCACAGCAGGTTTTAACAGACATCATCTCACCACTCCAATCTAAGCTTCCCTTTCTTTATGAACAAACCTTTATGGCACGAGAAGTCAAAAGGTCAGTTAGATGATCTGAAAACAGACACAAGAGAGAAAAGGGAGTTTTACACTGAGAATGGGAGAAGTGACACACTTAAAGGTGATTAGACACACGGAGGGAAGACAAACAGGAAGTGTGCTGCAACGCAACAAAACAGTTGAGGACAAAATGAAAAAAACAGGAAGTGACAAACAGGTAAGAGTCATAGACTTTACACAGACACGGAAGGAGACTTGATGGGAATCTGTTCAAAACTACTAACATCCTTCTGAAAAAAAAAAAAAAAAAGGAAAACGCAGCTCTCTTTCTGTGTCTTGAATGTGATGATTTATTTTGCATTAATGTGGATCAAAATATGAAATGACAATTCCTTAACTTCAGTTCACGTACCGAGACGCCAAAGCCCACAACAGTCAGAGGAACCGGCTGAAGATCTGTTATCTCATGAGGTAAGGTCTCTTGTTAACCCTTCGATCTCACACCCGTCGCCACACTTAACAAAATAATTTGTTAAGTTAATGTATTTTAATCACGTCACACATTTACATGTATTCAGATTAAGTAAATTAATCCCTTTTAATCATGTCATCTGATCAACATGTATTAGAATGAACGTTTCAACAAAGAGAAACTCAACTATGTTATTCAAACATATTTCTGATATGGAAACTAAACAAGTGCTTAGTTGATATTTTATTTTTTTTTAGTGTATAGCCCAGGAAAGATGCCTGAATTGACTCGTACTTTCTTTCATACTGAGTTTTCATGTTTTTATTTTCAATATTGTAGTTTTCTTGCCAGATTCATACATTTCAATAATGTGCATCAAACTTTTTATCTGCTTATGATCAAATCTGCAACCTTCCCTCTCACTATCAGATAGTCTGAAAGAACTCAACCAAATTCTTTGTCGAAGTATTGGATTACATACTGGGATCATTTGGATTTATTTTGTGCACATTTGAGATTGAGACTTACTGTATTAGAACTCATGCAATTGTTTTGTTACTTTAACACCACAACTTTATTTATAAGAAGGTACATGAACAGTTTATTTTGTTACAGCTTTGTTTCTGTCGTCTCTCGCTATGACGCCCATGAGCCCACAGTTCAGCATTAACCGTTAACATGTCGTGGTGACATAACCGTTTCACTAAAGTCTTGTTTACTGGAGGATCAGCACCGAGTTGATTCCTACTGAAATGTTTCGGGGTTAAAAGTAAAGAACATCAGGGTGAGGCCAAGACAGTGGAAACCATGACGAGGGGGAACTGCTGAATTTGTGACTTTACTCCTAAAGAGCATTGAGATCAATGGAAAAAGGATTTGCTCCTAAATACAAATGTGTGCCTCCAGGTACTGGATAATGACTTTCCCTGCTGAGTTCAACCTGGACTTGGGTCTGATCCGGATCACAGGAGAGTTCAGAGAAGTGGCGGCTCGGCTCGGCTGCGACGAGCATTTCAAACTCATTGACATCTCCACCATGTAAGGACCCCAAACACCTGCAGAAACACCACTCATGTGATCACTATTGGCAAGTATATTAAGCAGATCCACTTCATGAAAACAACTTCATGGTACTAATATGAGATGATTGGAATGTCATGATGTTGTGCTGTCAGTTTATTAAAACTAGTAACTTGAAACATGGCTGAAGGGCAGTTTTAAAGGGAGGATTATGTGGAGGAATATTTCTAATATTATCCATCTTTTTAATTCATTCTTTGGTTGTATAAATGGCTGAAACCAGAAGAGGTGACCTAAAAGGGTCTGATTTAGTAGGATCCACTTTCAGTTTTACAAGTGATTTACGAAGAAAAACACCATGAGTGACTTCCTGCACAAACAAGAGGATTTAAACAAGGTTTTGCATGTTTTAGATCCTGTTTGCACAAGGATGATCATCTGGAGAATGTATTGCTTCCATGAACTGAACTGAACTGAATTTGGCTGATAAAAGAAGAACTCAAAAGTTGATCTGTCAGCAGGTGAAAGCTGTGGGGGAAGAAAAGAAAATAACAGAAGCGATCCAGCAAATCCAAATCCAAACAGAAAAGGTCTCATGATAAGGTCCAGAAATAAAATTCATGGTAGCAGAAGTTGAGTTGAGGGAATGCATCTCAAACCAACAGCAGCTTCAGGCTGAGCCAAACGGCACCATCTTTTCAGTAAAACCCAAAGTATCCAGAGCTAGGGAATCACATTGTTCATTTATCTATTGGCATAATCACCTTCCTGTATGTTTGTGTGATCTGGAAGACATGCCTGGTATTCAATATTTAGAGTGTGTACACAATATTGTGTTAGTGCTCAAAGTGACAGCTTGACTCGTACACTTGGTCTATAAAGTGGAGGAGAACAACAAAGAGTAATGATCAGAAGACCAGATTGGCCGAGGCTCAGTTGGCAGAATAGGCCGTTTTCCAATCTAAAGGTTAGTGGTTTGATTCCCTATCTTGACCTTGTTTTGGGTAAAACACTGACCCAAGACATAGACCAAATAAAATGCAGTCATAACAGCTTCTTGAGATTGCACTGATGAAAAATACATCCTATTAGGATCGAACTACCTGGGTACATGCACCATATTGATGTTTTGGCAGCTTTTAGTTTATCACCTTTTTCTATCGCTTGCTCTTTTTGTAGTCCTTCATATGACTGGATGCGGAAGTTGACCCAGCGGAAGAAACAGGCCAAGAAAGGCAAAGCATCGCTGCTATTTGATCACCTGGAGCCCATTGAGCTGGCCGAGCATCTCACCTTCCTCGAGTTCAAATCCATCCGGCGGATTTCGGTAATTCAAAGTGAATCAATCCATGATGAATTTCAAAGGTTTATACCAACAATACAAGCTCCTTTCTAACCAGCTTACATGTATGAAAAAAGGTTCAAACATGATATTGCATGGAAGGTAATCTGCTTATGCACTGAGGATTAAATCTCCGAAATAACACACACACTATATACAGCACTTATCGCTTTAAACAGGGAATATTGGGTATTTGTTAGAAATCGTGCAAAATACTAGAATGTCTAGAAGATATTATGTGCAATGTGCAGTGTGGTTTACAACACTTTGCTTGTTTATGACTTGGTCTAGTTTTAATATATCTGAAAAGATGATTTTTATCAGCCTTTAGCGTGAAGCTGCTGTTATTTTCCTCAGCTGGCTCACCACATTCTTTATTCTTGACTTATTCCAAGATGTTTTCTGAGTTGTCTCCTTTCTCAGATCTTCAGTGTTTTCTGAATCATTCTTGATTTTCCACCCTGTTTTTCACTTCGTCACAGATCATCTTCTTTTTGTTTTTGTTTTTGTTTGGCCAAGTTAAGATTTGTCGTTGTAACACTTCAATAACTGTAACTTAACACATCCAAATAAATTCCACTTCAAGGTCTTATATTGCGTGGAGTTTAAGGTAAATTGTGGTTCCATTAAGTTAATCTATGGGACAGCTTTTTATGATAACTTCTCTTCTATGTCTGAACCAAACATTGAAGCCCAGAAAACGCTGCCATGTGCAGGACTGATGGCATGAAACTGAAGAGCTGATGTAGAACTTTGAGCTCACACCAACTCACGTCTACGTGATCTGAAAGTTTTCCAAAGACGGAATCATTAGCAGGAAGATTTCAGTAAAATAATGTAGGAAACAAAATGATATGAGAGCAATGACAAGGTGATGAAATGTAGTTTCTTTAGAGGGGGTGACTGTCTGTGATGTGAAAAAGTTTCTTCCTGGACTTCTTTAAGCCTTTTATAAAAAACTACCATCTGTCCTTCCTTCCATCTTCGTTCCTGCTGGGGTCTCAGAGGCAGTTTAGAGAGAAAAGACAAACAGATATCTCTGTGCCTCAAACTTCCTCCAGCTCTTCTGGGGACCCCCAAGTCACTTCCAGACCAAAGCAGAGATCTAATCTCTCCAGCGAGTCCTGGGCCGACCTCGGGGCCTCCTCCCTGTCAGACATGTCTGGTAAACCTCTAGTGGGAGGCGAGCGAGGGGCGTCCGAATCAGATGAATTGAATGATTGTTCTGTATCTGAGGTTCAACTCTCCAAGGAGTTTTGATTCAATGGTGACCTTTACTAGGGAATTGGACAAGGACACCCCAGAAGCCCAGGGACGGTGCTCCATAACCTCTTTGAGGCCAACAAACAGTTGCTTTCCATGGCCTCTCTAAACTCCTCCCACACCACTGACCAACACAGCTGCAGCACTTTAGCCAATTACCTGTATGCATTGTCTTGAGTCACTTGAGCAAAACTAAAGGCCTCCTTTTGTAGCTTGACAGTTCCCCAGGCGGCTGGTGTCCACCAGCATGTCCTTGGGTTGCCACCATGACAGGCACCAACAAGCTGCTGGCCACAGCTGCTCATAGCTGATTCCACAATGGAGGTCTTGGACAGAGTCCTGTCAGACTGCAGACCGGGGACAAACTGCCATGGAAAACACTAAAACATCTTGGACAGAGTCGTCTCCTAACCTTTCCCAGCATACCCTCACTATGCACTTGGGTGTGGGTGAAAAATACAAGAACAAAAAAACAAGATGTAAAAAATACGAAGCACATTTATGTTTCCAGTGGGATACTTGTTTTAAATTAAGAAGAAAGCTCTGTATTTCTCATGCAATCTATGATAGAAAACTCCACATTAAATAATGTCAACAAAGTCATTGCTCTGGCTCTTTGTTCAGTGGTGCTGTGATTGGTGTTTTGTTGTTTTTTTTAAATAGTTTTACTGTTTTCATCATTTCATTGTAATGTTTGGTTGATTTTTGTTCCAGTTCTCAGATTACCAGAGCTACGTTATTCACGGCTGTCTTATGGACAATCCAACTCTGGAACGCTCCATCGCCCTTTTCAATGGTGTTTCTCAATGGGTCCAGCTGATGGTGCTCAGTAAGCTCACGCCACAGACCCGCGCAGATGTCATCACCAAATACATCCACGTGGCTCAGGTGAGACTGAATGGAGGAATCGCCATGTGTCACAGATCACATCCAGCTGCACTCCCCACAAACATTTTGGACAAAAAATGTTGAGACAATAACAAAGATCAACTTTCAGTCAAAACAATGAAGTTGGGCAAAGGATGAACCTCTCCCCCCCCTTTTATTGAAGCCATTTCTGAATTTATAGTGGGGTAGGTGTGTTGTGCGCAATTGGGGAGAAAACTTTCCTTTCAGTCGTGTCACCTTCTGTCTTCAGAAACTCATGCACCTGCAGAACTTCAACACTCTGATGGCGGTGGTGGGGGGGCTGAGCCACAGCTCAATCTCTCGACTAAAGGAGACTCACCTTTACCTGGCTCCAGAAGTCGTGAAGGTAAGCCAGAGCCAGTTTGATCTGTAAAGAGCACAAAGACAACAAATCAAGTTTTAGGATGGAAGAATTCCTATTATTTCACAAACCCTACATTGACAGAAGTATTAAAACAGTCCACCACTTTTTCATAGATCGCATGTCTCACATTCAGTATGCACGATTATCACTACTACAGTATTAGTGATAATTAGTGTCACTAATTAGTGTCACTTAGTTGTATTAGTAATACCACTAAGATCACAAAAGATTACAAATGTTGACGGTCTGACAATATTTATGACACTTTCTTTACCATCCAGGATGCATTGTATTTCAATTCACATGTAGAATTAATAAATGTGGTTAATTTCTTGGGGGCTGCACGGTGGAGTAGTGGTTCATGCTCTGGCCTCATATTCAGCCCAGGGCCTTTCAGTATAGAGTTTGCATGTTCTCTCCATGTGTACATGGGTGTCCTCTGGTTTCCTCCCACAGTCCCAAACATGCATGCGAGGTGAAATGGTATTGCTAAATTGCCCCTTGGTGTGAATGTGAGGGTGGGTGTTTGCCCTGTGATTGACCTTGCCCATAGTACCCTGGTATCGCCTCCAGCGCCCACGACCCTGAACAGGCTTTAAAAATGCTTTTGACAGGTGAAAATTGATTCTGACCTTCCTAATTGAGCTACAGATGGTTCTCAGGCTGCTGATTTTTCTTCATCAACAAAACGAAACAAACCCCATCAGTTTAGAAAAAAATACAGATACAGAAAATGTAAAATGCAGAAATTCCCCGTCAGCCCCAGAATATCCCAGATGTTAACAGATGTTCACTGTTCTTCAATCAGGAACATTCATTGTTTGAAGAGTTGCCACCACACTCTCCTAGTAACTCAGCTTCCTTGTCAACCTGAGCATTTCTCATTTTTTGACACAGATCTGGAGTGAGATGACAGAACTGGTATCCTCCAACAACAACTACTCTTGTTACCGAAAGGCTTTCAATGAATGTCAGGGATTCAAAATACCTATACTGGGAGTACACCTCAAGGACCTGATCGCAGTGCATGTCGTCTTTCCCGACTGGGTTGATGATCATAAGAGGGTGAACCTTGTCAAGATGCATCAGCTTTACGTGACCTTTAATGAGCTGGTGTCGCTGCAGAGTGCGGTGGCCCAGGTTGAGCCCAACATGGACCTCATCTACTTGCTGACGGTAAGCGATCATTACTGCACAGGGAGGAGCGAGGAGCAGCCTGAAAACCAGCTTCAGCAAACAGAAAGATGTTTCTACCACTAGCAGTCCAACACGGCTTTCTAATTTGTCTAAAACATGTTCTATTTGTTTTATGCCTGGCGCTACCTTCTATTCCCTCAGTTTCCTGGTGTCTGGTGCCCTTGTGTCCTCTTCTGTGCTCCTTGTCTTCCCCTGATTACTCTTGATCATTGTCTGGTGTGTCTCGCCAGCCCTGCTTTCAAATGTATTTAATGCCTCAGTTTGTCCCTGTCTCGATGTTTGTCCGTCTACAGAGTTCTGTTTCTGTTGTCCATTTTGCTTTGAGTTTGTTCAGTGATTACTTTACTTCATTTCAACTCAGTCTTGCATTTGAGTCAGTTGTCGCTCTAATGACAGATCATTTTCAGTCAACTCAGAACTTTAAACCATAAGTTTCATGTTGGACCATTCTGCACATCAATGATGAGATTGACTTATTTTAGATTAAACTCATCAATGTCCTGACTTTTGGTTCATCATTATTCTTCACTTTTTCACTTGTTAGAGGGGGAAGGTTTTTATGGCTCACATGTGTCTTCTTAGCTTATTCAAAGGCTTTAGAATACACCTTGTGACATTGTCAGTCTTTTACATGGCATATACTCCCACTGATGTTTTCTTGCTGCAAATCTCAATTGTAAATAGATTCTTACTTTCCTCATACTCAACATTCTTGTATTTTTCAGCTTTCTTTAGACCTTTACTACACAGAAGATGAGATTTATGAACTGTCCTTGCTACGAGAACCACGTAACTCAAAGTTATCAGTAAGTTTCCGACAAATTCCCAACCATAATAAGGCAAACATGTTCATGGGAGGTTTCCACCTGCAAATGTTCTTATGCTGCATCATGATAGTTCTCATAGAATATTCATGTCAGGAGAATTTCCTCGAAAAAACCTCAGGGAGTTATGAAAATGAAGATACCAATATAACTGTTAAAACTTACAACTAAACTAGAACAGGAAACTGGGAGATTAAAATCCAATTGTATGGATATGACTTAACATGAATGATTAAAGGACAGAAGAGCCACACCACCCTTTCAGTTCTAACAGAAGACATGGCAGGACAAACAAAGAAAGAAGTGTGACATGGAACTGATTATTAAAAAGATTAAACCTAAATCCGGCTCCCTGACAATACCACGGATAACAAGATGACTTTACCATGACTTGTTTGCCTATTTAAGAGTATTTTCATCTTGAACAGCTCCTTTTATGTTCCTTTACTTTAGCCCACCTCCCCAACTGCTCCCAACAAACCTCTCGCCCCACTGGATTGGGCCTCTGGCGTCACCACCAAACCAGACCCGTCTGTCGTCAATAAACACATCAGGAAGATGGTGGACGTGAGTTGACAACTTTCCTTTTCTCAAATTGATTCTCAACATTGCAGAAACATGGGCGGACATTAGTGACTGGTGTCTCGTCTGCTTTTGGGAAGTCTGTCTTCAGGAATTATGACCATGACCATGATGGCTATATTTCTCAAGAGGACTTTGAGAGCATCGCAGCCAACTTCCCTTTCCTGGACTCTTTCTGTGTTTTGGATAAAGATCAGTAAGTACAGATCAACATACGCAGCTGAAGTTCTGAGAACAACTTACTGTAGTGACAATGTGATGCATTGGTTGGCACGCACGCACGCACGCACGCACACACACACACACACACACACTTTGTCTGAAGACAATTTTTTTTTTTCTGATTGAGCTGAGGTGCATCTCTTAAGGTTCCTGGAAGTCAGAAACTTTTTCCAACTGATTGATTCACTGGAATTCTATATCAAATGTACTGAATTGCATCGTCAACATTCATACATTCCACTCCAGGTTTGTGTGCATTTCAAAGAAGCATGATACGGTGAGTAGCATCAAACACAACCAGTAGTATGGAAATGAGGGTTTTTGCATGTATTAGACCAAGTTTCCAAAAGAGAAAGAGCCTTTATGTGGTGTTGTTTATGTGCTGTTTGTGTTTGTTATGGACTGAATGGAGGGTAAAATGATCTATGAGACCTATGAGTGGATATGTCACAGACAACTGACTATTACAAAGTCAATAAATAAAAGTTGTGATAAAAGTCTTTCACCACAATAACAGCAGCACCTCTGCTGATGGCTGAGCTGATTTACAACACCTTTTCAAATGTGATAAAAACAGACACAAACAATCCAAAACACCTGTTTATCATGATCTTGATTCTCTGCTTCTCCTTTGTTTCCTCTCGTCCTTCCTCTCAGAGACGGATTAATTAGTAAGGATGAGATGACGGCTTATTTCCTCCGGGCCAATCCACTGCTCCAGTGTAAAATGGGACCCGGCTTCATCCATAACTTCCAGGAGATGACATACCTGAAGCCCACATTCTGTGAACACTGTGCTGGATTTGTGTGTATCTCTATCGTCTCCTCACTCTATGTTGTGTACATCCCCAGTGTTACTGCCTGCATTGACAGAGTGCCATGTCACATGACTAATGTGTCTATTCAGTTTGCCTTGACACAACTTCCATTCAAGACAATCACACATTTAGCTTTGTGGAGTACTTCTGCACTGAGTGCAGGGAACACTTATACAATTGAGGTCAGCAGCATTACCGCAGACATACATTCAGCATCACAGGAAAAGTTGTGGATTGGGTTTTTTTGGGTTTTTTTTTATGTTAGATGGTGTCTTTTCATTTCCTCATGTTTGTTTTTCTGTTTCCTCCTCTCTTTGTGTTCCTGGCTCTGCAGCTCTGGGGGATCATCAAACAGGGCTACAGGTGCAAAGGTACAGTTTGATCAAACAAAGACGGTCTTAAATGAGCTTTGAGGTACATGTAAAATACATTAATGATTTTTCTCATAATCAGATTTCAGGCTATTTCCATGTGTTGGCGGCAATATGCTTAAATTAACTTCTTCACATATTCTAACGAAATTTCTTTCATAAATCTCTGTCATTTTGTTTTGAAACTTCAACCACACAATAAATATGAACAAGACAGGAGCCATATTGATTAATTACATTCTTATCTGCTCATTATATCTACTGAACAGCTGTGAATACTTGCTACTACTTTTTGTCTTCTGACTGAAAACCATAGCCAAATGCAGCTCAGTCTAACATTGAAGCTTTCTCATATATTTTCCACCATTAAATTGTAATCCTGTCTTTTTTTTTTTTTTTACATTTTGTTCTGCCGGCTGATGAAATTAAATTCTAAGATAGCAGCAACCGCACAGCATGATGATCAACAAAGAAGAAACAAGAGCAATGAAAAGGAAAATAGTTCTACAGTCTAAAAGTGACCATGGAGTGGCACAGAGCAAACAACTGAGACTCCAGACAACTCTATCACAAGTTTATACACTTTTTGGAGAGCTGAAACCCTTCAAATAATAAGAATTATAACAATAATCTTCAGCTCAGCTGAATGTACACATTATCTGTAGTGATCATCCCCACACTGCACACAATGCTTGAGCTGTTGTGCCTCAACCATGAGCTGATGAGTTTTGATCTGTGTTGCAGACTGTGGTGTGAACTGTCACAAGCAATGCCAGGAGCTGCTGGTTCTGGCCTGTCGGAAGCTGATTCGCTCTGGTTCTCTGGGCAGTGTTTCTCCATCCAGACTGACCCACAGCTCACTACCCAGCAGCCCCGCGCTGCCCATCTGTAAAGGTCATCCTACAATGCTAAATGTACTGAACAAACGCCACCAGACGGGTAACTGCGCATGCAAAGATATCTGTATGTCGAGGGCAGTTTGAAAATGAGGGAACTAACAGAGTTGCAATAAGAGATAAAGGAAGAAAATATGTCACCGAATGTTCTGAATGTTTTGTGTCGTACGTATTTTCTCCTACACTAAAAACTTTGTACATTAAGCAATTGAATATATCATTTTTTTTAATGAAATTGTCTTTTCTAAGTCCATTTGTGAAGTCAAGCAGATACAAGCACCATGTGATGCATGTCATCCTGGTCACTCAGTTCTTTCTGCGCGCTCTGTGTGTAGAAGAGCAGTGAGCACACAGTTCTGACATGATCACGTAAACGGCTGCTCTTCACATGCACTGACGGCAGGAACATTATTCTTCAGTTGTTTTACTTACGACAGGAGCTACGATGCTAAACGGACCTGCTGGTTTGCCTCACATTTTAATATGAGATGCAGGTTGTTCATCCGACTGGGGTTCAGCCTGGAGCCATGATAACGCCACGTTGGGACAAAACGTTAAAACACTCCCTTTCACCAGGACCTGCAGAACCAGGCCGAGAGACGGGACATAGTCAGAGAGAAAAAGGTTAAAATCAGACAGCAAGCGAATTCACTCACTGCAGATCTGATGGGAGCAGGAAACACAGATCAGGAACTTCCAGAGAGAAAAGCTCACTGGTCAGTGAAAAACAGAGCATCGTAACGAGAATAATGAGTTCTACTCAATAGTACATGTTAAAGTAAAACTTTAAAAGTAGAGACTGTGTTACAATCCCAAACTGAGACTGAGAGCTGATTCCAAATGGGAGAGATGTGATCTTCCTGACAGTACAGACATTTTGCTGAAGCATTTTGAATCAATCTGGGACATTTTAAAGTGCTTTGGAGAAATAGATAATGGTGGATTACCATGGCAACGACAGTCGTGTGAAGAAAATAGGACACCCCATCTTCAGTTTTCTATCAAGAAATATTCACATGTTCATCTTTTGTTTTTATTCATATTTGGAAAAGAAAGTGATTTCATTGCAGGTAAACAACAAAAAAATACTTAAATTTTTTTTTTTTTTTACTTATTTAACAAACAATATGAACAAAAATGTGGATTCTAACTGAGGAAGAAGTTCGGACACCCCACCCACCAATAGCTAGTGAATGTCCTCCACTTGTAGACTATTTTCCGGACAGTGGACTGGACCATGTCAAATTGTTTTGAGATCTTTTTATATTACTTAGCAGACTCATAAGCTGCTATATTCATCTATCTGATGACCTCAGGAAGCACTCTGGATCCCACCATGGGGTTCACTCTCCGCTCAGCAGTCAAGAGCAGAGCTTACTACATTTCTGACATTTAAAGAAGACAAGACTCCTTCAATATGCTCAGTTACGACGTTCTAATCAACTTTCTGTGATTTTAGCCATTTTAAGTGTGAATAAATGTGGGGGGGGGGGGGGGGGGGGGTGTCCTAATGTATTCCTCACCAGGAACTGCATGTTTTATTATTTACATTTTACAGAAAGTTTCAAAAATAATTTTCTTCCATTTTAATTGTTTATTTATATTATTCAAAGTTTTCAGGAGCATTAAAATTTATATTAAATATCCATATGTCCAAATGTGTTAAAAAAAACAACCAAAAAACACATAGTCTTGGCCTGAGGATGATTCAGGGTCTCTAATTATGAACTCCAGTTTTGTCTGAAATGTCTCTCAGTATTGCCACAATGACTGGAGGTCGTCTGAGCAGGACAAAAGAAAGAGATTTTACCAACAGAAATACCACTGAGTGATCAGCAAATACTAACTGATGACCTCACAGTGTTTTGTTATTTTTCTCTCTTTCAGATGAGGATGAGGTGTTTGAGTTCCCAGCCGTCGCACCTACAAGTCCAGGTCTGGAATCTCAGTCCATCACTCTGATGACCGGCTCCGCTCAGAAGATCTCTGTGTGCCTGCAGAGAGCCACCACCAGCCAGGCCACGCAAACTGAGCCGCTGTGGCCTGAACACAGTTATGGGACCACAGACAGCGGCTCCCACACCTTTCCCAAAATGAAATACAGGACTCACAGGAAGATGTCTAAAAATAAAGGTTTTGCTCGGTGGGAAAACCAGAATGAAAAGCAGCACCCACTGGTTTCTTCTCGGTTCAGTGGGAAGTCCCAGGAGAAGCCTGAAGTCTCCATAGCAAATGGGATTACACAAAGAGAGAAGGTAAACCATTTAGATTTTGAGATAAATAAGTCGTTCTAATGGAATGAAATGTCCACATTCATCTGGATAATTGGTCGGATCAAACTTTATTTTAATGTCAACCATAAGAAAAAGATCAATCAGCAAATTCAGCTCTTCAAATCCATAATCATTAACCCTTAAAGTCCAGATCCAAAATGGCTTGTGCTCCGTGGTTCCTTTAGCGATATGCAGGTAGAGAAACTGAGGTACTGTGAAGAGAAATCTCTTATTTTAGATGAACGTTCTGTTGGGATTAGGAATATGACAAAGAAGGGAGACTGGTCAGAGTTGATGGGAAGACGGATGGAGCCAAATATGGGGCAACCTTAGAGGAAAATACCTGTTAGAGTCGGTTCATGCTCGTATTCATAATTACTTACTGACAGAATCTTTGTGATCTTGCAGGTACGATTCAAACCAACTTAATGCTGTACCAGAAATTCCCAACCATTTTTCTCTTCAATCCAGCAGTATGCTGGTCAACTGTGTCACAGGCAGGACTGAGATCCAAAACTGAGACTCTGGATGATTCCCAGCTCGTGTTGACGCCATTCACAAGGTTAAAAAGTTGTTTTGCTGCTGTGGTTTGACCTAAATCCAGACTGGAAAACACTGAAGTCATTATCTTGTGCCCTAAAATCATAAAGTTGTATAAAAACTGTCTTTTCAATGAGGCAGGTTTGATATGGACTTATTATTAATCACTAAAGCATCCAGAATACTTCATACATAAAAGTTTGATAACTACATCTTTCGAGCTTTTGGAAATATGCCAGAAGAGAGTGGTTGCCTATCTGAAGTACATCTGGGAACTGGGGATTATTTTCTTTTGTTCATTCTTTTTGTCTTGGAACAAGACTGCTGTCAGATAAACTCATTTAACCACAAGAGGCTGAGCCGAGACATGAAGCCTGTAGGGCCTTTTGACCTTGTTGCTCTTCTGCTCTCATTTGGCCTCTGCGGGGGGGGGGGGGGGGGTTAACCATGGTAGATTTAATTGGGTTTCTCTCTGTAAAAAGCACCTAGAAATGACTGTGTTGTATTTGGTGCTTCATAGATAAAGTCGAATTGAAAATGTATTGAACAACGTACTAAATTGACAACTTCCTTGGTTAAAAGTGAACATTCATGATACATAAACCAAATGGATGCTATGAAGATAAATATACAGGTAATGTAGCAATTCCCACTGAAAATAAAAGGGACGTCCACCATGTTTTGTCGTCATGTAACTTGAAGTCTGCCAGCAGAAAAGACGCATGAAATAAGGAAATGAGTCAGAAAAGAAAAGACAGATGAAACAGATGGTTTAATATAATCAATGTAAAGGCAAACATTTGTGATACTAATGACTGAATGACTATTCCTTTTTCTCCAGGACAGCTGACTTGGTCGTGGTGGTAAGGGTCAGTCCCGCACGTCCAGAAGGCCCACGGCAGCTGGGACCAGGAAGCTGTTCTCACTGGGGGAGGTGCTGGGCTGCCTGAAGCCCCCCCCTTGCTGACCTGGAGTTATCGTGTCCCATCTAGTCTTCAGCATAGCCTGTGCTCCGTAGAGCAGGGAGCAGGGAGAGGAGCTCAGAGGGGCACAGACCCAGTCACAGCTGTGGCCGTTCATCTTCAGTATCCTAGGGATGGCTGCAAAAAGATTAACTGACAGGAAAAGAGAGAGGCTCGTTTTTAAGGTCAAAAACACAATGGAGTTGTATGACAGCCGAGATGTTTGGAGGCGGAGTTGCAAATAAAGGGAAAGACAAACTGAAAGTGGATGTCAAAGTAATCTGACTGATTTTTAAGTATGAATGTAATTATCATCTCACTCTTGGATCCATTTCATTCTTTGTGTAAGACCCAAGTCCTACATGAGTGTGACACTCTGGATGTTACCAAGAGTTCTACTGTGATTCAAAGAGAATATATTGGAGTTCCTAGTAAGACAAAGATCTGACTGTGGTTCAGTGGTTGAATGGTATTTATTATAGATTCTCTATTATACAGCAGCACCAGTGGTAAGGTATGCATTTTGTGAAGTCTTCAGTTTCTGTGTACAGTATTGTCAGTCAGTTGAAAATAATTTAGATTTAGTGTCTGTGGAGATGGACTCTGGCTTCTCTGAACTCATCAAAGAGATGAATGTCAAAGAAAACCATAAGGTGCGTTGCAGCAGGGAGAGACCTTCACCAAGTGGGTTAAGGTTAGAGACCCCTGACCTTTATAGTGCATTCTGTACTCCCATTGGCACTGGGGTCTTAAAAAAGAAATCATATTCACACATCTCAGTTGATTGATGCTATTCTACCTTGATGGTTGGAGATTTTCATTCCCATTGAGAACATAGCAGTGCATGCCCTTGGCCAATGTTTAGCTGAATTATTGCTTTTCCCCAATAGGAAAACAAAGCATGGAAGCATAGTGCAAACATGTATTTCACATTATTTTAATAAACTTTCTTAAAGAAATACAATAATGAACTTTTTTTGTGGTATGAATTGTATGTGTTGTGAAAGTGTCTTTACCTGGCAGGAGTAGAAATCATACCTGGAGCTCACAACTGAGGATAGAATCATTAAGTGTTTGCTGTCTCACATAGTGAATAATAATTCAGATCCAATGGTGGGTATTAGTAAGTTTAATAATGAGGATTCTACTCACATATATGCATAAATCCACACTCTTCTGCTTTGAAGACACACATGAGGATCACCACTGATGCCTGCACCTTTTCATTACTTCATGTCTCCTCATGAGACTTTTTATTTGCTTTGCTCAGTTTCCTCAAAACGAGCACTGTTGGCTTTTTATACTGAAAAGACAACAAGCACTCTACGTCACTCTCTTTGGTTCACTTCCTGCATTTCCTCTGATGGACAGTCCCAAAATGAACTGTACCAGTGTTCAGCTTGAAGGTAAACTAAGACCCTAATTTTAATAGAATCTAATCAATATTAGATCAGATTGGGACGGGACGGGACGGGACGGGACGGGACGGGACGGGACAGGTCGGGGCGGGGCAAGGCAAGGCAAGGCAAGATAGGATAAGATAAGCCAAGCTATGATAAATTAAGATAAACTAAAAACCAGATTAGATCAAGGATCATTTTTAATGAGAGAACTGATTTTAACACGTAGGTGTAGATTTGATTGACTTAAACAAGCAGTGACAAATTAGTTGATAAAGTTCTGTTACAGTTGTAACTCAATCAGTAAGTTTAATAAAAAAGAATAATTGAACATTAAAATAAAACTTAAGGAAAAGCATGTAAGATTAATGACTTATGCTTGTATAAATACAATTTGTAACAATTAGAAAGAAGAGCCTGTAATTATCAAGGACCTGAAATAAAAGTGCAGCAACAATTTTTAGGAAAAACTAGTCCCATTAGGAAATTTTTGAAAAAATGTAAAATTAGTGATCAACTGTAATATTCTATAGGGATACAATAGATGTAGGAATAAGGATAATAAATTAAGCCAAGATAAATGAATAAAAAACTCAGTTTGATTGTCTTATAGGTGTAATATTAAGATCAATACCAGGAACAGAGCCATTCCCTGTGAATTTAAATAATGGTAATTAAAGTCATAGGAGCATCCTAAAAGTGTTGGCCCCTCTCCTGCTGGTTGAAATCCTCACAGTTCCTCAAAAGACTAAACTGTGGTTTGAGGCATTAAAGGGAATCACACCTGCCTGAGAAGGACTTTTCAGGACAAAACGTGGTTCTCTGAAGAGGTTGATGAGAAGCATCACCAGAAGCAGACGAGGAGTGAGAGGAAGAGAATAAGACCACCTCATGAGAGATGTTGATTGTGGAGGAAAGGTCTCATGGGAGACACATGGACGCAGGAAAGGAGAAGTGTGGTGCACAGTGTGAAACCAGGGATGCTTTCATGTGTTTGTATGAAGTAAAAGGTAAATTGAAAAACATTTGATTGAAATTCAAAGAAAAGTAGCAATTCTTTTGTATAAGAGGGGAATGGTGATAGTTAAATATAGGGTTGAGACGAGTACGAACATGATACGAGAAAAACTTGCCAATGTCCGTGCTCGTGCTGAAGGAAAATCCTCATTTGGTAACTGACTGTCTTCACACTCTGTGATTGGCCAGTCACACACAGCGCCCGCCCCCCTCCACAGACACGTTTCTGCAGCCAGAGCTGTGCCCCACTCTCTCTCTCACACACACACACACACGCGCACGCGCGCACACACACACACACACACACACACACACACACACACACACACACACACACACACACACACACACACACACACACCTTAGCTTTTCTTCAACTTGCCTCTATTTCGGTTTGTATGATATTTAAAGTTACTTGGTGAACTTGTTTCGTCACGTACGTACAGAGCTGAACATGGCTCGTGTCGCATCGGTCACTGCCTCAACTCTGGTTGGGTATTTTTGTTGTTTAAGTTCTGCTTGCTCTTAGTTTGGCTGGTGATGTAAAGTCAGTTGGAAAACTTTGCTGGTACTGAATGCGGTGCTTTTGAGAAGAATACAGTGAACAAGGCTGACATATTATTTCCTTGTTTGCCAAATTGAATCACCAAGTTCACACAGATCATTAAAAAATAAACAGTCTTACAGACCACTTACACATACAGCTGAACACACAAAGTAGCCTATACTAACCCTGTAATGCCTGACCCTAGAAATAATGGACAGAAAATTCAGATTTCTTGACTCTGGAACCTTTATGAGGCCCTTTCACAATATTTGAAATTTTCTTTACAAATAATTATTTGCATATATGTTTTTCCATTTGTATCGTAAATGATACATTGGGCATTACATGCAGTTCTGGCAATACAACAAGAACATCAGCCTCTCTAGGCCTCTTATTTTTCTTTCATTATGAACAGTGGTAAGCATGAAAACAGCAGTTAAGGCTATTCAACAATAACATTGGCCTCTTATAGTTTCAAAATTCTACTTTTACCAGTAACTTTTTCTTGTATTATGAACAGCAGTAAGCTGTGTTAGTAAGGAATGTGGTGGAGAGGATGCTGGTGGACAGGAGAGCGGTCTACCAACCCTGACCTTTGCTTTTCCTGCACTTACCAGGGAAAAGCCTACTGATGCCTGAAAATCTTCTCAGGAGCATGGCTTTTTTCTCCAGGTCCAGTGCCTTCTCTGCCGTCTCTTCGGTACAGGGACCAAGCATTGTTGAGTGCCACTGTCACACTATGCCACCAGATATACAAGTACCATCTTCTGGTTTTGAAGCTGTATTTGTACAAGGCAGACAGCATATCCATAAGAGCCACCACTCCCCATGAATCTGTTATACGTATCCACGATGGATGGTCTGGGAGCCATGACATATTTTTTGGTCTTCCAATCCCAGCGTTTCAGGTGGTCTTGGGGAGTGATGCCAACAAAAGAGGTTTGTTTGATCTGAACCCTAACCCTGAATCATGTCCTCAGTGACAAACTGTTTGAAATACATGTAAGGTGTAAACTCACACCTTTCTTCAATGCCTTCATCAGCACTCTCAGTAAATGGAACATATGGAGGGTCAAATTCTGCCTTTCTCCACCTGTACTCCTTCGTCTTCACTTCTTGTTTTTGCAGATTTGTTTCTTCTTTTGGCCGGTGTTACTGTTGGACCTCCTTCTCTGCTAATCTGGTCATCACTCTTATCAAAGTCAGCAGCTGTATGCCTTTCTCATCTTCTCTTTTCAATTTGCTTCTTCCACGCTGCTTGGTCGCCTGTGACATTGTTGGACCCTCTTCTTCTGTACTCATCTGGTCATCACTTTTATCAAACTCAGCAGCTGTATGTGCCTTTCTCTTCTTCTCTTTTCTTTTCACTTTGCTTCGACCACACTGTTTTGTTGCCTGTGACATTGTTAGACCCTCCTCTTCCTCGTCAAGCCTATCATCAATAGTTTTATCTTCCTCATTGCTACTACCAGTACTAGAGTTCTCTTCATCAAAGTCTGCATTAGGAGTCCAATCTTTATCCAACACTTTATCATCTGCTGACATCAACTCCTCTATGTCACTTGAATTGCCATCAAGGAAGCGTAGGACATCTTCAACACTGTACCGTTTCGCCATTTAAAGTACAGTAATATAGGTTTATCCATTTTCGAATGCAATTATTTGTTGTAAATATCACATTTCAATCTGTATTTTGTGTAATTGATTGATCAAAACATTTCTGTAATACACAATGATCAATATAATGCATATTGCACCAAGGAAAACAAAGATAATGACAATTGAGGGATTCACTCCCAAATTCCACTTTTTACCTGCAGTATCAAATTTGAACACAAATTGTATTGCCAATTTTACTGTATACTAAAATGCAAAAAAGTAAGTAATTATAACTTGTTTCAACAGATTAAGTACTCATGTTAGAATATGACTAAAATTTTCATAGAAAATGTCACTGGAAAATCGTAACAATCACAATTTTCTTTAAGTTGATCCAGTGAGTTGGGAACTATCTGAAGGTGACCATCTTGGATTGCCCCATGTACTGTGTCTGAATTGTTGTAGTGATAAAGGTATCCACCAGGGGGTGGAAGACAAGTATCAGATTGGATACAAGAGGGTTCTGAGGGAAGTTTTTACCATAAAGTGATGCAATAGGTCTCAGAAATGGTTGTATCAAATTTGATGCATTTGGCATTATAGGGTTAATATTTTTTATTGTATATGGCTGTTCATAAAAATAAATAGAATATTATAAATATTACAAATAAAGCTTTATATACTGTATATAGGCTTTTTATAGGCTTTGAATATAGTAGATATTTTAACTGTTACATAGCTCTCTCTCTCTCTCTCTCTCTCTCTCTCTCTCTCTCTCTCTCTCTCTCTCTCTCTCTCTCTCTCTCTCTCTCTCTCTCTCTCTCTCTCTCTCTCTCTCTCTCATACAATGAGTGATACTGAGGGTACTGCAGCTGACACTGAACCAGGCAATATAACTCGCAATAGCAGTAGTGGTAGCACCCACCAATATTGCATCTGGTGATGGAGGTCCTCCTCCACCAAAAACAAAAAGGACTCGCAGTATGGGACTCTTTCACTGTTTGTGAAAATGATCCCTCCAAAGCCATGTGTAAGCTTTGCAAGTCCAAAATAAGCAGAGGTAGAGATCCAAAACATTGCAATACAACATCTCCACATAACCATCTATTATATGTTCATCACATAAGAAAGCCCGCTGTATCAGCCACCTCCTCCTCCACCTCCTCCTCCACCTCCTCCTCCACCTCTCCTGGCAGAATTCCTTCTCGAGACACTGGTGTTCAGCTGGGTGCTGCTAAGGGCTCACCTTCTTCCTCCTCTTCATCAATACTCACTGCATCTGCAGCAAAGCAGCCATTCTCTGCAAACCATCCCCAGACAGAAACAATTACAGAGATGATTGGTAAAATGATCTGCACTGATCTTGAGGCTTTCTCTGTGGTGGAGAGGAGAGCTTTCAAGTCTCTGGTTGCCTTTTTACAGCCCAAGTATAAGATCCCGTCAAACACCATTTCAGTAGAACTGTAGTGCCTGAGTTGTATGAGGCAATGAGAGGGGAGCTGATGGAGGTGTCATCAACCTCACTACCGACCTCTGAACCAGCAAACCACAACACCCATGCATACCTCTGTATAACTGGGCACTGGTGTGAAGGTGTGGGGGAATCATTAGAGCTGCTAAATGTTGTTGTGCTGGACATTGAGCACACAGCAAACAACATTCTGTGCTGCCTGAAAGAAAAGATGAGAAAATAGGAAGAGTCTGTTGGACAGCCTGTTAGAGTGACGTTTGTTGTGTCAGATAATGCAACCAACATGGTGAAGGCTTGAAGTGAATTTGGGCTCATCCGTTGCATGCCCCATACGCTTCACTTGGTGGTGATCAAGGCACCGTAGCAGGACAGGATTGTGACATCCCTGAAATCTGTGTCTGCAATCAATTAGGCTGCTTGTTCAGTATGTAACTTTATCCAGAAAACGACTGGTTATATTTTGTGGAGCTCAAATCTCCTATGTCCTCTAAACGCATCACGGCTCCTTTCCTCTGCTGGGGCAGCAGGAACTACATTGCTAACCTTTGATCGAAGCTGGATGCTGCTATTGGGTTAAACTGTTGAGTGACTGTATCATCAGCCAATCAAATTGTGATGTGTTATTGATGGAACGCCCCAGGGCAAGCAGAGTTTCTAGTGCTGGTCTTGGTGTCGTCATTGAAATGAGCTTCACTGATTGGCCTATGGGCAGGTGCGTGATGAGGGACTGTTATTATCGGCTATTCTGGAGGTGATGGTGGCTAATTTAACAGAAAGATCGGATGATACGATAGCGGACCTGCTTCGGGGGCCTTTTTCAAGGCGCCCGTTTGCAGAAGAAATGGAAATTGTGAGTCGAGGAAGACCGACACCAAAAATGGATGGGCTAACTCAGACCAATAAAGGCTTTGCGTGGCATTTTAGATGGATGGAGTTGATCTACAAGTGATGGGTGAGTGCTAGTTTTTTTTTTTTTTAACTTTCACTGGATTGGATTGGCGCTGCTGTTGGCATTTGGTGCTGTTTTTGATTGTAAAGTGGTGTTTCCCATACAATCGTGGCGGCTCCCCACGATTAAATTATGTCAGGTTTTGGTTCGACCAATGCAATATCGCTCCGTTCATTCATCTCCGCATAGCGCTCTTTCTCAGTTATTGTCATTCACACAGACAGACGAGCGCGCATGCATGACTGTAGTGCGCGAGACTTGCACGGTCCGAACCCCGTCGGACGCTACGACATGGGCTACTCCAATGAGGACACATTTGCCATCAGGTGATGTGGAGGCCTACCTGGCAGATGGGGACATCATCCTTACTGATGACTCAGTGAAATACTGGTCAGACAAGCTCCAGTGCTGGCCCAATCTGACATGCTTTGCACTGCAGCATCTCAGTTGCCCACCAACTAGTGTCCAGTCTGAGCGTGTTTTTAGCATGGCTGGAAATGTGGTCAGTCCACGGCAAGCAAACCTAGACCCTAGCCATGTGGGAGAACTGGTCTTCATTAAAGTAAATGAAGATCTGAAAAACTACATAGGACAGTAGAAAATCCTCTCTCTCTCTCTCTCTCTCTCTCTCCCTCTCACACAGTAACTCAGTCACACACACATGCACACACAGACACACACACACCTTAATCAACATTGTTTAACTTTGTGTGGAAAATAAAAAGCCAAGAACATTAGGTCATAAAAATAAATAAATAATTGAGGAAAAAAATCAGTTTGATCATAAAAATTAAAAAAATAAATAAATAAAAAAGAAAGTTGTGTAGAGTATGACAACTCTTGTTCATGCATACTTCGTAGTTCATAATTTCCTAATGCATGCGTTGTATACATTTATACACTTAAAAATATTCATGTTCTGAGTTTTAAAAAAAACTTTAAATAGTTTCTTTACTATTGTGATCAAACATATTGAATCTCAATTCTGAGGCTGTTCTGTAAATAGTTTTCAAATAAACAATAAATAAAGCAACTTCTGATCAATCCATATCAATTTCAGACTTAAAATAATGTACATATTTAAGCCCCGCCCACTTCTGGTTGAAACAGACCCACTTCCGATATAGGCCCCGCCCACTCAGAGTACAGATACGGATACAGATCATTTAGATGGTTGAACAGATACAGATACAGTTAAATAGACAAAATGGCACTTAGGGATATAGTTAGAGTTAAAAGGTAATCCGTACAACATTTGATAATAGGACATTTGATAATAGGGGTACATAAATAAAATGTGGTAATCTCAGGCAGATTCAAATAACTTTATGGCTAAAAACTTAAAAATAGAACGATTTAAGTATTGGTAATTGGTCGATTGTAAAGAAAATGTGTTGGTCTCTCTAATGATCTGATGTGAGGTGTTATAGATGGACCAGCAGGACGGATGTTGATGACACCCCCGACCAACATCAACTGAAGTGCAGCAGCTCAAGAAGAAATGATTTAGGACTTGGCTGTGGATCCTGAAGTAAAAGACCAATGACTCTCTGCAAAATCTTTGTGAAGACGTCTTTGCAGAGCACAGAAATTGGGAAGGAAAAGTGATGTCCTCAAGCCTATTGTGAACAGACCCCTCTAGGATTTATAGGATGAATTTGATAATAAAGAATTTGATGTGTTGGATTAAAAATGATTATAACGAATGTAATGATGGTGCAAAAGGGGGTGGTAACGTTAAGGGGATGTGCTGTTTGATGTTACATTCTGTGTTAATTTTTTTGTTGTTTGGGTTGGCACATAGCATAGATCTAAATCAAATTACTCCAAAAGAGCCTAGATAAAAGTTTAAGTATTGAAGATTTATGGATAGAGAGGTTGGAATTGGATGCAACAAAATAAGACTGTTTCTAACAAATCATGCAGCGAAAAGAATGAGTGAAACCTGCATGAATGTGTTTATTGTCTGCTGGCTGTTGTGTTGCTTTGCAATCCTGGGAGGGCTAGTCTGGTCAGTACTATAGAAGCAACATAGGGGCCATGAGCCAACTTATGCAGTATAAAGCAGGATCTATACCGTAGAAAGGTAGAGAGCCGACATTTAAGAAAGATAAAAGGAGCTTATCGTTTGTAGTGTGTTGTTGTCATATGTAGGTATGTGAAGATGGCGGCCGTGGTTTTCTTCCCGATTCGTGATCCGCATTTTCGTCAGTGACGCGCTGCGTCTTACCCAGAAAATAGGCCGGATTCTGACCGGATAGCATTGCAGAATCCCTCGGGATTCCCTCAAATTACGTAGTCGGAAAACCCCTCGTGGTCCGCCATTTTGATTTTTTTCACTTCCATCAATATTCAGATCGTCACCGGAACGTATTAAAAACTCACTTGATTTCAACACATAAAAACAACTTCAACGGATTAAGTGACACTTTTGAAAGGTAAGACGATGGATTTTTGATTATTTTGACTCTCTAATCCCAAAGTTTCATCACTTTTTATGGTTCAGAAAAACAGTTGACTGAAGAAGAAGCGGAGGAGGAACAGGGACAGGATTTGATTTGTTATTGACCAATATAACAAAAATACATGACACACATTTACCGGGTTATTAAAAAAAATGTGAATGAAATAAAAGTGACAAATAGAATAAATATAAAACTCAATAAATCTTCAACCATTTAATCATCCATTTCACAGGTGCATATATTTTCTGATAATATTGTAAAACAATTGGGTCTTTGTGTGCTCATCCTATTTTTTTATTTTAACATATACTGTATGTATTCATAGCATTTCCTCTTCTGGATATTGAAGTTAATTGTTTGGTATTCATCTGTATTAGTTGTGATTAATACATATACTACTTTATTTATATTTTATTTTCATTTAAGATGGCTTATAAGAAGAACCGACTTCCTCCCCCACCCGAAAAACTGGGAATCGGGAAGCAGCATCTTCTGGACCACTTCTCCCAGCTCCCCTCAGATGTCTGGAATGGTCGTGTTTTGTACTTGTACGCATTTCGGTGTGAGTCAATCCGGGCAAGGACAGCAGAGGAATTACTGCCACTCATACCGGCTGGTTCACCAATAGATTTGCGTCAGTCAAAGTACTTAGAAGCTGGCATCAAGAGGATCATGTCAGCAACACTGGAAAAATTTGAAAGCTTAATGAGGAGACAGAATTTTGGACATTTACTCATATCTGCTAAGATAACTTTCCGCTGCATCCTTCTGAGTTGATGATTCCCAATGATGATATACACACAAAATTGGCAAGCCCAAAGCCATTAGTGAAACCCATTGTGTCCAAGTCACCACTGAAAACAAGACAGCGTGCAAAGGGTCATAACTGTAAATTGTTAAAAAAAAAAAAAAAGATGTCAGAAAGAAACAGTTAGAAATGCAGAGGGATGGGATGATTGCCATCAGAAATTTAAGAATGAAACAAAAGAATAAAACAGCTATTAAAATTTTGAGCCAGAAACTTAAAAGAAAAAAAAATCGGTTTAAGTGCTCAAAAAACAATAAGTTCAATAGCAAAGAAACATAGTCAATTAAAACAGTATTATAAGCAGTCAAGGAAGTCGGAAGTAATATTTGAAATGACGGCTTGGAAGGATGAGGAAACTGATGAGCGAATTGTGAACCTGGAGAAAAGGCTTGCAGAAAAGGAAGATGGAATTGTGTAATTAAAAACAAATCAGCTCGTTCTTGAGGAGAAAGTTCAGGAAATGGAAAGAATGTCAAAAGCCAGTAAGTCAGAAGGGAAATCCTACAATTCAGAAATGCGGATGATGGTTTTTGATGCAGTGGAAAACCAAGTTCCCACTAACAACATTCCAAAACTAATTGAAAAATGTTCTATTCGGAATGGTGTGACGTTGCAAGAAATTCCTCACAGATTTAGTTTGGAACATATGGGTCGAGAGCTGGGGGCCATTGTAGAACTTCAAACTGCTGAGGCAGTTCCTCTAAAGGCAAATACCACATTAGGATTTGATGCAACATAAAGCACATAAACAGTGTCCATTTTACAACGGTCAGGGATTGCTTCACAGCTGCCATAGATGAGCTGCCTGGGGGCACGGCTGATGACTACTGCAAGCATATATGTGAGATTATAAACAATCTGGCCTCTACCCAGTTCTATTTCTATGATGGAGATTACAATGGCACAAGACAGATAATTATTTCCAACATTTCAAACACACTTACTAATAGATGTGCCACAAACCACGCAGCAATACAGTTGCTGAATCAAGCCTAGAACTAAACTGCCACTTGCACCCCCTTGATTCTATCGCAACAAAGACTGGCTCTGCCCTTCAAGGATGTGAGGAAGCAGCAAGAAAACAGCTGTTTGGTAAAGATTGCATCGCTGGAAATATTGTGTTGTACGGAAGAGTTTTAGGGCCACTGAAGAAAAAAAAAAATTTGGAGGCTAAAAAAAAACAACTTTCGTGGCCCCAGAAAAAGTCGAAAATCAAAGTCGAGATTTTCTATCTATCCATCCCTCATCATTTGCCCGTAGATGTGAATTCACATTAAATCACTTAATTCTGACTATATCGGGTTGCTTACTGCTTATGGACATGCGATTTTACACAGGATTTCCTTGATTAATAAGAAGACATTTAAATAAGCAGCCCGGGATCCGTGCCTTTGTCCTTCGTACTCGACGAAGTTCCGCGACGGAACAACGCAGCAGGCTGCTCTGTCTCTTCTAGTCCTGATATTGATGATAACTGCACCGTGTTTATGAGTTAGATTCTGTCCTGAAGCATCTTTTCATCACTTCATTAAACGCAAATATTAAATATGCATTTTGAGGAAGCAGTCACATGCGCTGGCATGTGGCATTTTAGCCTCCGATAAAAAAATCTTGACTTTGATTTTTGACTTTTTCTGGGGCCACAAAGTTTTTTTGTTTTTTTTAACCTCCAAATGTTTTTTTTTCTTCAGTGGCCCTAAAACTCTTCCGTAGTGTTCAGATTCAATAAGATGCGATATAAAGATGGCAAGCCGGACCCCAAAGGTTTCATTCTGTTCCTGGAGAGAGAACATTTGGCACGTGGCTTGCTGCCCGGATATCGGGGCAACCGCCTGCATGTGTTATTTCATATATGTGGCACCCTACACAAGAGTCACAGTTCCGAGACTATCTTCAGAAGGGTAGAGCATGTGGTGGTCTGCGGTCAGCCACTCTAAAACATTTCAGTTCTTTTGCAGGCCAACTTCAAATCCAAGTATTGGGGCTTGTTGGCAAGTTTTTAACGGGGCCATTGATGATAAAGTTTTATAGAGGAACTGAGGACCATACAGATCGCATCAAAGGTATCTCGTTGATGAAAGGTGTGATCACTCATCTCAAGAACATGTATGAACCGTTGGATCTCCTCAAGATGGATGAACATTTCTTCAGAGAGAAACTTGATGCCTCTGATTACAGACTCCAAGCACTGAGACAGCCTCCAAAAGATGCCAACATATTTTAAAGCTTGAAGTCCAAGAGAAAAAAATATGTTGTTGCATACTGGTCAGAGGACGAAACTTATGATGAAGCCACTGACTATGACCTGTCTCCCTTTGCCTTGGCAGCAGACTTAATTGCCAATAATTTAATGATGTGAGGTAGGTAAGACGCATTCTGTTTGGTCAGTGATGACAGTATTTAATACTAATCTTTATTAATGCATTTTATTTCCGCAGGGATAAACCAACAGTGGAATATGAACGCAACATTCAGGAATTACTGGTATGCGTACGGGTGTGGCAGCTCCAATCTTAATACTAATAAAAAAAAATTCAGACCAAGAACATATTTAAAATATATATTATTATGCCTTTGGATTGAAGAGTATAGAGAGGTACAACATCCCTGAAGGTTTCATCGAGATATCTAGAATATTAAAGAAACTACAAGTGTTTTCATGAAAAAACTACAAAAGAGGAAAGTGACGTCGCCCGGCAAGGCGCAGCCGGGGCCTCACCCTAGAGCCAGGCCTGGGGTTGGGGCCCGCATGCGAGTGCCTGGTGGCCAGGCCTTTGGGGTTGGGTGCAATGTGGATTGGGTTGCAGTCGACGGCAGGGGCCTCGACGACCTGATCCCCGGACACGGAACCTAGCTTTTGGGACATGGAACGTAACCTTGCTGGGAGGGGAAGGAGCCTAAGCTTGTGCGGGAGGTAGAGAGATACCATCTAGATATAGTCGGGCTCACCTCCACCCACAGCTTGGACTCTGGAACCCAGCTCCTTGACAGGGGCTGGACACTCCACTTCTCTAGAGTTGCCCACGGTGAGAGGCGGCGGGCTGGCTTGGGCTTGCTTATTGCCCCACAGCTCAGCCGCCATGTGTTGGAGTTCACTGCGGTGAACGAGAGGGTCGCGTCCCTACGCCTTCGGGTAGGGGACAGGTCTCTGACTGTTGTCTCGGCCTACGGACCGAACAGCAGTACAGAGTACCCGACCTTCTTGGAGTCCCTGGGAGGGGTGCTGGATAGTGCTCCAAGTGAGAACTCCGTTGTTCTATTGGGGGACTTCAATGCCCACGTGGGCAACGACAGTGAGACTTGGAAAGGGGTGATTGGGAGGAACGGCCTCCCTCATCTGAACCCGAGCGGTGTTCTGTTATTGGACTTCTGTGCTAGTCACAGTTTGGCTATAAGGAACACCATGTTCGAGCACAGGGGTGTCCATAAGTGCACTTGGCACCAGGACACCCTAGGCTGGAGGTCGATGATAGACTTTGTGGTCGTGTCATCTGATCTCCGGCCACGTGTCTCGGACACTCGGGTGAAGAGAGGGGCAGAGCTGTCAACTGATCACCACCTGGTGGTGAGTTGGATGCGCTGGACGGGGAGAAAGCCGGACAGACTTGGCAGGCCCAATTGTGTCACGAGGGTCTGCTGGGAACGCCTGGCCGAGCCCTCTGTCCACGCAGTCTCTAACTCCCGCCTCCGGGAGAGCTTCTCACGGATTCCGGGGGAGGTTGGAGACATTGAGTCCGAGTGGACTATGTTCTCCACCTCCATTGTTGAAGCTGCTACTCGGAGCTGTGGTTGCAGGGTCTCTGGTGCCTGTCGTGGCGGCAACCCCCGAACCCGGTGGTGGACACCGGAAGTAAGGGATGCCGTCAAGACTGAAGAAGGCGTCCTATCGGGCACTGTTAGCTCATAGGACTCCTGAGGCAGCTGACGGATACCGGCAGGCCAGGCGGGCCGCAGCCCGAGCCGTAGTGGAGGCAAAAACTCGGGCCTGGGAGGAGTTCAGGGAGGCCATGGAGGAGGACTATCGGTCGGCCCCAAGGAAATTCTGGCAAATCGTCCGGCGCCTCAGGAGGGGGAAGCAGTTTTCCACCAACACCGTTTACAGTGGAGGTGGGGAGCTGTTGACCTCAACTGGAGATGTCGTCGGGCGGTGGAAGGAATACTTCGAGGACCTCCTCAATCCCACCATCACGTCTTCCGCTGAAGAAGCAGAGGGTGGGTTCTCAGAGGTAGACTCATCCATTACCCAAGCTGAAGTCACCGAGGTAGTTGCTAAGCTCCTCGGTGGTGTTGGAGCTGAAGATTCTAGTGAACTGCTCCCCCACAAGAAAATCACCAGGGACAATGGATAGGCCATAAAACAGCAGGGGAGCGAGCCAGACCCCGGAAGTGGCCAATGAGGATGCTCAAATCCGATCCGAACACCACAGGGGTCCGAAATTCTAGCCTTGGTTAAACTTCTCCTACCAAATCTCTCTGCTTTTCAGTCTGACCATCGAGGGAGAGACATCTCTTTCCCTCCTCAGGATGGTATTAGAGAGCACCAAGCAGAAACAAAGAGACAGAACCAACACCAGCCCGCTGGACGAGCAGGACCCAGTTCGGACTACATCTTCTGTTTCCTCTATTTTTGCCTTTTTGGGGGATTCTGGAGACCAGAGTCATCGTCTCCTCTTCACCAAAATCATCCTCTCAGCTGTCCACTCCTGCAGCTGAATTCAGACCCGGTAACAACCAGTTACCACAGGCCTCACAGAACCACGGATGGTGCTGTCCAGCGCCAAAACCACGAAGGGTGAGAGCTTTTGTCTGGGCAGAGAATAGTTAGAATGATATTCTGTTAACCTGCAATGTGTGTTTCAATGTGCCGCTGATAAGGCCGCAGCATCTCATGTTGTTTGTGTATGCGCATTCACACGCACCAACCAAGTCCATGACTCTGGTTTTCCACCTCAGAACCAGAGGTCCAAGTGAGCTCCAGGCCCACTGGGAGCTCTGTGTGGAGGAACCAGGGTTCAGAACTGAGCCGCGCAGAATTCTCTGTCTTTCTCTTGTCTTCATCTTCTCTCATTCTCTGCCCCTATTTCACTAACCCGCAGCAACGCGCCCCCCTTATAAGATCGAGATAAGGTCACACATACAACTGTATGTAACAACTATGTGCTAGCTGCTGCAAGAGCAGATCTGCCTCAGTCAGAGGAGTCCTAACTGCAGGTTCCGACCTCCACTTAGGACTCCGGTGCTCAGAACCGGGCAAACGGAACCGCCCGTTCGTTACGTCCTCGGTAGACTGCCTCGCTCCGAGACCGCCGCTAGACGGACGTCTTGTTTATCTGGTCGCTAAGCAACCGCTGCATCCCCAGAAAGAGCGAGTCAAATGCCTCTAGTGGTCGCGTGGGTCATCGCAATCCCTCTTGACATCCACCTGGTGGACACATCAAGTCATTGCGCTCTCCCTCTGCGCGCCGCCACACGCCCCTAGTGGTCGCCACAGTCACCGCATTGACCCGCCGACGTCTGCCTCCACCTGGTGGACGTTCGAGGTCATTACACCCCCTCATCACTCCACACACACACACACACACACACACACACACACACCTTGGTGATTATTGTGTATTTATTGTTCATAATTCACTGGTTTGTAACAGTCTGTGCTCGGATCTCACACCTTCCAATTTATTTAAGATTGTTATATTTTATGCAGAAATATTAACTAACTTAAATAAATGTTTTACAAACGAGACTGATATTTTGGTATTAGCTATTTCCAGTTTATCTGGTGGTGCCCCGATTTATTATTAATACGTAAATAACAAATTTATGCAAATTAATATTTTTTTTATTAATAAATAATTTTTTCATAATTTATTAATAAAAAAAAATTATTTAAAAAAAGTGAATAAATTATTTTTCATAATTTATTAACTTTTCCCCCCTTTTTTTTAAGTAATTACTCAATTACTTTAGGAGTTGTTAATGAGTAAATGACCGTTTACTTCCATTAATAATTTAAATTCTTCATAAATTACTTCCAGTGATTTATTACTTTCAGTAATCAATTACTTACAGTAATTTAATGCTAATAACCAACCATAAATCCCAACAGTGGCAAGGCACCGGGAGTGGATGAGATTTGCTCTGAGTTCCTTAAGTCTCTGGATGTGCAGGGACTGTCGTGGCTGACACATCTCTGCAACATTGCGTGGCGGTTGGGGACAGTGCCTCTGGAGTGGCAGACTGGGGTGGTGGTCCTTTTTAAAGAAGGGGGATCTGAGGGTGTGTTCCAACTACAGGGGATCACACTACTCAGCCTCCCTGGGAAGGTTTATTCCAGGGTACTGGAGAGGAGGATCCGGCCATTAGTCGAACCTCGGATCCAAGAGGAACAATACGGTTTTAGTCTGGGTCACGGAACATTGGACCAGCTCTATACTCTCCACCGGGTACTCGAGGGTTCATGGAAGTTCGCCCAATCAGTCCACATGTGTTTTGTGGACCTGGAGAAGGTGTTCAACCGTGTCCCTCGGGATGTCCTGCGGGGGGTGCTCCGGGACTCTTTGCTAAGGGCTGTCCGGTCCCTTTACGCTCGGAGCAGGAGTTTGGTTCGCATTGCCGGCAGTAAGTCGGACCTGTTCCCAGTGCACGTTGGCCTCCGGCAGGGCTGTCCTTTGTCACCGGTTCTGTTCATAACTTTTATGGACAGAATTTCTAGGCACAGCCAGGGACCGGAAGGGGTCCAGTTTGGGTACCACAGGATCTCGTCTCTGCTTTTTGCAGACGATGTGGTCCTGGTGACTTCATCAAACCTGGACCTTCAGCGTGCACTGACGTGGTTCGCAGCCGAGTGTGACGCAACTGGGATGAGGATCAGCACCTCTAAATCCGAGGCCATGGTTCTCGACCAGAAAAAGGTGGCTTGCCCCCTTCAGGTCGGTGGAGAGCCCTTGTCCCAAGTGGAGGAGTTCAAGTATCTCGGGGTCTTGTTCACGAGTGGGGGGAAGATGGAGCGTGAGATCGACAGGCGGATCGGTGCAGCGTCTGCAGTTATGGGGTCGCTGTATTGGTCCGTCGTGGTGAAGAAGGAGCTAAGCCAAAAGGCAAGGCTCTCGATTTACCAGTCGATCTTCGTTCCTACCCTCACCTACGGTCATGAGCTTTGGGTCATGACCTGAAAGAACGAGATCCCGGATACAAGCGACTGAAATGAGTTTCCTCCGTAGGGTGGCTGGGCGCACCCTTAGAGATAGGGTGAGAAGCTCAGTCACCAGGGAGGAGCTCGGAGTAGAGCCGCTGCACCTCCGCATCGAGAGGAGCCAGCTGAGGTGGCTCGGGCATCTGTTTCGGATGCCCCCCGGACGCCTCCCTTGGAAGGTGTTCCAGGCATGTCCCTCCGGTAGGAGGCCTCGGGGCAGACCTAGGACACGCTGGAGAGACTATGTCTTTTGGCTGGCCTGGGAACGCCTTGGGGTCCCACCAGAAGAGCTGGAGGAAGTGTCTGGGGCGAGGGAAGTCTGGGCTTCCTTGCTTAGACTGCTGCCCCCGCGACCTGGCCCCGGATAAGTGGAAGAAAATGGATGGAAGTTATGTTTTTGGTCACAGGTTTGTGTACTACTTACATTTAAGAAAATTGCACTAATTAGTAAACTTCTTTTGTCAATAAATTCCTTATTTGTTGAGATATCTAATTGGTTTTGGAGTCATTCTCTTTTAGTTTTTTCCTACTCTATCTAGTGGTACCGGTATCGGAGTTTTAAATTTTTCTTCACATACCTATCATATGTGTTTGTCTAAAGCTTGTAAGGAAAAGCACGCTTCCTGATACCACTGGAAGTTTGCTAAGTGAATACAGCTGGGTGCTGTGTGCACGTGGCTTAAAGCCAGGTCTGAACGGGAAGGTAGGTGCAGAGTGCACTAAACGCTCCAAGAGGGAGCTCAGAAAATAGAAGAGTCTGTCGTAACCCTTGGATACCATCAATATCGTCCCTTAAAGAGCCCAGCTGAGTTGTTGAATGGATGGGTTATAAAATAGAAACAGAGGTGCCTATAAAACCCTGAGGGAAAGTGTCAGTGTGAGTGAGGAGTACTCAGAAGGAGAAGTGACAGCTGGCCAATGGTGTAAATAAATGTAAAAAGGTGCATGAAAAACATATAAAATAGTGAGGAGTAGGGTAGTAGTGTAAATAGCCGAGGGAGAGCTCCCTCGACTGAGTGAGCAGACAAAGGAGGGCTTTTAAGTCTGAGCAGCATAGTGGTGCAAAAATAGAGAACTTGAGGCAGCTAGGCGACCAGACAAGACGAGGCTATATAGTCCTGGGAGCAGTAACCTGCTTTGGGGAGTTATGGGGTGGGAGCGCAACATGGAGTGGCAGTGAATCCATGGCTGAGTATCATGATCATTCCTCGAAAAGGTAAAGTGGTAAACAGGTAAATTTGCCCAAACAGTGACAACACCACAAGAGGACGGGAGTGATATACTGTTATATGATTACACCAAAGAACCAACAGTGAAAACAGCAATCACAGTAAAAAAGACCATTGTACTAATCAGAACTAAACCCACAGACGAAGAACCAGAGCTGCCAAGACACCAGCAGTGTGACAGGGGATCATGGGAGCCAAAGTGGGAAAGGTTGCCAACAGGAGTGAATCTCCAGTGCAGGCAATAGTGCGACAGCACCCAAATTCTGAAAAACTAATTTTAAAATATATAAAAAAAAGTGGAATAAGAGGACACTTGCACAGTGGCCTATTGTGGGTGCCTTTGACGATAAATGTTGTGATGAAATGGCGATGAATATCAAACACCACGAAGCTAATGACGACAGTGACAAAAGGAGAGGAAAAAGAGCCAAGGAGCAAGAAGTGCTGTAATGGTTTAAACTAGAGGGGCAGAAGCAGAAATGGACAAGGGCTGTGCGACCTGCACTTCCCAAGAGCCATGCGCTGTCAACGAGTCTCAAGAGGAATGGTGAAAAAGACAGACATCCACTAGACGGAGAATATGACAAGAGTTGGTGGTGCTACAGCACCACCGTGGATTGTTGAAGCGCCCCCACCCCATAACTCCCCAAAGAACACTAATCCTTTCATAGAAGAGTGGGAAGTGAGGACAAGAGAGCCTATAATCATATCGAGAAAAGACAACGGTGGAGAGATATAGGTTCGAATGCCTCACAAGTAGCCAACGCTGATGAACGTCCAAGGTTAAGAAGGTCATCCAGGGGAGACTGATCCATGGATGGGAGACGAACCCTTCATTGGGATGAGAGACGCCCTCCCAGCTGGGATGGGAGACGATCCCCAAGCTGGGAAGAAAGGAGAACCCACCCACCACATGGAACAAAAAACGAAAAGATATCAAGCAGCTTTGAAGACGTGTATAATATTGTTGCGGCGAGTGGAGTTAAGTCAGCCTGCGGCCCGCCCACGGTGTTGCGCGCCAGGTGTTTAATTAGTGTGGGGGAAGCTTCCAACTTGAACGTGATCAACTGTTGGGAGCGTGAAGAGCGGAGCAAAAAGGAGCGAGAAGACAAAACGAGCACAGGAGGCTGCCTGCGACCAAGTGATCGATTCAACTGGTGAGCTTGCACGGATGGTCACTCACCAAGTGAAACTGAAGACGACTGCCCGAAAGAGCCGATATCCTCGCTTTCCACACTGACATTTGGTGCAGACCTGCGTGATGCGTTTGAGTGCGCTCGGAAATATAGACTTCTTTTGAAGCGCTCTTTCACTTGGGGTGTGGACAATGGCCGATTTGGCCTGAATGGTTTATTTATCTCATTGTGTTGGTGCTGGGGTAAATATAGCTGTTATGTGTATGTACATATATAATATGAGTAATTTATTATTAAATTAAAATGAAATTATAGTAAATTGCACTTGATCAACTAAAATGTACTTTAAAGAATGTTATGTATATTATATTACTACAAAGTGCTTGATAAATTATATGCCAGCATGTTTATTTAGGATAAATGATTAATTCGGAAATGGTTAATAATTTCACTCAAATTGTTTGTATTCTAATGTGAAAATATTGAGTACTTGCTAAATTGACTACTATAATTATGATATTTCTCTGTAACCTGTTTTGATTGATGTGATAATCATATTTCAGCTTGTATAGTTACACTGGTGTTTGTTTAAAGGTTTTCACCTGCATAAAATAAATGATGAAAAGAAACTAAAAGGCCTCATCATTTGGGAGTGAATCCGAGCAGAAAATCTTCAGAAGTGGGAGAAGTGCATACTCAACGCCAGGACTTAACAAATAAAAAGCTGGAAATAGAAGGAAGGGTGGAAAAAGATCTGTCCAGAGGGCTCCTCCAATAACTGAGGGAGGAAAGGCGACGAATGCGAGAACGACTTGAAAGTGACATACTCCGATGGAGAGAGGAAACCAGAGAAAGTGTGAGATTGCTGGATCAGACGCTAAATGCAGAAGCGCGCCAGAGAGACGGGCGAGGAGCAGCAGCAGAAGTTGTGACCTCACATAATGGAGAAAAGCTGCAAGATTCTCAAGAACACGATGTCCCATTGATCTCAATGAACTCTCTGATAACAAAAGCTAACGGATGAATTCAATATGTGTCTTGGTCTTTCATGGATATGATAGGACTGGCAGGACGATTGCCTGATCTAACAGAAGATGCCAACAAATGGATCACCAAGCTGGAAGAAAGCACTGCTGGAGTGAAACTGGGCTTGGAGAAAGCAGGTGACGGAAGAAATCCTCCATGCAGTGCAGCTACACCTGGTGGTGACAGGAAATGGAGCAGACATCGGAACATGGTATCGGTGGAGCTGAGAATGCACTATCCAGGGAAGATGGATCCTTCCAAGCTGGAGGGAGAAACACTATCAGAGACGGACTGTCCATCAAAGCTTCTGCAAGACTTCCAAAGGAAGTGGAAGGATGAGACAGGAAGTGCTTGGAATGCCAATGAAACCACCCAGTGTCTGTTCAAAGTAATGGTGAAGAAGGCCATGCCACCAGAAGTACAGAGAAGATTGGATGGGGTGGTAGGACTGATGAAAATACAATGACCGTTATTCTCCAAGCATGTGGTACACTTTGTGGAGCAATGCAGGAAGGAGAAACAAAAGGAAGAAGACATCAATAAACAGTTATCCAACAAACTGACGCAGCTGCAGCTGGGAGAGTTGTCGAAATTATAGAAGGACAAATCCAAGGTGCAGGACCCGATAGTAACAGCCAATCAATCACGGGGCCAGGCCAAGGTCCTCGTCCCCACCGCCGCCTGCTTTGGCCTTCTCCGCGTCCCTCCAGGACTGGGCTGTCACCTCCATCCACCGGCTGGACTCCGCCCTCCAGGACTTGGCTGCTACAGCCTCCGCCGCGATGCTGTTTGTGGGGACTGCCTCCACGCTGTCCAGTCGAGGCCTCGCCTTTAGCCGGGACCGGACCTGCCCGGCTGATTTCCTCTTGGAGAAGGTCTGTCGGCTTGTCACCGCCGCCTTTCCGGCCTTCGGCAACGTACACCGCTCCGGGCGCCCTCCTCCGTGGACCCGGGATTGTCCGCGTTGCACTTGGGTTCCCACCCCTCTTACCCTTCCGCGGAACGGGACGGCGACGCCGGCTTGGCGGAGGCCTCCGTGCTTCTCCTTCTGCTGCTCGAGCGACTGCATCAGCTCCTGGCTCTGCTGGGTCTACTCCCGCTGCAGACGGACAAAGCCAACGAGCACTTGTGCCAGTACCTCCTCCCCAGTCCTCTGGGGAGCCGCTGCTCCCGGGGCGCTCCTACATCCTATGTGGGTCCGACTGGGAGCCAGTGTGGCAATTGAGCATGCCACTATCGGGTTCCCCCACAGAGATTGCCTCTTTCGGACTCCTCTGTGTGTCTTTGTGCTCACTCTCGCCTGTCACTCTGTGTCTCTAGGCTGCTCCTCCTTTATGGGCAGAAAGGTGAGGCAGCACACCTGATTCCTATCAGGGGCTTAATCACCTCTCTGCCACAAACAGATTAGACAGTTTGATTGACAGGACCGATAATCAGAGGTGCACAGTTATTTCCATGATCATTAAGACCGGTAGAGAAGAATGGGATGAGTTTGTCAGTGAAGCAGCAGCCAGTGAAGGAGTAGATCAGAGCTGCATTATCTACATCATAAAAAGAGACTAGACCCTCCTCATAATCCACAAACACCCCCACCTTCTCAGGAACAAACCTCAGAGAGACAGGCACTGGATGGTTATGAAGAGCGAAGTACCAATTTCTATTTTTCACCCGTATTGTCCAGAAACCTTTAAAAGTCCTCACGGTGATCTCTCCCTTCCTGTGGATGGACACTTTGCTCACTCCTAAAGTCCAGCGAGTCTTTCCTTTAACCTGAACCTCAAAGTAAAATTTACCAGACGAGAAACTCTGTCGGCCTAAAACACTCACACAAACAGAAAATCTCTCTGGGTTGTCTGGAAGGTTCTTCCTCACATCACCAAGTCTCACAATTTTTCCATCTTTAGACAGGATGAGATTAGGATGTGCTGTATCAGGATCAAAAGTCACATCCACTGCAAACTGCTGCTTCTTCGCCAGCTCAGCCTCACACCGCTTCTTCATCTCTTTGCTGAGAGTCTTCTCCAGCTCAGCCACAGCTCTCGCCACAGCCTCCTCATATGATGATGGAAGGACGCTGACCTCCGTCCAGTCCTTGGTGGGTGGAGCAGCTTTCAGGGAGGAGAAGCTTTGGAGGAAGTTGAGGTTGTCTTCAGAGTGAAGGAGCTGCTGCACCTCTGAGCTCCTCTTCGTCAGCTCACAGATCTCCTCTTCCAGATCTTTGAGGAAACCTTCAGCCTGTTTCTCTCTGGCTTCCTCTTCCTCTTCAATCCTCTCCTTCTGCTGGGTCAGAGCTCTCTCAACACTCTCCATCGGAGCAGTGAACACCTCAACACCGTCTGCTTTCTCTCTGTCTGCAGCAGCTTTACTCTTCTCCTGACACTTTCTGATCTCCTCCATCTTCACTCGTCTCTTCTGGATTTCAGCCTCTGTCTTCGTCAGCTCCGTCTTCTGTTCTTCATATTCTCTCAGAAGAACAACCTTGTGAGTCCTGTGCTCTAAAACAGCACACATCACGCAGACAGACATCTGCTCGCTAACACAGAACATCTCCAGAGGTTGCTGGTGCTTCGGACACATCCTGGCTTCCAGGTCCTCCACAGGCTCAATCAGCAGATGTTTCTTTAGGACTGATATTGTCAGATGAGGCTCCAGGTGAGTCTGACAGTAGGAGACCATGCACACCTCGCAGGACTTGACGGCCTTCATTTTGGTTCCAGTGCAGATGTCACAGGGAACTTCTCCTGGTTTGATAGCAGGTCTGAACTGAGCAATAAGCTCAGAGAGCAAAACATTGACCATCGCCAGAGGTCTCCTTTTGAAAACCTTTCCACACAGGGGACAGTCACATCTAATCTGGGTGCTCCAGTGCTGAGAGATGCACGTCTTGCAGAAGTTGTGTCCACATGGTGTGCTGACTGGATCAGTGAGCATGTCCTGACAGATGGAGCACTGAAACTTCACACTCTGAGGATAAAAAACAGAGAGTGAACAAAACAGAAACAACAGAACAGACAGTGATCTTACTCATGATAACAATGTTGACAAATGTCCACAGAAATGGAAGAGTTGCACTGAGAGAGACATTAATCACATTGACAACATTGTAAACAACACCAGCGAAAAGCAGAAGAGAAGGATAAAAAAAGAAAAGAAAAAACTACAACGGGCAGCTCCGTTGGGGCAAACCACCGACTTGTGGACGCGGTCTCGTTCTCTTCTTACTCCTGCACATTGGGGGGGGGGGGGGGGGGGGGGGATGTTATCCCTCGCCAATATCTTGGCCACGGGAGATGTGTGTGTGAGTTTCCTGAACTGACAGTCCCTACCTTCTCAGCTTCCATAGTTAAACACGGTGTGGAACATTTTATCTCAACGACCGTGCCACCGGTTTTTGCACATCTTCGCCGGCTGGATGCTGCTAAGGAGGACTTTGCCACTATGAAACGGCTTTGGATTGTGCGACGCTCTGACAGCCCGTGGGCTTCACCTTTGCATATGGTCCCTAAACCGGATGGAAGTTGGAGGCCTTGTGGGGACTTTTGGCGCCTCAACAATATCACGTCAGGGTCACTAATGTGGAAGCCGTGAAAGAGGAGACGGACAGAGTTGTCGAGTTGTTTTTCTTTAATACTTCATACAGCAGGACAATAGACCTGTCAAACATTTCACCCCTAACATCACCGCACTTCCTCCTTTAATACCTACCGCATCACCAACACACACTCCACACGTCACAGACACACCCCTTCCACTCTGAATGAGAGAACCTCCCTCAAGGTGCACCACAACACAGTGATAGAAGAGATTGTACCCACAAAGACAATAAAGGTATTTCCGAATCAGGAGCCATGGGTGGACAGATCAGTAAAAGCTGCTTTTAACGCTCAGGCAGCCGCTTACAATCAGGGCTGTGACATGGGCATATAGAGTGGAGCGTTATAAAACACGGAGAGCTGTGAAGATGGCTGAGCCGCTGAGTATGGGAACAAAGTTGTGCTCCAGCTAGCGGACCAGGACAGCAGACATGTGTGACAAGGTCTATGGCCTATTACGGACTATAAGCATTCAGTCTCCTAAATCTTTTGTGTCAGAAAAAAAGGAGGGAAAAATGTAGCTGATGAAACCTTTAACTGTTTCTGCTTCTAAAACCCACCAAATTCTAATGTGCAAAATGAGAGGAATTATTTTGTTAACTACACATTTCTTCTTCTTTTTATGGCCCAATATTGTCAAAACGGGCACTTTGAGGCCTTGAAAAACACTGTACAGCACAGAGAGAAGTGATTGGAAATGTACTCTGGTACCTAACTTCCCTGTTGTAAGAGTATCTAAGTACTAACATGCTGCCTTTTGAACACAAACTATCAGATGAAGAGAGTCAGAATCTGGCTCGTTCCCCAAGAGCAGCGAAGTCAATGAAACAAAAAGGAATCCATCCATCCATCCATTTTCTCCCGCTTATCCGGGTGGCGGGGGGTGGCAGTCTGAGCACCGTCACCCAGATCACATTGCACCGATTAAGAACCCTTCCTGCGGATGGTGAGCCCACGGGACGGTGGTGCCCGGCGTGGGATTGCGAGTCTCATGCTCTACCAACTGAGCTCGCCGGGGGCCTCGGCTATATCAGTAACAATTAAACAAAACCTTCTGTATGTACACACACTGATTCGCAGCTGCTTAATTAGCAAAAACTATGAAACACAATTTATCGACTTCCCATTTTGAGCCAAAGAAAGGCCACCTTGTGAGTTACTCTTTCAAAAACTAACCCCAGCAGCTTGAGCATGCAAATGCGTAGTTGAGCAACAAATACGTTAGAAAGTACTCAATACCAGTATCTAAAACTTACAAAACAGTGTGTTTAAACAACTGACCAGTTGTAAAAGAAGCCTTGTCATCTGTAACTGTGGTAGAAAGTACAAAAATATCCAATTGGAAATCATAAGACACTTCGGAGGCTTTGTCATTTGGCCTAAGAAAAACATGAGTTGCCAGCAATGTTTATGTGCAATGTATTTCATTCTCAAAAATAAGTTTGTGAAATTTTTGATTTGACAGGAAACATGTGGTAACATTCAGAGAAATGGATGAACTGCAGAGGAAGGAGGCGTTAAAGGGAAAGTTTGGAGTTTTTACACTGGAGTTTTACTTTTAGATACTTCTTCACTTTATGGAAACAGAAATGAACTCCTGCGGACCGTATCAATGAAAAATTTACTTTTCTCTTTCAAAAACTTGAATATAAAACTCCTATGATTCAGTTTCTTTTCAAGGAAAGTTATTTGCTGATTAAAATCTTAAAATATAGCTCATACTTACACTAATACAGATTTGTTTTTGTTTTTTTTTTAAATGTGAGCCCTGGTTAAAGAGGCTATAACTTCTTGTTGTTCGCCGCAGTACCTTGTGTTATTACATCAAACTGAAGATGAGCTGGATTTACTGTCTCCGCCCCACTTTGAACAAACTATTCCTTTAAAATGAGGAAGAATTGCAGGATGGCCCTTCAGTTTAACTTCATGAAGAAATACAGTAACTTTGGTAGGTGGATCATCATTGGTTTCCCAAAAGTCTGTGAATCTTTAAAAAACCCCCGTTAGTTATTAGTGTGATTTACACGGACAGCCGTTGATACGTCTGCAGGGAGGAAGAACAGGTGATGAGTGGAGGAGAAATAGAGGGGAAGGCACTACAGATCAGAAGGAGAAACGTTCGATTTAAAACCATACAAAACAACTGCATCCGTTTGATTTGTGTGGTGAAAATATCCAGACTAAATTATAAATTTAAAAAAAACTTTATATTTTTGCATTGTGTTGTCTGTATTACAGTGTAAACAGAACTGAAATACTTTAAAATGCATTCTGCTTGTCTGAACGACTGGAGGCAAACTTTTCCTGCGACGTCTCCACCTCTCGCTGCTGGACACTGTGAGGAAAACAGAAATCTTTTAGTCCATATTACTGTCCTTCATTCTATCACACCATCTAATATCCAGTGATGTGCAGTCAGGGGCAGCAGGGCTAGCACGATTATAGTATGTCAGGTTTTGGCTCGATTAACCGTTCAGTCATCTCCGCATAGCGCTCTTTCTCCGTTACTGTCATTCACACAGACAGACGAGCGCACATGCATGACAGTAGTACGCGAGACTCAATCAAGCATCACAAAATGGTCAAACACCAGTAGAATGAGTGTAGCTGCAACACAGTCAGCCAACACTTTGCTCTTCTCAGGGTGTCTTAGAAAACAGCATCGAGCTTCATCTAGTTTTACCCAGTGTGTCAGTGTTTTTATTATTTGGCTGGTTTAATATTGTAACAACAGATACTGAGGTTTTCTACAAAGCTGCAGTAATTTAAAAACAACTGAAAAAGTACACTGAGGCCTGTGACAGTGTCTATCAATAAGCCACTTCAGGGCAAAACTGAAGTGTGTGTGGATGCTGTAGTTTAAAATCTCCACCAGGGGGCAGACTTTACCAAACCCATCTGCTACTGAGGTTTATTTCTTCTGTAAAATGTTAAGACACAAGAAGAGTTAGGTAGATGCTGGAGAGCATTTGGGTTCATCATCACAGTGTTAACTGAATGAATTTAAAGGGAGATGACACAAAGTTAATAATGCAACATGCTAGAGCTGGGCCATTGTAGTTCAGTGTTACTAGCATTAATTTACATGATGCAACTGGGATTCTTAGCTTTAGAATTGGAAAACAAAACCTGTTTAGTCTCACTTCAGGTTATTCCAACAGCTGCATGTTAGATTTTTTTGTGTAATTAACTTCTATAGCTATCTCTTTTTGTGACACAAGTCTGACACTTATAAACACACACAACACAACACACTTTTCACACACGCAGTCTCATTAGACTGTGTGGTTCTGGTACAGTACCCATCAGCTCTTCATCTGCACCATCAGCTGCAGGTTCGGGCTGAGAGCTCTCTGGACAATAAGAACCAGAGGACAAGTTCATCAACGTGCAATGGAAATGTTTACACGTGATGAAGAATGAAAAGGATGCAGACAGATTCATACATTTCACATGTGCACCTCTGCTTCTAAAAATAGAAATCTCATCAGATAAAAAGAGACACAGGTGCTGTGCTCACCTGTGGGTGAGGAGTATCCAGATGTTGTGGTCTTTGACTTGGCCTCATTCAGTTTGGACACACTGTTGGCTCTCATCCTGGGCGTCAGCCTGTTCTCTGTGGGCGTCGATGAGCTCAGACCCAGACTCAGATGTGTGCTGACAGGCAGGTTGAGGAGGTGGAGCTCCGGGTCACCGTGCACTCTGAGTCGCTGCGCACCTAGATGGACCCCACACGGTTCCTCCGTGGCTGAGCCAGCAGGTCCAGCCGGGACAGGCCCTTCCGGCCGGAGGGCGGCTTTGAGGTGGAGCTGGTGGTGGACACCTCGGAGGCCACAGAGACCCGGTCTGCGTCGGCGAGATCAGTATCAGACGTGTCCCCGAGTCGAGCCCGGCGGAGCAGAGATGCTCTGGTGGGCCTCGGCTGAGGCAGGGCGGCCTGCTTGTTCAGGGACGAGGCTGTGGCTGCCTGCAGGCTGCGGCTGGTTTTGGAGGAACTGCTGTTGGTTTTCGCAGACCTGCTATCTAGTTTTGAATATGAGGCGTCTTCTGAGCCACGTCTGTGTACTGTGTGCCCCAAAGGTCCAGAGTAGGTCTCCTGGTCTGAAGACAGGATGTCAGAAATGGGGAACGAAGACGTCTGGTCATCGTCAGTGAGATCTAGAGACGGCTGCCGTGCTCTTGAGGAGGCAGAGGGCTGACCGGAGCGACGGGCGTCAGTCCGGCTGGTGGTTTCAGTCGTCCTGGTTTTTGTCTTCCTCTCCAGGCGTTCATGGGCGCTGGTGCTTGTGATGCTGGTCTTCGAGGTAGTGCTCATATTGCTCTTTTCCCGGTGCATGCTGCTGAAAGAACGTCGTTTATGAACGCTGGCAGTTTGTCGATGCTGCCCACAGAGTCACTGCGCTCAAGCCTGCTGCTGCCCCGGTTGATGTGTGGGATGAGCTCCGTCGGGACATTAGCGCTGGGTTTCTCAATGGTGAAGCTGCCCTGGCAGACTAGAGGCTTCCCAGACTTCTTTCCTTCTCCTCCTCCTCCTCTTTTTCTCTCCTCTGAGCTCTTCCTCCGTTCTGAGCTGCTGAAGGTCCAGAGAGGAGCCTTCGATTGAGAGGAGGTGAAGCTTTGTTTCCGTTTGCTGGTCATTTTACTTTCCTCCATGGGTGATGGGACTCTCCCTCTCCCTTGTTCTCTTCCTCCGGGGGTTCAGTGTCCTGTTGGAGGAGTTAAATATGGCCCCGGAGAAAACGAAGAGGACAGCACCAGGGAAAGACGTAAGAGTTACACAATGTTAAAACACCTAAGGGAGGAGGGTCAGAAGAAGTTGTTTGGATTATCTGATAAAGTGTGGGAGGAAGGGAATATACCAAAGAGCTGGAAGGTAGCAAAAATAATCCCAGTAAGAAAAGCCTGGGAAGGAGGCCAGTAAGCCGGCAAACTACCGACCAATTGCATTGGTCCTTTAACACCAAGTGTCTGTAAGGTGAGTGCTTTTGCCCTTTTTCTCAGATTACTTATTGGCAGTTCAGTATCACTTCTGTGTGACATGTTGGTGAATATGTCCTGTAACAAGACAGTGGTCCTGCGGAATGTTGTCGATATCACACATGGTCTAGGAGTTATGATAATGAGAACTATCTCACATCTTGTCAGCCACTACAAGATTTATTTGAGAGTCCATGTTTAGGTGACACTTTAGTTCAGTGTTGAAAATGTTATCCAAATATAGTTTTAATCACTTATCACTCATGTTTCCTTTCGAGCTGCGTATAACAATATGAATAGTTTATGGTCATTGAAAGGATAATTCTGAAGGGAGTGGGAAACCAGTTAATTTAGAACTAATTAACTTGTAATTCTATTCATAACATGTAACTTTACATGAATGCTGCATAGAATGTAGATCATGGCAATAAAAAATGTATTTCCAGCTATTGACTTTCTCCAGCTGAAGTACAGAACAATAACGCTGTGCCCAGTATCCACACCCTTTCTCAAAATAGAAGAGGTTCTATCTAAATAAAAATGGTTGTGGGTATATGTGGACATGATTATTTTATCCTCCATATGCTAGAAAGGCAGTGGGGACAAAATAATGCTAGAAAAATGTGTACACAGCCAATAATTTTGAATAATTTCTTCAGCACATGTTGAGAGAAGTGGCCATCATGAAGCTGATCATCTCACTGACACTCGCCAGTATCGGTAACTTATTTTTTTTATATAGCCTGTACATTTATCTAGTACCTGATCAAATCCAAACAAACAAGGGCATTACATTTCATCAGCTTAAAAAACATTATTACACTTATGATCCACAGATACTTACATTTAATAAACAATATCTAATTTTGTTTTCTTGAAAGATGAACCGTGATTATAAAAACAAATCATAAAAAGTATATTTGCAGATATATAAATACTAATCCGAGCCTTGTCCATTTAAATAGAACATTGATAAACAACAGGATTTGATCAAAATGCTGTATAAGACAATAATCACATAGAATTAGAGAGAAGAAAACAACTGAATAAAACAATAACACATAATAGTTATTTGGTAAGGCCAAAAAATCAGCAATATAGTAAAACCTGAGATGTAGGGACGCCCTAAAATCCAAGGCCAAGTGTCCCCTGAAGACAGGTGTCCTCTCTTCGAATGGCCGGGTCATGAGGACAAATTGTAGGACCAGTTGATATTGAATGAACAAACACCAAATATATCATGGTTATTTAAAAGCACATAACTGAACCAATACAAAAATGTATACTATATATATACACATGTATACAAAATAATTCTGAAATAAGATTTAATTTACTTCAGGGACCACATACAGACCAGTTTTATCTCGTGTGGACCAGACTGATAAAATATTGATATAATAACCTTTAAAATTACACTTCAAAGTTTTTCTTTGTTGTGGTCACAGTGTATGTAATGAAATTATCCATATTTTTGCAAGATCAAACAGTTAGTATTGAAAATCATTACAATATCAATATCAAGTCAATTTTCAAAAATAAAAACTTGTATAAATCATCTATAACCTCCTTGCTTGGTGGGAACAGACTAGAGCCCCTTGGCTGGTTTTAACCCCCGGACCTCATGCTCTCTGCTGTTAAGGGAAAATGAAACTTTCGTGTGTGCAGAGGACGCGTGATGTCAAAATCGGCATCCACCCTGTGCGCTAGTCTCCAACCCTCTGTAGTCGACAGCGCGACCTGTGCGTTCAGACTGCGCATGCAGCAGAGCTACTGGACGCTTGTGTGAGGAGATCCTCCGTCTCCCCGTCTGAACAATCACAATTTAAAAGCAAATAAAGAGCCAGAGGCTCAAAACTCCTGAAGTGAAACTTAAACTACTTCAGGAAAGGTGGAGAACGCCGGGCAGCAGTAGTGGAGATACTTTCAGGACCATTACGTTACATTTTGGAACATTAAGGAAGTGAACCCAGAGTGTAGTATGGATGTAATCATATATCACCCACAGCCCGGAATAATCTGTGGACAGGCAATGCGGAAAGCAGCGCATCGAAAATTCAGATCTCAAAACTAATCTCCTAACACCACAACATCTGAATAGTCCAATAATTGGGTCCAGCCCAGGTATTTTGGCCGTTTCAGTGTCGCTCAGTTTGAAATTTGCCAGGAAAACCTGTAAAGCAGGTTGTTTGCTCATTAAGGTGTGTTAACAGTTGAATATGTGTCTGTGCACAGTGACGTGTCCGCCCAGTAGAGGGTGTCCACTCTTACCGGTCCGCTCCTCACAAGGTCTACTGTATATGAAAATCATTGGTGAGGCAGATGGCCTGATAGAAGTCAGGAAGCTCTTCTAACATTTTGGGTTTCAATTTAAAATGCTCTGCTAGAAGCACAATATAACTCTGGAGAAATAGTCAACGCCCAGGGAATAAATAGTCAGGTCCTTGACAGGGTGAGCTCATACCCTCATCATTACTTCTGTTACTGGCTCTTAAGGGCACCTTCACATTCCCCTGTTTGATGTGGACCAGAGTTCTCTTTAGGGCCTTTCTGGAAAAGTCTGTTTCTTTTGGAGAAATGTGAATGCACCCAGAACTCAGTTCTGGACTTTTCAAGCGGATCTGGTCCCCTTCCAAACACTGGTATCGGTCCTCTTTCAAATGGACTTTCGAAAAAGTTGGAAAATATCTTACAGACAGATATAGAGTAGTGAGGAAGAAGTAAAGGGGAAGAAGTAGTGAAAAAGGCGCTTATTGATATCTGATCTGAAGACTATATATCGCGCTTGTTTGTGGCTACCCATTAGCCACGGGCTAACTAGCTTAGCCACCATGGGCTAAAGCGGCGGGACTTCCAGTTTCGGTCGGGACCAATCAGTGAGCCGTGTTTCTTCTTTACTTCCTCTCTGGTCAATGTTTGTGTCAGGGGACCCCCAAACTAGCAGTTGTTGTAATTGCGTGACATTTTACAGATGTTTTTTTCCGGTCTCTAAACTGAATGTGAACGCCACCCGAACCAAATGAAGCCGTCAAAAGTCTCAGCTCTCCTCCCTCACAAGTGAACCGAATCCCGGACTATCCAATGTGAGAGGCCCCTTTGAATAAAATTGTTTTGGTCACAGCCTTCCTCCCCGATATTCCCTCCAGAGTGAGAATAGTAAGATTCACAGAATGAAATCTGCTCAAGCGAAGACATTTCTCACATCTTGTCCTGCTCCTTGCTGTTTTGCTGCTACTTGAAGTCAGAGATCAATGATCGTCTCAAACAGGCCAGAGCGTGTCCGGAGTTATATACCTCTTTGGTGGAAGTACTGTATATGTGAGATGTTGCTGTGGGAGCGGCCAAACGTCATTGGCTGAGGAGAAACCTTGAGGGAAGCAGACAGCTGATTGGTGGAGGTGTGGACCTGTGCAGCAGCTGCTCAGCCTCAGACACTGACTGGCGGTCTTCTTAAAGCTGTCTGGAGGAGGGAGGGGAGCAGAGAGCGTTGGTAGCTCGCTTCAAGCTCAAGACCTGAAACTTGTGATATTTGTGCCGCATCTTTGGAGTTGAATATGTAGAGAGCATAATGTGTTTTTTAACTTTTTCCTTCCCGTTCGTTCATGTTCAGTTTTGGTCTGTTTTGTTTGGGATGCGCAAATAGTAACGCACTGTGACTTTTAATCTGTTTACTGGTTTACAAATAGTAACGTGATTACTTGTTACCGAGAAATGTAGTCATATTCTTATTCACGTAAAGGGCTCCGCCTTACAGTTATGAAAATAATAACGATGTTAATCACTCTTAATTAACTTCATTCCCACTCCTTCATTATCCAAAATTTTTATTGATTGTACTTTGAAAGAATAACTTATGTGTCACAATGATCCAAAACATAGTCAGCTAAAATGCTGAAATGTTAAGAATAGCAACAGACTAGATTTCTCAACATGTCACAAAAGTAATATTGAAAGGCTGCCAAGTAAGAATTGTTGGAAAAAAGGGTGAATGTCATTTGAACAGTTTTTGGCATGGTAATGTATATGTACTGTATGAGTATACAGGTGTATCAGTGTGTTTATGTGCTTGTATACATATTTTGTTTAGACATGTCTAAAATTGACTTTAAAATATATCAGAGGTGGTCCTCTTTTCATAACAATTCTGTGCTATTTGCCAATAAGTGATGTGGTTTTTTTTTTTATAAGGTTCTTTTGTATACAGTCACCTGTAGTTTTTAAGCTCCATTCATTGGGCGTTTTCTCTAATTTGCTGTGTGACAAATTCAGGAAAACGGGCGAGTTTGACAAAGCTTGTGTTGAAGGAATGAAAAGTGATGAACAAGTGATAGAGTCATGTATGGTTAATGATCCTTCATGCAGGTGGCCAATTGTGGACTGTGTGTTGTGATCCACTGCATGATAACGTCTCTGAAATTGCTGTAGAAGCTATTGTTGATTTTTAAGATATCAATGCTGGTTAGAATTTAAGTAAACACATGAATAATAATAATAATAATAATAATAATAATAATAATAATGATGATGATGGTGATGATGATGATGATGAAAAAAAGAAGAGGAAGAGGAACAATACATTTGATTAATCAACACTTTTCATGACACCCAAGGCCATTGTACATAATAAGTGTTAAAACTGTGACAAAACAAAACAATTGAGCATGTTGTCTCTGTATGTAGTTGGTTTCCTCTGGGTCCTCCAGTTTCCTCCTTCAATCCAAAAGCATGCATGTGAGGTTAATTGGGGATTATTATTGTTCTCTCTCAGTACCGCAATACAAGGCAGGGGGCATGGATGGCTGTTTTCCTCTTGTGGATCTATTTGTCCATCTCAGTGGTTGGATACAAACCAATGTCAATTGGATGACCGGCTCTATCTTTACACAGGTACATTCACTGATTTGGTTTTACCGTGACGTCTGGCTGCCTCACACTGTCCAGTTGCTGCTGCCACTTAAACTGGGTTAAGCAGCTAAATTAATACTGCTTCAATTGTAAATCAAAATAAAAGAGAAATTCATGGTTTTATGCCTAATTAGGCTTTTGGGATTTATGTTGTATTTTAGTAAATACGTTTGTTTGTTTGTTTTAAATTTGTCTTTGTTTTGTCTTTGAGCCCATTCCAGTAGGGGAGGATAGGATTCACCTGGACAGGTCGCCAGTCCATCACAGGACAAACATACACACACACACACACACACACACACACACACACACACACACACACACACACACACACACACACGCACACACAGGGAGAACATGCAAACTTCAGACAGAAAGGGTCGTATTTGATTCCACGACCTTCTCGCTGTACATCAACTCATCATTTTTTTCCTTTCCACCTTCTTATGAATAATTTATGGTCACTGAGAGGACAGTTCTGGAGGGAGTGGGAAACCAGTCAAAATAGAAATAATTAACAAAGCTATGTAAATATAAGGTCCATTCAGAGACAGGTATTACCTTCTCCAGCTGGAGTACAACACTCTAAATATGTCACGTTGTGTCCAGTGTCCACACCCTTTTTCAAAATAGAAACCAGTGTTTCTTAGTACAAATGGGGGTGAGTATACTGTAAGTGGACATGATAATTATCCATTAAGTAAAATAGAAAATAATGCTGGGAAAATAAATACACACCCAATCATTTTAATACATTTGTCATTAGTATGCAACCTCTACACCATATATAGAGAGAAGTACTGATCATGTGGAGTAGTTACCAGCATGAAGCTCATCATCTCACTGACACTCTTCTGGGCAGTTGCCACTGTTGGTAAGTCACAAGTTACTCCTTTTATATAAATACTGTATATGTATGTATGTATGTATGTATGTATGTATGTATGTATGTATGTGTATATATACATATATATAGTGTCTGTAGAAATGAACAAGGGCTTTAAACCCTTTCCAGGTTGTAAATTTCCGGTCATGATCAACATCTGTTTATATTTCGTCAACACAGGAAATTCTGTGCGACGGCCTGATTTAAAATAATAATAATATGAATGCACGATGTTTGCTGATGCAAAATTGCAACGTGAGCCTAGTCCACTTAAATAGAACCAAAAGGCTATAAAAGACCAGATAAAATCAGTACATCATTACTGAAATTGCATAAAACACTTTTTAAGTAAAAACAATAACTTAAAGGCATAGAATTTAATTTAAAAAAGAAGACGAGGCTCCTCCAAAGTGTTGGGTCGGAGCATAAATGCTCTGCGTGCTGGAAGCACAATAATTTGCTCGAGGAAAGGACAGGTGTTGAACGCCCATTTGTCTTTTTCCAATTGAAACACAAGCAGAAGTACGGAAGAGTACTGGGGCCACTGAAGGAAAAAAAAGATTTAGCGGCTGAAAAAAACAAAAAAACCTCATGAACTTCAGAAAAAGTCAAAAATCTGAGATTTATTTTTCTTCACATAGAGAGAACACTTAATTCTGACTATATAGGGTTGCTTACTGTTTATGAACATGTGATAAAAACACATTTAAATAAGCACCCCGGGATCCGTGTCTGTCCTTCGTACTCCACGAACTTCGGCGACGGAACAAGGCTGCAGGCTGCTCTGTCTCTTCTAGTCCTGATACTGATAATGGCACCGTGTTTATGAGCTCCATTCTGTCCTGAAGCATCTTTTCACCACTTCATTAAACCGCCTGATATACATTTTGTAGAAGCAGTCACATACGCCGGATTTTGTAAAAAAAACTTGTTTTTGTCGGTGAACAAAAAAAAAATCTCAACTTTCATTTTCGACTTTTTTGCATGAAGGTTGTTTTTTTGTTGTTGTTTTTTTAGCATCCAAGTTTTTTTTTTCTTTCTTCAGTGGCCCTAATACTCCCCCACACAGAAGCATTTTGAAGTAACTGTTGTTTAATACACAGCCAGATTTACTGGTCCATTCACGTCTTAGTTATATATAATTACATAGAAAACCTTGTATGCAGTTCTGCTGTTTAAAGTGAAAGAAGCATTTAACTTAAGATAAAACTCTCAGCGGAAGAAAGGGGATTAATCTAACTGATTTTCATGATAAAGCACATCTGCTAATGCTAATGCTACAAACAATTGTGATTTGAAGATACAGGATGTGTTGACATGTCATTGTTTTTTTCCCCACCATTATAGCTGGAGCTATCGTGTGTGACAGCTGCACAGACGCTGAAGATCCTAATTGTGAAAGCTCAACAAGTCGTAATTGTACAGGCCAAACAATGTGCATAACAGCTTCCATTCTAAGTATGCATTACTTATTATCACGTTATTCATCATGTTTTTGCTTTTGTTTCTAAAACATTTGTTTGAATACTTTCTGACATTTAATGAACATTCTTGAACTGTGGTTTCACTCTGCAGTCAATTCTTCTGGGAATGTAACCCGTCGAATCTACAAGGACTGTGCAGGTCCGACGCTGTGTCAAAACACCGGGCCTCGCCTCATTGCAACCAACTTGGGCAGCTTAAGTTCACTGGCAGAGGCTGAATGCTGTGACAGTGATGGCTGCAACAGTATTAATCTGCCTTGTAAGTACAGACTGATGACAAAAGAGAAAATACTATTCAAATGTAGTATTTTGGATTTGATCGTGTTCTCATTAATTATGTTTTTTTTTTTTTTTATTGTTTCAGATCCTGAGCCTGAATCAGAAAACGGCTTACAGTGTCCAGGTTGTGACCCCAGCACCTCGTTTTGTGACTCCATTGTGCAGTGTGAAGGACTTGAGAACACCTGCTTCCAAGCTACTGGTCAGTGATCATTTATTATTATTATTATTATTATTAGTAGTAGTAGTAGTAGTAGTAGTAGTAGTAGTAGTAGTAGTATTAGTAGTAGTAGTAGTAGTATCATTATTATGATTATTATTATTATTATTATTAATATTATTATTATTGTTGTTGTTGTTATTGTTGTTTTGATTTCTTTTTTAACTGCCTGTTATTTCTTCATGTATTCACATTTATTCAAACAGGTTTCTACATGTATACTCAAACTGTTTGAACTATAATGAACTATAAAACTGTAATACTGGTCCAGCAGAGATTACAAACACAACACTGATAAATCTGGGAGGGCCTAATGTTAGCAGTGTACTTGGTAATACAATGTCCACTTCTGTAGTTTTAATGGCAAAATCTGATGGTATTCAGTTTAAATCATCAGTAGTATTTTCAACCTAATCTTGAACAGTCAAATAAATTAGTCATTATTTTCATTCTCTTTATTGGGTTGCATCTTATTGCATTGCCGTCAGTTTCTCAACTCGTCTTGCTACTTGAACATGTGAAAACAGTCATTTGTTAGTTTGTTAGAACTGCATGTCCTCAGTTGTTAGAACTGCATGTCCTCAGTTGTTAGAACTGCATGTCCTCAGTTGTTAGAACTGCATGTCCTCAGTTGTCTGCACGAGCAACAAGTCAATGGAAGTTACAGTGATACACTGACAGTGATTCCGGTAACGTGTTAATTAGTAACCACGTAGAAAAAAGTGGTCATATGAGAGTCTCATATGACCACATGTTCAAGATCAAACGTGTTACTATGTCTAAGTCAGTAATCACATTCAAGTTACTTGTCCAAGTCACTCTGTGTTACAATTGTAGCGTCACGCAGGACGAGGTTCTTCTCTTTAGCCGCTTTATTATTAAACAGAACCGGGCCGCTGCTTTGCTCTCCTCCAAACGGAAACCACACACACACACACACACACACACACACACACACACACACACACACACACACACACACACACACACACACACACACACACACACACAGAGGAACTTTCACGCTCACCTGACCCGCCCCCTTCTCCACTCTCAGCCAATCACAGGCCAACTCGCTCTAACGTTCACGTGACATAAAAGAGTAGGAACTAACAAACATCATCAATAAACCTTAACATTGCAACAACAACACAACTGAAGAGATGTTACACTATTTTTGTAATTTTCCTGAAAAAAAAAGAAATACAGTAAAACATGTGATGTAGGGACGCCCTAAAATCCAATGGCAAGTGTCCCCTGAAGACAGGTGTCCTCTCTTCTGGGGGACCGCCCACAAGGACAAATTGTAGGACCAGCTGATATTAATATTAAATGAACCTAACATCAAATATATTATGTTATTTAAAAGCACAAAACTGAACCAATACAAAGATATATACATCCATCCAATCTTCTCCCGCTTATCTGTTTCCGGGTGGCGGGGGGTGGCAGATCACATTGTACCGATTAAGAACCTTCCTGCGGGTGGTGAGCCTACAGGAAAAGATATATACTATAAATATATGTGTGTGTGTGTAAATAAGATTTCATTTACTTCAGGGACCACATACAGACCAGTTTCATCTTGAGTGGACCAGACTGGTAAAATATTGATATAATAACTTTTAAAATTACACTTGAAAGTTTATCTTTGTCGTGGTCACAGTGGATGTAATGAAATTGTCTATATATTTGCAAGATCAAACAGTTAGTACTGAAAATCATTACAATCTCAACATAAAGTCAATTTTAATGAAACATTCTGGTGCAAAATACAATGAAATGTCAAAAAAAAACTTGTATAAATCCTCTATAACCTCCTTGCTTGGTGGGAACAGATTGGAGCCTCTTGGTTGGTTTTAACCCCCGGGCCTCATGCTCTCTGCTGTTAAGGGAAAATGAAACTTTCATGTGTGCAGAGGACGCGTGATGTCAAAATCGTCATCCACCCTCTACGGTCCACCGCGCAGCCCAAATTTTGTGACGGCGCGACCTGTGCGTTCAGACTGCGCATGCAGCAGAGCTACTGGACGCTTGTGTGAGGAGATCCAATGTGATCCAACAATCACAATTTAAAAGTAAATAAAGAGCCAGAGGCTCAAAACTCCTGAAGTGAAACTTAAACTACTTTAGGAAAGGTGGAGAACGCCGGGCAGCAGTAGTGGAGATACTTTCAGGATCGTTACGTTACGTTATGGAACGTTAAGGAAGTCAGCAGTGTTGCCAGACTGGTTGCCAATTGTTTTGCATGTAGTCCTCATACAGGTCATTTGTGATGTAAATAATGAAATATATGAGGCCTACACGGCTTCAAAGTGCACGTTTTGACTTGCAGTTGGCATTATTACTAATCAGGGCCTGGCGCTAGGATGCCAGAGCTTCATTTTGCAGTTTGTGGAGCCTATGGTTGAGTTACTGCGCTCTTGTTGGTTGCAATTTGCAAAAACCTATTTATCTATCATTTATATGTTTATATGATGCAGATATGAAGCTCTGGGTGGGTTTTCTTTTGCATGTGTTGTGATTTTGCGGGTTTGCACGGGTGTCTGGCAACTTCGAGGTTTGGGCTGGTTTTTATTGAAATGGGCGGTGATGGAAACTGTCAATCTGATCTGGCAACACTGGAAGTGAGCCCAGAGTGTAGTATGGATGCCATCGTGTATCACCCGCGGTCCGGCACAGTCTGCGGACACACAATGCGGAAAGCAGCGCAGCACCGTGCTGTGGGCAAGTGGCAAATATTCAGATCTTAAAACTAATCTCCTGACACCACAACATCTGATTATTCCAATAATTTTCAGTGTCGCTCAGCTTGAAATTGCCAGGAAAGCCTGTCCTTTGTCCGTTATTGTCCTTGTTAACAGTTAAATATGTGTCCGTGCACAGTGACGTGTCCACCCAGTAGAGGGTGTCCACTCTTACCGGACCGCTGTTCACAGCTGATCTACTGTATTGCCAGGAAGTCCCGCCCCTTTTTTCAATCAATCAATCAATGAAAGACTTAATTTGTCCCTCGGGGGGCAATTAAATGGGAGCTTAGAGCAGGCAGTGCAAATAAATGAATAGATAAATAGTGCAACAACAGACAACAATTACATCACAGAGTAAATAAATACCAGTAATAGTAAAAATCTGATAATAAAACTGTGAGTCAGATATAAATACAACAAAGAATGAAGGTCAAAGGTTAAAGTCTGTATAAACATGGTGCAGGAGGGCAGTGATCAGCAGGTTTTCATTTTCATGGTGAGACAATGGGACATCTGCTGAAAGTAACTAAAAAGTAACTTATAATCTAACTTTGTTACTTTCAAAAACAAGTAATCAGTAAAGTAACTCAGTTACTTTTTAAAGGGGTAACTAGTAATCAGTAATCAGATTACTTTTCCATGGCTGCACCGGGTCTGTGGAACCGCTTCCCTGTTCAGATTAGAACTGCCGGGTGTCTTGATTCCTCTGAGTGTCTTCTGAAGACACATTTCTGGCTTTTAATTCTAACCGAGCGCTGACGTCACAATATTGTGGCAGTGTTTTTACTTTGTTTTGTACTTATAGACTGTGTCAGGTTTTTCTTTTTTGAACTGTTAAGCACTTTGGTCAACCTTGTCTGTTATTTTATGTGTTAAATAAATAAAGTTGACTTGACTTGACACTTTGCAAACACATCATTTCAAACTACATACCGAGAAATCACAACATGATAGTTTCATTCAAATACTGTCGAAACCATTTTTTAATTTGTTTATCTGACAAATTTACAAGCTGTGATTTACGGAAGAGTATTGGGGCCACTGAAGAAGAAAAAAGAATTCGGTGGCTAAAAAACCCCAAAAACATTCATGCACCACAAATCAAAGTCAAGATTATTATTATTTTATCATTATTTAATTTTTACGGTGGGAATTCAATTTTTTTTACAAAGTCCGTTGATCCACTTGCCAGCGTGTGACTGCTTCTACAAAATGTATATCAGGCGGTTTAATGAAGTGGTGAAAAGATGCTTCAGGACAGAATGGAACTCATAAACACAGTCAGTTATCATCAGTATCAGGACTAGAAGAGACAGAGCAGCCTGCAGCCTTGTTCCGTCGCCGAAGTTCGTCGAGTACGAAGGACAAAGACACGGATCCCGGAGTGCTTATTTAAATGTCTTCTTATTAATCAAAGAACTGTGTAATGTTCATAAGCAGTAAGCAACCCTGTAGAGTCAGAATTAAGTGATTTAATGTGATTTCACGTCGATGGGCAAATGATGAGGTCTGGACAGACGGTCTCTCTCTGTGAAGACAAAAAAATCTCCACTTTGATTTTTGACTTTTTCTGAAGCGCATTAAGGTGGGGTTTTTTGGCCTCCAAATAATTTTTTTCCTTCAGTGGCCCTAATACTCTTCCGTAGTGATTAAACTAAAGAAGATTCGTAAAATACAAAATGTGTTGTTTTTTTCTCACAGTGGAGAACGATTTCGGTACATTCCTTGTTTCTGGTTGTGGTACTGACGATGTGGGTCACGTTGCCAACGGCCTGACGTTCCTGCCTTTCTTGGAGGAAGTCGGCCAAGTCCGTGGTAGAGTGGTTTGGCATGTTGCCTTCGGACCACCTACTTCACCTGCCCCTCCGACAACTACAACAAATACTCCCCCAACAACTACAACTATTCCTCCAACAACTACTCCCCCAACAACTACAACTATTCCTCGAACAACTACAACAACTACTCCCCCAACAACTACAACTAATCCCTCAACAACTACAACTACTCCTCCAAGAACTACAACAACTACTCCACCAACAACTACTCCCTCAACAACTACAACTACGCCTCCAACAATGACTACAACTACTCCTCAAATAACTACAGCTACTGAAACAACTACTACAACTACTCCACCAACAACTATAACTACTCCTCCAAAAACAACAACTACTCCTCCAACAACTACTACAACTACTCCTCCTACAACTACAACTACTCCTCCAACAACTACAACTACTCAAAGAACTACTACAACTACTCCCCCAACAACTACAACTATTCCTCCAAGAACTACAACTACTCCCCCAACAACTACAACTAATCCCTCAACAACTACAACTCCTCCTCCAAGAACTACAACAACTACTCCACCAACAACTACAACTACTCCCTCAACAACTACAACTACCCCTCCAACAACTACTACAACTACTCCTCAAACAACTGCAGCTACTGAAACAGCTACAACAACTACTCCCCCAACAACTACAACTACTCCTCCAACAACTACGACAACTACTCCTCCAACAACTACAACTCCACCAACAATTATAACTACCCCTCCAACAACTACAACTACTCGTCCAACAACTACTACAACTCCTCCTCCAACAACTACAACTGCTCCCCCAACAACTACAACTACTCCTCCAACAACTCCAACAACTACAACTACTCCCCCAACAACTACAACTACTCCTCCAACAACAACTACAACTACTCCCCCAACAACTACGACAACTGCTCCTCCAACAACTACAACTACTCCTCCAACAACTACTACAACTCCTCCTCCAACAACTACTACTACTCCTCCAACAACTACTACAACTACTCCTCCAACTACTACAACTACTACACCAACAACAACTTCAACCTCTCCAACAACTACTACAACTGCTCCTCCAACAACTATAACTACTCCTTCAACAACTACAACGACTACTCCAACAACTACGACAACTACTCCTCTAATAATTACAATTCCTCCTCCAACAACTACAACTACTCCCCCAACAACGACAACTACTCCTCCAACAACTACAACAACTACTCCCCCAACTACTACAACTACTCCTCCAACTACTACAACTACTCCACCAACAACAACTACAACTACAACTACAACTACTCCAACAACTACTACAGCTGCTCCTCCAAAAACTACAACTCCTCCCTCAACAACTACTCCTCCAACAACTACGACAACTACTCCTCCAACAACTACAACTTCTCGTCCAACAACTACTGCAACTCCTCCTCCAACAACTACAACTACTCCCCCAACAACTACAACTACTCCTCAAACAACTACGACAACTACTCCTCCAACATCTACAACTACTCGTCCAACAACTACGACAACTCCTCCTCCAACAACTACAACTACTCCCCCAAATACTACAACTACTCCTCCAACAACTACGACAACTACTCCTCCAACAACTACAACTACTCCTCCGACAACTACAACTACTCCTCCAACAACTACTCCTCCAACTACTACAACTACTCCACCAACAACAACTACAACTACTCCAACAACTACTACAGCTGCTCCTCCAAAAACTACAACTACTCCCTCAACAACTACTCCTCCAACAACTACGACAACTACTCCTCCAACAACTACGTCTCGTCCAACGACTACTACAACTCCTCCTCCAACAACTACAACTACTCCCCCAACAACTACAACTACTCCTCAAACAACTACGACAACTACTCCTCCAACATCTACAACTACTCGTCCAACAACTACGACAACTCCTCCTCCAACAACTACAACTACTCCCCCAACAACTACAACTACTCCTCCAACAACTACGACAACTACTCCTCCAACAACTACAACTACTCCACCTACAACTACAACTACTCCTCCAACAACTACTCCTCCAACTACTACAACTCCTCCTCCAACAACTACAACTACTCCTCCAACAACTACTACAACTACTCCTCCTACAACTACAACTACTCCTCCAACAACTACTACAACTACTCCTCCAACTACTACAACTACTACACCAACAACAACTACAACCTCTCCAACAACTACTACAACTGCTCCTCCAACAACTACCACTACTCCTTCAACAACTACAACGACTACTCCAACAACTACGACAACTACTCCTCTAATAATTACAACTCCTCCTCCAACAACTACAACTAATCCCCCAACAACTACAACTACTCCTCCAACAACTACAACAACTACAACAACTACTCCCCCAACTACTACAACTCCTCCTCCAACAACAACTACTACTCGAACAACTACAACTACTCCCTCAACAACTACTCCTCCAACAACTACGACAACTACTCCTCCAACAACTACAACTTCTCGTCCAACGACTACTACAACTCCTCCTCCAACAACTACAACTACTCCCCCAACAACTACAACTACTCCTCAAACAACTACAACAACTACTCCTCCAACATCTACAACTACTCGTCCAACAACTACGACAACTCCTCCTCCAACAACTACAACCACTCCCCCAACAACTACAACTACTCCTCCAACAACTACGACAACTACTCCTCCAACAACTACAACTACTCCTCCTACAACTACAACTACTCCTCCAACTACTACAACTCCTCCTCCAACAACTACAACTACTCCTCCAACAACTACTACAACTACTCCTCCTACAACTACAACTACTCCTCCAACAACTACTACAACTGCTCCTCCAACAACTACCACTACTCCTTCAACAACTACAACGACTACTCCAACAACTACGGCAACTAATCCTCTAATAATTACAACTCCTCCTCCAACAACTACAACTAATCTCCCAACAACTACAACTACTCCTCCAACAACTACAACAACTACAACAACTACTCCCCCAACTACTGCAACTCCTCCTCCAACAACAACTACTACTCGAACAACTACAACTACTCCTCCAACAACTACGACAACTCCTCCTCCAACAACTACGACGACTACTCCTCCAACAACTACAACTACTCCCCCAACAACTACAAATACTCCTCCAACAACTACTACAACTACTCCTCCTCCAACTACAATTACTCCTCCAACAACTACTACAACTACTCCTCCAACTACTACAAGTACTCCACCAACAACAACTACAACTTCTCCAACAACTACTACAACTGCTCCTCCAACAACTACAACTACTCCCTCAACAACTACCACTGCTCCTCCAACTACTACAACTACTCCACCAACAACTACAACTACTCCAACAACTACTACGACAACTACTCCCCTAACAATTACAACTACTCCTCCAACATCTACAACTACTCCCCCAACAACTACAACTACTCCTCCAACAACAACAACAACTACTCCCCCAACAACTACAACTACTCCTCCAACAACTACTACAACTACTCCTCCTACACCTACAACTACTCCTCCAACAACAACTACAACTGCTCCTCCAACAACTACTCCTCTAATAAATACAACTCCTCCTCCAACTACTACAACTACTCCACCAACAACAACTACCACCTCTCCAACAACTACGACAACTACTCCTCCAACAACTACAACTTCTCGTCCAACAACTACTACAACTCCTCCTCCAACAACTACAACTACTCCCCCAACAACTACAACTACTCCTCAAACAACTACGACAACTACTCCTCCAACAACTACAACTACTCGTCCAACAACTACTACAACTCCTCCTCCAACAACTACAACTACTCCCCCAACAACTACAACGACTCCAACAAAAACTACAACTCCACCAACAATTATAACTACCCCTCCATCAACTACTATAATTACCACTACAACAACTACTGCCACTCCTCCTCCAACAACTACGACGACTACTCCTCCAACAACTACAACTACTCCCCCAACAACTACAAATACTCCTCCAACAACTACTACAACTACTCCTCCTACAACTACAATTACTCCTCCAACAACTACTACAACTACTCCTCCAACTACTACAACTGCTCCTCCAACAACTACAACTACTCCCTCAACAACTACAACTACTCCTCCAACTACTACAACTACTCCACCAACAACAACTACAACTACTCCAACAACAACTACAACTCCACCAACAATTATAACTACCCCTCCTCCTCCCACAACAACTACAACAACTACTCGAACAACTACAACTACTCCTCCAACAACTACGACAACTACTCCTCTAACAATTACAACTACTCCTCCAACAACTACTACAACTACTCCTCCTACAACTACAATTACTCCTCCAACAACTACTACAACTACTTCACCAACAACAACTACAACCTCTCCAACAACTACTACAACTGCTCCTCCAACAACTACAACTACTCCCTCAACAACTACAACTACTCCTCCAACTACTACAACTACTCCACCAACAACAACTACAACTACTCCTCCAACAAATACTACAATTCCTCCTCCAACAACTACAACTACTCGTCCAACAACTACTACAACTCCTCCTCCAACAACTACAACTACTCCCCCAACAACTACAACTACTCCTCCAACAACTACGACAACTACTCCTCCTACAACTACTCTTCCAACAACTACTCCTCCAGCTACTACAACTACTCCACCAACAACAACTACAACTACTCCAACAACTACTACAACTGCTCCTCCAACAACAACAACAACTACTCCCTCAACAACTACAACTACTCCTCCAACAACTACGACAACTACTCCTCCAACAACTACAACTACTCGTCCAACAACTACTACAACTCCTCCTCCAACAACTACAACTACTCCTCCAACAACAACTACAACTCCTCCTCCAACAACTACAACTACTCCCCCAACAACTACAACTACTCCAACAACTACTACAACTACTCCCCCAACAACTACAACTACTCCACAAACAACAACTACAACTACAACTACTTCCTCAACAACTACAACTACCCCTCCAACAAATACTACAACTCCTCCCCCAACAACTACAACTACTCCAAAAACTACTACAACTACTCCCCCAACAACTACAACTACTCCACCAACAACAACTACAACTACTCCTCCAACAACTACAACTACTCCTCCAACATCTACAACTACTCCCCCAACAACTACAACTACTCCTCCAACATCTACAACTACTCCCCCAACAACCACAACTACTCCTCCAACAACTACAACTACTCCACCAACAACAACTACAACTACTCCTCCAACAACTACAACTACTCCTCCAACATCTACAACTACTCCCCCAACAACTGCAACTACTCCTCCAACATCTACAACTACTCCCCCAACAACCACAACTACTCCTCCAACGACTACTACAACTCCTCCTCCAACAACTACAACTACTCCCCCAACAACTACAACTACTCCACCAACAACAACTACAACTACTCCTCCAACAACTACAACTACTCCTCCAACATCTACAACTACTCCCCCAACAACTACAACTACTCCTCCAACATCTACAACTACTCCCCCAACAACCACAACTACTCCTCCAACAACTACAACTACTCCACCAACAACAACTACAACTACTCCTCCAACAACTACAACTACTCCTCCAACATCTACAACTACTCCCCCAACAACTGCAACTACTCCTCCAACATCTACAACTACTCCCCCAACAACTACAACTACTCCACCAACAACAACTACAACTACTCCTCTGACAATTACAACTACTCCTCCAACATCTACAACTACTCCCCCAACAACTGCAACTACTCCTCCAACATCTACAACTACTCCCCCAACAACCACAACTACTCCTCCAACGACTACTACAACTCCTCCTCCAACAACTACAACTACTCCCCCAACAACTACAACTACTCCACCAACAACAACTACAACTACTCCTCCAACAACTACAACTACTCCTCCAACATCTACAACTACTCCCCCAACAACTACAACTACTCCTCCAACATCTACAACTACTCCCCCAACAACCACAACTACTCCTCCAACAACTACAACTACTCCACCAACAACAACTACAACTACTCCTCCAACAACTACAACTACTCCTCCAACATCTACAACTACTCCCCCAACAACTGCAACTACTCCTCCAACATCTACAACTACTCCCCCAACAACTACAACTACTCCACCAACAACAACTACAACTACTCCTCTGACAATTACAACTACTCCTCCAACATCTACAACTACTCCCCCAACAACTACAACTACTCCTCCAACATCTACAACTACTCCCCCAACAACTACAACTACTCCTCCAACAACTACAACTACTCCCCCAACAACTACAACTACTCCTCCAACAACTACAACTACTCCTCTTTTCAGCCTCAGCTGCAACTGCGACTCTTGCCACAACGACTGTTGTGACGACTGCTGTGACAACAACGACTATTGTAACAACAACGGCTGTTGTGACAACAATGACTGTTGTAACAACAACGACTATTGTGACAACAACGGCTGTTGTGACAACAATGACTGTTGTAACAACAACGACTATTGTGACAACAACGGCTGTTGTGACAACAATGACTGTTGTAACAACACCGACTATTGTGACAACAACGGCTGTTGTGACAACAATGACTGTTGTAACAACACCGACTATTGAAACAACAACGGCTGTTGTAACAGCAACGACTGTTGTAACAACGACTATTGTGACAACAACTGTTCTGACAACTGCAGCAACAACTATTGTTGCTGCCACTAAGATTAAAGGAATTGAGAATAAGAGCTGTTGTTTCAAACTACAATTGTCCTACAATTTACATATTGTATTTTCTTCTTTCTCTCACGGCGGTGTGTATTTTTTTAGATAAGTAATTTGTTTTGGCTAAATATGTTTAAGGTTAAATATATGTTCAAGTGGAGCTTTTTAGAATTTGAGGTTTTGGTTTCCAACTTTTTACTTTTTTTCTCTTTCTCACATTTTCTGCAATTATTCAATAAATATCCTTTAAAGCATAATCTCACTAAGTCACTGCTTACTTCTTTGGGAGTTTTCATTCTCTTGCAGCATTAGCGTGGCAAAGGTCACATTAAGTTAAGGCTGGGTTGTTTTTGTTTTTGATAGTACTTGTCCTCTGGGATCAAATTTCACTGGTGTGATTGATAAAACAAGATAAACAGAGTTCAAATCATTAACATTTTTCTATACCACCAAATAGAACACATCTCAAGTGACTTATACAGAGAAAAACTAACTTCACTTGAACAAACAGGTGCGTAAAAGTAAAAGCTCCGTTTCAGCGGGGTGAAACCTGTAGATCCAGGGTCAGAGATACAACAATGAGCTGGAGAGCCGCGACGTGAGCTGGAGGGCGGTGGCGGCAGCAGTAGCAGCCAAGAGTGGGAGAGCGAGCCCGGCGACCACGACTCGCCCCATCCTTTTCCAAGGGGACCCGTGGCAGCAGGGCAGCCACTGTGACCGGCCTCCTGAGCCGTGCTGCCTCCCGGTGCCCCACCCTTGCCTCCAACACCAGGGGGTTGGTTAGGCCCCCTAAATCAGGGGGTTGGGGCTATGTGGGATGGAGGTGGATGCAGTGCACCTGACATGTTAATGGCTGATCACCTCCTTCCACATTAAGGGAGGATCTGCGGAGTCACAGGGGTGACAGGTGGAGGAAGTCGTTCACACAGGTGGAGGACTGGCCTGTAAGAGGCAGTGATGTGTGTGCGGTGGTTTGTGTGTGGAGCCTAATTAATAAAAGATTTGCCTTCTGTGTCTGGACCCTGGGTTAGCAGGGTCGCCTGCTGCAGTAGCTCCCCGGACAGGACACAGAGGATGGCGGTGTGGCTGCCCCAAAGTCTTCTATATGACTATATATTCTGCAAAATCTCAATAGTTGTGACTTTAGTAATCCAGTTTATATGTTTTTGAGTTGTAAACTTAATCTGTGTGAGTTAGGATCAAACAATCTGGCCAAGAGTCAGAAGGTCAGTCTAATATGTTCTGGCTTCTACCACCATCTCTAATTTATTTCAATTCAGTATTTGTGTAAAACACAATATATACGTGTAAAGGAAAATATATTGTTTAATATTTTATGTGTACGTTATACTGTATAATAACATGCACTGTGTCGAAAGTTGAAATAATTAAATTATGTAAAAAACACCCAAATAGCTGTTTCATAATGAAATATTTAATTCGACTTATGTTACTTTACTTTTCCGTCGGATGTTAGTGTTGTGAATGTGATAATCACACATTAATATTCACATCAGATTGGATTAGAAACATTGAAAATTTGCATTAACTACGATTGTTATATACATTTTCTGACAGTCTTTATTTGACCATTTAGCACTTTAGAGTTTGCGTTCAAGCATGCCATGTAAATAACAGTGTGTCTGTGACTTGTTATAAATTAGCTATTGACAACAGATAATCTCAATTTTTGTCTGTTTACACGACAGCAAATACGAGAGTAAAACTTTTGTCAATTTTGGGGGATTCATTTACACAACACTGGTGTTCAGATCCACTGCATCCATGAATTTTTTATATCGACTCTCAAGGAAGAACTTTTCTTTCATAGGAGCGATTCCCCCCTGCAGAGACTGCTGAAGGCTATGGAGCTCTGTTCCTGCACATGTGAATTATTATTCACTATGTGAGACAGCAAACACTTAATGATTCTATCCTCAGTTGTGAGCTCCAGGTATGATTTCTACTCCTGCCAGGTAAAGACACTTTCACAATACATAAAATTCATACCACAAAAAAGGTTCATTATTGTATTTCTTTAAGAAAGTTTATTAAAATAATGTGAAATACATGTTTGCACTATGCTTCCATGCTTTTTTTTCCTATTGGGGAAAAACAATAATTCAGCTAAACATTGGCCAAGGGCATGCACTGCTATGTTCTCAATGGGAATGAAAATCTCCAACCATCAAGGTAGAATAGCATCAATCAACTGAGATGTGTGAATATGATTTCTTTTTTAAGACCCCAGTGCCAATGGGAGTACAGAATGCACTATAAAGGTCAGGGGTCTCTAACCTTAACCCACTTGGTGAAGGTCTCTCCCTGCTGCAACGCACCTTATGGTTTTCTTTGACATTCATCTCTTTGATGAGTTCAGAGAAGCCAGAGTCCATCTCCACAGACACTAAATCTAAATTATTTTCAACTGACTGACAATACTGTACACAGAAACTGAAGACTTCACAAAATGCATACCTTACCACTGGTGCTGCTGTATAATAGAGAATCTATAATAAATACCATTCAACCACTGAACCACAGTCAGATCTTTGTCTTACTAGGAACTCCAATATATTCTCTTTGAATTACAGTAGAACTCTTGGTAACATCCAGAGTGTCACACTCATGTAGGACTTGGGTCTTACACAAAGAATGAAATGGATTCAAGAGTGAGATGATAATTACATTCATACTTAAAAATCAGTCAGATTACTTTGACATCCACTTTCAGTTTGTCTTTCCCTTTATTTGCAACTCCGCCTCCAAACATCTCGGCTGTCATACAACTCCATTGTGTTTTTGACCTTAAAAACGAGCCTCTCTCTTTTCCTGTCAGTTAATCTTTTTGCAGCCATCCCTAGGATACTGAAGATGAACGGCCACAGCTGTGACTGGGTCTGTGCCCCTCCGAGCTCCTCTCCCTGCTCCCAGCTCTACGGAGCACAGGCTATGCTGAAGACTAGATGGGACACGATAACTCCAGGTCAGCAAGGGGGGGGCTTCAGGCAGCCCAGCACCTCCCCCAGTGAGAACAGCTTCCTGGTCCCAGCTGCCGTGGGCCTTCTGGACGTGCGGGACTGACCCTTACCACCACGACCAAGTCAGCTGTCCTGGAGAAAAAGGAATAGTCATTCAGTCATTAGTATCACAAATGTTTGCCTTTACATTGATTATATTAAACCATCTGTTTCATCTGTCTTTTCTTTTCTGACTCATTTCCTTATTTCATGCGTCTTTTCTGCTGGCAGACTTCAAGTTACATGACGACAAAACATGGCGGACGTCCCTTTTATTTTCAGTGGGAATTGCTACATTACCTGTATATTTATCTTCATAGCATCCATTTGGTTTATGTATCATGAATGTTCACTTTTAACCAAGGAAGTTGTCAATTTAGTACGTTGTTCAATACATTTTCAATTCGACTTTATCTATGAAGCACCAAATACAACACAGTCATTTCTAGGTGCTTTTTACAGAGAGAAACCCAATTAAATCTACCATGGTTAACACCCCCCCCCCCCCCCCCTGGAAATCCTTTCTGCTGCCGTACAGAACATGGTAATGTCCAATCAAAAGGGTCAATTAAACATCAGAATCTGGTCAAATTTGTCTTTTTTCACACCTCTGCTAAAAAATTATATTTCAAATTTTGACGCTCCACTTCCTGAAGCTACTTCCTGTCTGAGAGGAGCTTATGAAAAGATTCCACCAGATTAGGATTTTATAATCTTCAGAGGCCTCACTGTTGAAGTTTCTTCTGTTTGTACTGCAGAGGCCAAATGAGAGCAGAAGAGCAACAAGGTCAAAAGGCCCTACAGGCTTCATGTCTCGGCTCAGCCTCTTGTGGTTAAATGAGTTTATCTGACAGCAGTCTTGTTCCAAGACAAAAAGAATGAACAAAAGAAAATAATCCCCAGTTCCCAGATGTACTTCAGATAGGCAACCACTCTCTTCTGGCATATTTCCAAAAGCTCGAAAGATGTAGTTATCAAACTTTTATGTATGAAGTATTCTGGATGCTTTAGTGATTAATAATAAGTCCATATCAAACCTGCCTCATTGAAAAGACAGTTTTTATACAACTTTATGATTTTAGGGCACAAGATAATGACTTCAGTGTTTTCCAGTCTGGATTTAGGTCAAACCACAGCAGCAAAACAACTTTTTAACCTTGTGAATGGCGTCAACACGAGCTGGGAATCATCCAGTCTCAGTTTTGGATCTCAGTCCTGCCTGTGACACAGTTGACCAGCATACTGCTGGATTGAAGAGAAAAATGGTTGGGAATTTCTGGTACAGCATTAAGTTGGTTTGAATCGTACCTGCAAGATCACAAAGATTCTGTCAGTAAGTAATTATGAATACGAGCATGAACCGACTCTAACAGGTATTTTCCTCTAAGGTTGCCCCATATTTGGCTCCATCCGTCTTCCCATCAACTCTGACCAGTCTCCCTTCTTTGTCATATTCCTAATCCCAACAGAACGTTCATCTAAAATAAGAGATTTCTCTTCACAGTACCTCAGTTTCTCTACCTGCATATCGCTAAAGGAACCACGGAGCACAAGCCATTTTGGATCTGGACTTTAAGGGTTAATGATTATGGATTTGAAGAGCTGAATTTGCTGATTGATCTTTTTCTTATGGTTGACATTAAAATAAAGTTTGATCCGACCAATTATCCAGATGAATGTGGACATTTCATTCCATTAGAACGACTTATTTATCTCAAAATCTAAATGGTTTACCTTCTCTCTTTGTGTAATCCCATTTGCTATGGAGACTTCAGGCTTCTCCTGGGACTTCCCACTGAACCGAGAAGAAACCAGTGGGTGCTGCTTTTCATTCTGGTTTTCCCACCGAGCAAAACCTTTATTTTTAGACATCTTCCTGTGAGTCCTGTATTTCATTTTGGGAAAGGTGTGGGAGCCGCTGTCTGTGGTCCCATAACTGTGTTCAGGCCACAGCGGCTCAGTTTGCGTGGCCTGGCTGGTGGTGGCTCTCTGCAGGCACACAGAGATCTTCTGAGCGGAGCCGGTCATCAGAGTGATGGACTGAGATTCCAGACCTGGACTTGTAGGTGCGACGGCTGGGAACTCAAACACCTCATCCTCATCTGAAAGAGAGAAAAATAACAAAACACTGTGAGGTCATCAGTTAGTATTTGCTGATCACTCAGTGGTATTTCTGTTGGTAAAATCTCTTTCTTTTGTCCTGCTCAGACGACCTCCAGTCATTGTGGCAATACTGAGAGACATTTCAGACAAAACTGGAGTTCATAATTAGAGACCCTGAATCATCCTCAGGCCAAGACTATGTGTTTTTTGGTTTTTTTTTAACACATTTGGACATATGGATATTTAATATAAATTTTAATGCTCCTGAAAACTTTGAATAATAGAAATAAACAATTAAAATGGAAGAAAATTATTTTTGAAACTTTCTGTAAAATGTAAATAATAAAAACATGCAGTTCCTGGTGAGGAATACATTAGGACACCCCCCCCACACACATTTATCCACACTTAAAATGGCTAAAATCACAGAAAGTTGATTAGAACGTCGTAACTGAGCATATTGAAGGAGTCTTGTCTTCTTTAAATGTCAGAAATGTAGTAAGCTCTGCTCTTGACTGCTGAGCGGAGAGTGAACCCCATGGTGGGATCCAGAGTGCTTCCTGAGGTCATCAGATAGATGAATATAGCAGCTTATGAGTCTGCTAAGTAATATAAAAAGATCTCAAAACAATTTGACATGGTCCAGTCCACTGTCCGGAAAATAGTCTACAAGTGGAGGACATTCACTAGCTATTGGTGGGTGGGGTGTCCGAACTTCTTCCTCAGTTAGAATCCACATTTTTGTTCATATTGTTTGTTAAATAAGTAAAAAAAAAAAAAAATTTAAGTATTTTTTTGTTGTTTACCTGCAATGAAATCACTTTCTTTTCCAAATATGAATAAAAACAAAAGATGAACATGTGAATATTTCTTGATAGAAAACTGAAGATGGGGTGTCCTATTTTCTTCACACGACTGTCGTTGCCATAGTAATCCACCATTATCTATTTCTCCAAAGCACTTTAAAATGTCCCAGATTGATTCAAAATGCTTCAGCAAAATGTCTGTACTGTCAGGAAGATCACATCTCTCCCATTTGGAATCAGCTCTCAGTCTCAGTTTGGGATTGTAACACAGTCTCTACTTTTAAAGTTTTACTTTAACATATACTATTGAGTAGAACTCATTATTCTCGTTACGATGCTCCGTTTTTCACTGACCAGTGAGCTTTTCTCTCTGGAAGTTCCTGATCTGTGTTTCCTGCTCCCATCAGATCTGCAGTGAGTGAATTCGCTTGCTGTCTGATTTTAACCTTTTTCTCTCTGACTATGTCCCGTCTCTCGGCCTGGTTCTGCAGGTCCTGGTGAAAGGGAGTGTTTTAACGTTTTGTCCCAACGTGGCGTTATCATGGCTCCAGGCTGAACCCCAGTCGGATGAACAACCTGCATCTCATATTAAAATGTGAGGCAAACCAGCAGGTCCGTTTAGCATCGTAGCTCCTGTCGTAAGTAAAACAACTGAAGAATAATGTTCCTGCCGTCAGTGCATGTGAAGAGCAGCCGTTTACGTGATCATGTCAGAACTGTGTGCTCACTGCTCTTCTACACACAGAGCGCGCAGAAAGAACTGAGTGACCAGGATGACATGCATCACATGGTGCTTGTATCTGCTTGACTTCACAAATGGACTTAGAAAAGACAATTTCATTAAAAAAAATGATATATTCAATTGCTTAATGTACAAAGTTTTTAGTGTAGGAGAAAATACGTACGACACAAAACATTCAGAACATTCGGTGACAAATTTTCTTCCTTTATCTCTTATTGCAACTCTGTTAGTTCCCTCATTTTCAAACTGCCCTCGACATACAGATATCTTTGCATGCGCAGTTACCCGTCTGGTGGCGTTTGTTCAGTACATTTAGCATTGTAGGATGACCTTTACAGATGGGCAGCGCGGGGCTGCTGGGTAGTGAGCTGTGGGTCAGTCTGGATGGAGAAACACTGCCCAGAGAACCAGAGCGAATCAGCTTCCGACAGGCCAGAACCAGCAGCTCCTGGCATTGCTTGTGACAGTTCACACCACAGTCTGCAACACAGATCAAAACTCATCAGCTCATGGTTGAGGCACAACAGTTCAAGCATTGTGTGCAGTGTGGGGATGATCACTACAGATAATGTGTACATTCAGCTGAGCTGAAGATTATTGTTATAATTCTTATTATTTGAAGGGTTTCAGCTCTCCAAAAAGTGTATAAACTTGTGATAGAGTTGTCTGGAGTCTCAGTTGTTTGCTCTGTGCCACTCCATGGTCACTTTTAGACTGTAGAACTATTTTCCTTTTCATTGCTCTTGTTTCTTCTTTGTTGATCATCATGCTGTGCGGTTGCTGCTATCTTAGAATTTAATTTCATCAGCCGGCAGAACAAAATGTAAAAAAAAAAAAAAAGACAGGATTACAATTTAATGGTGGAAAATATATGAGAAAGCTTCAATGTTAGACTGAGCTGCATTTGGCTATGGTTTTCAGTCAGAAGACAAAAAGTAGTAGCAAGTATTCACAGCTGTTCAGTAGATATAATGAGCAGATAAGAATGTAATTAATCAATATGGCTCCTGTCTTGTTCATATTTATTGTGTGGTTGAAGTTTCAAAACAAAATGACAGAGATTTATGAAAGAAATTTCGTTAGAATATGTGAAGAAGTTAATTTAAGCATATTGCCGCCAACACATGGAAATAGCCTGAAATCTGATTATGAGAAAAATCATTAAGGTATTTTACATGTACCACAAAGCTCATTTAAGACCGTCTTTGTTTGATCAAACTGTACCTTTGCACCTGTAGCCCTGTTTGATGATCCCCCAGAGCTGCAGAGCCAGGAACACAAAGAGAGGAGGAAACAGAAAAACAAACATGAGGAAATGAAAAGACACCATCGAACATAAAAAAACCCCCAAAAAAACCCAATCCACAACTTCTCCTGTGATGCTGAATGTATGTCTGCGGTAATGCTGCTGACCTCAAGTGTATAAGTGTTCCCTGCACTCAGTGCAGAAGTACTCCACAAAGCTAAATGTGTGATTGTCTGGAATGGAAGTTGTGTCAAGGCAAACTGAATAGACACATTAGTCATGTGACATGGCACTCTGTCAATGCAGGCAGTAACACTGGGGATGTACACAACATAGAGTGAGGAGACGATAGAGATACACACAAATCCAGCACAGTGTTCACAGAATGTGGGCTTCAGGTATGTCATCTCCTGGAAGTTATGGATGAAGCCGGGTCCCATTTTACACTGGAGCAGTGGATTGGCCCGGAGGAAATAAGCCGTCATCTCATCCTTACTAATTAATCCGTCTCTGAGAGGAAGGACGAGAGGAAACAAAGGAGAAGCAGAGAATCAAGATCATGATAAACAGGTGTTTTGGATTGTTTGTGTCTGTTTTTATCACATTTGAAAAGGAGTTGTAAATCAGCTCAGCCATCAGCAGAGGTGCTGCTGTTATTGTGGTGAAAGACTTTTATCACAACTTTTATTTATTGACTTTGTAATAGTCAGTTGTCTGTGACATATCCACTCATAGGTCTCATAGATCATTTTACCCTCCATTCAGTCCATAACAAACACAAACAGCACATAAACAACACCACATAAAGGCTCCTTCTCTTTGGGAAACTTGGTCTAATACATGCAAAAACCCTCATTTCCATACTACTGGTTGTGTTTGATGCTACTCACCGTATCATGCTTCTTTGAAATGCACACAAACCTGGAGTGGAATGTATGAATGTTGACGATGCAATTCAGTACATTTGATATAGAATTCCAGTGAATCAATCAGTTGGAAAAAGTTTCTGACTTCCAGGAACCTTAAGAGATGCACCTCAGCTCAATCAGAAAAAAAAAAATTGTCTTCAGACAAAGTGTGTGTGTGTGTGTGCGTGCGTGCGTGCGTGTGTGTGTGCGTGCCAACCAATGCATCACATTGTCACTACAGTAAGTTGTTCTCAGAACTTCAGCTGCGTATGTTGATCTGTACTTACTGATCTTTATCCAAAACACAGAAAGAGTCCAGGAAAGGGAAGTTGGCTGCGATGCTCTCAAAGTCCTCTTGAGAAATATAGCCATCATGGTCATGGTCATAATTCCTGAAGACAGACTTCCCAAAAGCAGACGAGACACCAGTCACTAATGTCCGCCCATGTTTCTGCAATGTTGAGAATCAATTTGAGAAAAGGAAAGTTGTCAACTCACGTCCACCATCTTCCTGATGTGTTTATTGACGACAGACGGGTCTGGTTTGGTGGTGACGCCAGAGGCCCAATCCAGTGGGGCGAGAGGTTTGTTGGGAGCAGTTGGGGAGGTGGGCTAAAGTAAAGGAACATAAAAGGAGCTGTTCAAGATGAAAATACTCTTAAATAGGCAAACAAGTCATGGTAAAGTCATCTTGTTATCCGTGGTATTGTCAGGGAGCCGGATTTAGGTTTAATCTTTTTAATAATCAGTTCCATGTCACACTTCTTTCTTTGTTTGTCCTGCCATGTCTTCTGTTAGAACTGAAAGGGTGGTGTGGCTCTTCTGTCCTTTAATCATTCATGTTAAGTCATATCCATACAATTGGATTTTAATCTCCCAGTTTCCTGTTCTAGTTTAGTTGTAAGTTTTAACAGTTATATTGGTGTCTTCATTTTCATAACTCCCTGAGGTTTTGTCGAGGAAATCCTCCTGACATGAATATTCTATGAGAACTATCATGATGCAGCATAAGAACATTTGCAGGTGGAAACCTCCCATGAACATGTTTGCCTTATTATGGTTGGGAATTTGTCGGAAACTTACTGATAACTTTGAGTTACGTGGTTCTCGTAGCAAGGACAGTTCATAAATCTCATCTTCTGTGTAGTAAAGGTCTAAAGAAAGCTGAAAAATACAAGAATGTTGAGTATGAGGAAAGTAAGAATCTATTTACAATTGAGATTTGCAGCAAGAAAACATCAGTGGGAGTATATGCCATGTAAAAGACTGACAATGTCACAAGGTGTATTCTAAAGCCTTTGAATAAGCTAAGAAGACACATGTGAGCCATAAAAACCTTCCCCCTCTAACAAGTGAAAAAGTGAAGAATAATGATGAACCAAAAGTCAGGACATTGATGAGTTTAATCTAAAATAAGTCAATCTCATCATTGATGTACAGAATGGTCCAACATGAAACTTATGGTTTAAAGTTCTGAGTTGACTGAAAATGATCTGTCATTAGAGCGACAACTGACTCAAATGCAAGACTGAGTTGAAATGAAGTAAAGTAATCACTGAACAAACTCAAAGCAAAATGGACAACAGAAACAGAACTCTGTAGACGGACAAACAACGAGACAGGGACAAACTGAGGCATTAAATACATTTGAAAGCAGGGCTGGCGAGACACACCAGACAATGATCAAGAGTAATCAGGGGAAGACAAGGAGCACAGAAGAGGACACAAGGGCACCAGACACCAGGAAACTGAAGGAATAGAAGGTAGCGCCAGGCATAAAACAAATAGAACATGTTTTAGACAAATTAGAAAGCCGTGTTGGACTGCTAGTGGTAGAAACATCTTTCTGTTTGCTGAAGCTGGTTTTCAGGCTGCTCCTCGCTCCTCCCTGTGCAGTAATGATCGCTTACCGTCAGCAAGTAGATGAGGTCCATGTTGGGCTCAACCTGGGCCACCGCACTCTGCAGCGACACCAGCTCATTAAAGGTCACGTAAAGCTGATGCATCTTGACAAGGTTCACCCTCTTATGATCATCAACCCAGTCGGGAAAGACGACATGCACTGCGATCAGGTCCTTGAGGTGTACTCCCAGTATAGGTATTTTGAATCCCTGACATTCATTGAAAGCCTTTCGGTAACAAGAGTAGTTGTTGTTGGAGGATACCAGTTCTGTCATCTCACTCCAGATCTGTGTCAAAAAATGAGAAATGCTCAGGTTGACAAGGAAGCTGAGTTACTAGGAGAGTGTGGTGGCAACTCTTCAAACAATGAATGTTCCTGATTGAAGAACAGTGAACATCTGTTAACATCTGGGATATTCTGGGGCTGACGGGGAATTTCTGTATTTTACATTTTCTGTATCTGTATTTTTTTCTAAACTGATGGGGTTTGTTTCGTTTTGTTGATGAAGAAAAATCAGCAGCCTGAGAACCATCTGTAGCTCAATTAGGAAGGTCAGAATCAATTTTCACCTGTCAAAAGCATTTTTAAAGCCTGTTCAGGGTCGTGGGCGCTGGAGGCGATACCAGGGTACTATGGGCAAGGTCAATCACAGGGCAAACACACACCCTCACATTCACACCAAGGGGCAATTTAGCAATACCATTTCACCTCGCATGCATGTTTGGGACTGTGGGAGGAAACCAGAGGACACCCATGTACACATGGAGAGAACATGCAAACTCTATACTGAAAGGCCCTGGGCTGAATATGAGGCCAGAGCATGAACCACTACTCCACCGTGCAGCCCCCAAGAAATTAACCACATTTATTAATTCTACATGTGAATTGAAATACAATGCATCCTGGATGGTAAAGAAAGTGTCATAAATATTGTCAGACCGTCAACATTTGTAATCTTTTGTGATCTTAGTGGTATTACTAATACAACTAAGTGACAATAATTAGTGACACTAATTATCACTAATACTGTAGTAGTGATAATCGTGCATACTGAATGTGAGACATGCGATCTATGAACAAGTGGTGGACTGTTTTAATACTCCTGTCAATGTAGGGTTTGTGAAATAATAGGAATTCTTCCATCCTAAAACTTGATTTGTTGTCTTTGTGCTCTTTACAGATCAAACTGGCTCTGGCTTACCTTCACGACTTCTGGAGCCAGGTAAAGGTGAGTCTCCTTTAGTCGAGAGATTGAGCTGTGGCTCAGCCCCCCCACCACCGCCATCAGAGTGTTGAAGTTCTGCAGGTGCATGAGTTTCTGAAGACAGAAGGTGACACGACTGAAAGGAAAGTTTTCTCCCCAATTGCCCACAACACACCTACCCCACTATAAATTCAGAAATGGCTTCAATGAAAGGGGGGGGAGAGGTTCATCCTTTGCCCAACTTCATTGTTTTGACTGAAAGTTGATCTTTGTTATTGTCTCAACATTTTTTGTCCAAAATGTTTGTGGGGAGTGCAGCTGGATGTGATCTGTGACACATGGCGATTCCTCCATTCAGTCTCACCTGAGCCACGTGGATGTATTTGGTGATGACCTCTGCGCGGGTCTGTGGCGTGAGCTTACTGAGCACCATCAGCTGGACCCATTGAGAAACACCATTGAAAAGGGCGATGGAGCGTTCCAGAGTTGGATTGTCCATAAGACAGCCGTGAATAACGTAGCTCTGGTAATCTGAGAACTGGATCAAAAATCAACCAAACATTACAATGAAATGATGAAAACAGTAAAACTATTTAAAAAAAACAACAAAACACCAATCACAGCACCACTGAACAAAGAGCCAGAGCAATGACTTTGTTGACATTATTTAATGTGGAGTTTTCTATCATAGATTGCATGAGAAATACAGAGCTTTCTTCTTAATTTAAAACAAGTATCCCACTGGAAACATAAATGTGCTTCGTATTTTTTACATCTTGTTTTTTTGTTCTTGTATTTTTCACCCACACCCAAGTGCATAGTGAGGGTATGCTGGGAAAGGTTAGGAGACGACTCTGTCCAAGATGTTTTAGTGTTTTCCATGGCAGTTTGTCCCCGGTCTGCAGTCTGAGAGGACCCTGTCCAAGACCTCCATTGTGGAATCAGCTATGAGCAGCTGTGGCCAGCAGCTTGTTGGTGCCTGTCATGGTGGCAACCCAAGGACATGCTGGTGGACACCAGCCGCCTGGGGAACTGTCAAGCTACAAAAGGAGGCCTTTAGTTTTGCTCAAGTGACTCAAGACAATGCATACAGGTAATTGGCTAAAGTGCTGCAGCTGTGTTGGTCAGTGGTGTGGGAGGAGTTTAGAGAGGCCATGGAAAGCAACTGTTTGTTGGCCTCAAAGAGGTTATGGAGCACCATCCCTGGGCTTCTGGGGTGTCCTTGTCCAATTCCCTAGTAAAGGTCACCATTGAATCAAAACTCCTTGGAGAGTTGAACCTCAGATACAGAACAATCATTCAATTCATCTGATTCGGACGCCCCTCGCTCGCCTCCCACTAGAGGTTTACCAGACATGTCTGACAGGGAGGAAGCCCCGAGGTCGGCCCAGGACTCGCTGGAGAGATTAGATCTCTGCTTTGGTCTGGAAGTGACTTGGGGGTCCCCAGAAGAGCTGGAGGAAGTTTGAGGCACAGAGATATCTGTTTGTCTTTTCTCTCTAAACTGCCTCTGAGACCCCAGCAGGAATGAAGATGGAAGGAAGGACAGATGGTAGTTTTTTATAAAAGGCTTAAAGAAGTCCAGGAAGAAACTTTTTCACATCACAGACAGTCACCCCCTCTAAAGAAACTACATTTCATCACCTTGTCATTGCTCTCATATCATTTTGTTTCCTACATTATTTTACTGAAATCTTCCTGCTAATGATTCCGTCTTTGGAAAACTTTCAGATCACGTAGACGTGAGTTGGTGTGAGCTCAAAGTTCTACATCAGCTCTTCAGTTTCATGCCATCAGTCCTGCACATGGCAGCGTTTTCTGGGCTTCAATGTTTGGTTCAGACATAGAAGAGAAGTTATCATAAAAAGCTGTCCCATAGATTAACTTAATGGAACCACAATTTACCTTAAACTCCACGCAATATAAGACCTTGAAGTGGAATTTATTTGGATGTGTTAAGTTACAGTTATTGAAGTGTTACAACGACAAATCTTAACTTGGCCAAACAAAAACAAAAACAAAAAGAAGATGATCTGTGACGAAGTGAAAAACAGGGTGGAAAATCAAGAATGATTCAGAAAACACTGAAGATCTGAGAAAGGAGACAACTCAGAAAACATCTTGGAATAAGTCAAGAATAAAGAATGTGGTGAGCCAGCTGAGGAAAATAACAGCAGCTTCACGCTAAAGGCTGATAAAAATCATCTTTTCAGATATATTAAAACTAGACCAAGTCATAAACAAGCAAAGTGTTGTAAACCACACTGCACATTGCACATAATATCTTCTAGACATTCTAGTATTTTGCACGATTTCTAACAAATACCCAATATTCCCTGTTTAAAGCGATAAGTGCTGTATATAGTGTGTGTGTTATTTCGGAGATTTAATCCTCAGTGCATAAGCAGATGCAGATATTCCATGCAATATCATGTTTGAACCTTTTTTCATACATGTAAGCTGGTTAGAAAGGAGCTTGTATTGTTGGTATAAACCTTTGAAATTCATCATGGATTGATTCACTTTGAATTACCGAAATCCGCCGGATGGATTTGAACTCGAGGAAGGTGAGATGCTCGGCCAGCTCAATGGGCTCCAGGTGATCAAATAGCAGCGATGCTTTGCCTTTCTTGGCCTGTTTCTTCCGCTGGGTCAACTTCCGCATCCAGTCATATGAAGGACTACAAAAAGAGCAAGCGATAGAAAAAGGTGATAAACTAAAAGCTGCCAAAACATCAATATGGTGCATGTACCCAGGTAGTTCGATCCTAATAGGATGTATTTTTCATCAGTGCAATCTCAAGAAGCTGTTATGACTGCATTTTATTTGGTCTATGTCTTGGGTCAGTGTTTTACCCAAAACAAGGTCAAGATAGGGAATCAAACCACTAACCTTTAGATTGGAAAACGGCCTATTCTGCCAACTGAGCCTCGGCCAATCTGGTCTTCTGATCATTACTCTTTGTTGTTCTCCTCCACTTTATAGACCAAGTGTACGAGTCAAGCTGTCACTTTGAGCACTAACACAATATTGTATACACACTCTAAATATTGAATACCAGGCATGTCTTCCAGATCACACAAACATACAGGAAGGTGATTATGCCAATAGATAAATGAACAATGTGATTCCCTAGCTCTGGATACTTTGGGTTTTACTGAAAAGATGGTGCCGTTTGGCTCAGCCTGAAGCTGCTGTTGGTTTGAGATGCATTCCCTCAACTCAACTTCTGCTACCATGAATTTTATTTCTGGACCTTATCATGAGACCTTTTCTGTTTGGATTTGGATTTGCTGGATCGCTTCTGTTATTTTCTTTTCTTCCCCCACAGCTTTCACCTGCTGACAGATCAACTTTTGAGTTCTTCTTTTATCAGCCAAATTCAGTTCAGTTCAGTTCATGGAAGCAATACATTCTCCAGATGATCATCCTTGTGCAAACAGGATCTAAAACATGCAAAACCTTGTTTAAATCCTCTTGTTTGTGCAGGAAGTCACTCATGGTGTTTTTCTTAGTAAATCACTTGTAAAACTGAAAGTGGATCCTACTAAATCAGACCCTTTTAGGTCACCTCTTCTGGTTTCAGCCATTTATACAACCAAAGAATGAATTAAAAAGATGGATAATATTAGAAATATTCCTCCACATAGTCCTCCCTTTAAAACTGCCCTTCAGCCATGTTTCAAGTTACTAGTTTTAATAAACTGACAGCACAACATCATGACATTCCAATCATCTCATATTAGTACCATGAAGTTGTTTTCATGAAGTGGATCTGCTTAATATACTTGCCAATAGTGATCACATGAGTGGTGTTTCTGCAGGTGTTTGGGGTCCTTACATGGTGGAGATGTCAATGAGTTTGAAATGCTCGTCGCAGCCGAGCCGAGCCGCCACTTCTCTGAACTCTCCTGTGATCCGGATCAGACCCAAGTCCAGGTTGAACTCAGCAGGGAAAGTCATTATCCAGTACCTGGAGGCACACGTTTGTATTTAGGAGCAAATCCTTTTTCCATTGATCTCAATGCTCTTTAGGAGTAAAGTCACAAATTCAGCAGTTCCCCCTCGTCATGGTTTCCACTGTCTTGGCCTCACCCTGATGTTCTTTACTTTTAACCCCGAAACATTTCAGTAGGAATCAACTCGGTGCTGATCCTCCAGTAAACAAGACTTTAGTGAAACGGTTATGTCACCACGACATGTTAACGGTTAATGCTGAACTGTGGGCTCATGGGCGTCATAGCGAGAGACGACAGAAACAAAGCTGTAACAAAATAAACTGTTCATGTACCTTCTTATAAATAAAGTTGTGGTGTTAAAGTAACAAAACAATTGCATGAGTTCTAATACAGTAAGTCTCAATCTCAAATGTGCACAAAATAAATCCAAATGATCCCAGTATGTAATCCAATACTTCGACAAAGAATTTGGTTGAGTTCTTTCAGACTATCTGATAGTGAGAGGGAAGGTTGCAGATTTGATCATAAGCAGATAAAAAGTTTGATGCACATTATTGAAATGTATGAATCTGGCAAGAAAACTACAATATTGAAAATAAAAACATGAAAACTCAGTATGAAAGAAAGTACGAGTCAATTCAGGCATCTTTCCTGGGCTATACACTAAAAAAAAAAAAAATATCAACTAAGCACTTGTTTAGTTTCCATATCAGAAATATGTTTGAATAACATAGTTGAGTTTCTCTTTGTTGAAACGTTCATTCTAATACATGTTGATCAGATGACATGATTAAAAGGGATTAATTTACTTAATCTGAATACATGTAAATGTGTGACGTGATTAAAATACATTAACTGAACAAATTATTTTGTTAAGTGTGGCGACGGGTGTGAGATCGAAGGGTTAACAAGAGACCTTACCTCATGAGATAACAGATCTTCAGCCGGTTCCTCTGACTGTTGTGGGCTTTGGCGTCTCGGTACGTGAACTGAAGTTAAGGAATTGTCATTTCATATTTTGATCCACATTAATGCAAAATAAATCATCACATTCAAGACACAGAAAGAGAGCTGCGTTTTCCTTTTTTTTTTTTTTTTTCAGAAGGATGTTAGTAGTTTTGAACAGATTCCCATCAAGTCTCCTTCCGTGTCTGTGTAAAGTCTATGACTCTTACCTGTTTGTCACTTCCTGTTTTTTTCATTTTGTCCTCAACTGTTTTGTTGCGTTGCAGCACACTTCCTGTTTGTCTTCCCTCCGTGTGTCTAATCACCTTTAAGTGTGTCACTTCTCCCATTCTCAGTGTAAAACTCCCTTTTCTCTCTTGTGTCTGTTTTCAGATCATCTAACTGACCTTTTGACTTCTCGTGCCATAAAGGTTTGTTCATAAAGAAAGGGAAGCTTAGATTGGAGTGGTGAGATGATGTCTGTTAAAACCTGCTGCGATGAGAACGATTCAGGAGCATTTCTTGGTATAGATATATTTTTAGAGATTGACCCGAGTTGATGGAAAAATGGACGACTGGTTTAACATACGGATGGAAAGACAATGTGACAATGAACCAAAACTATGGACAGATTCTGCCTGACATATCACTGTTTCTAAAACAAAAAGTGTTTCTGGGTTGTTTTAAAAGAAGCCAAAGGTAAAGCTCTGAAATGAGAGGCTACACTGGATAAAGTTGTCTGGATGCAGGTTGTTTCAGAACAAGGAGAGGCAAAGTTGTGCAGTATAATCCAATAATCCAGACACGACATTAATTGGCACCAATCTGGCACATTTACCAGAGCAATCGACTGAATAACCCCCCGGATCCCCTCGTATTTCACACTGTGGAAGTGACTCTTTTCTCTTTCTCTGGGGTGAAAAGTTTTGTTGTGTTTTTTTCCTTCCTTCTTTTTTTTTTTCCCATTTTCCCATGTCTTCCCACCACATTTATAGAGTTAACTTGTATTTCAGGAAACATTTTCCCATGTCTTCCCACAACATTTATAGAGTTAACTTGTATTTCAGGAAACATTTTCCCATGTCTTCCCACCACATTTATAGAGTTAACTTGTATTTCAGGAAACATTTTTCCATGTCTTCCCACCACATTTATAGAGTTAACTTGTATTTCAGGAAACATTTTTCCATGTCTTCCCACCACATTTATAGAGTTAACTTGTATTTCAGGAAACAATTGTTCCATGCCTGGAAATTCCCCTTTTATTTTTCTATTGAGGCAAAAGTGTCCTGTCATGATATGAAGGCTTCCCTTGTTTGCTGCGCTGAGCTCCGTCCACTGTGGTTTTCTGACACTCTCTCATTTCATGCTCCCCAGTTGCTTGCCAGTCTTGTTCTGTCTGAACTTGTCTTGGTGTTTCAGCCCACACCTCCCAGCTAATCTGACGCTGTCATGCTTCCTGCACGTGGTTTTCCATTTCAGCAGTCGTTCATTGTTGCCTTCAGGTCATATTCACAATTAATTCATATCGCTATGGTGACTGAAGACGGGAGGACGCTGCTCGGAATTCACTCTCTGCTTATGTAAAGCAGGGTGGGAAGAATCTGGAGAAGACTTGTGAACAGCAAGTTATTGAAAATCTGTATATCAATACAAATACTAGATGATTAGACATGTTTTTATTTCTTTACTGGTTACTGCAAATAATGCATAATGTATTCAATATTATCGTGGTGAAACACTGGGAACTTGGTTGATTCAGAAAAATTGAGAAAAGTTACTTTACAAGTCAATATTTCTGAGTGAATTCCTAAACATAAGTGTTTCAAATTCAATAAATCACAGTGAAGATTAACATTAAAGAATGTTTAGGACTCTATCAAACAGCAGTTTCAACTTACGCTCACAATGGTTTCTGGGTAAGTCAGAGAAAGATGCAGCATCACGCCTCTCCTCCTGATTCCATGAATGATTAAAGCAACACTCATATAGATTTTAGTGTTGCTGTAACTTATCTCATATTTTATATTTGTAATCAATAACTACAGCATTACTACCAAAAGGAATGGCGTTGTGTCAGCACTTTCTAAAGTGTTACTTCCAACCGTGCGTGTGAGTGAGTACATAACAAGCAGAGTACTGACCTGGTAGGTTCATGAACACTGAGCCAGGATAGTGATGGTGCTTTAACAAAAAGAGCACTGTGGAGTCAGTCAATGAAATGATGCCGAGCTGTTGGCAGGGGGGATCTCACAAGTTGTGGAGATGAAGTTATGTTTCACATCAAATAGTAATTTGTGATAGAATGCCACAGTTGATGATTAATCACATTAATCACAATATAATCACATATCTGAGAGGATATATCCGTAGAAGTTTTCCTGCCAGTTCTGGAGACGTAACATACCAGCGATGCATCAGCAGCAGGCTGCGAGGCATCAGGCTGTTCTGCAGCTCCCCGCTGTCATCTGTGAAGAGATGCAAGTTAGACAAAGTCAGAGTCTTCCTGAAATCAGACTGTTATCCAGCATTCTGTCTTATTTTATATATGTTTGTAATTATGAAGCTTCTCTGGGTAAAAACATTGTCAAACATAAAGTTGAAGGACCTTTTGGCAAAGTCAGGCTGAGAGGACGGGCATCAGGTACAGTATGAGGCAGGATTTTAATCCAGGGAATACAGAGACAATCCAGTCAGACAAACGTGCAAATAAGTAGATATGAAGGGTTTATGATAAATAAACAGGAAATGTACTCATGAAGGGGAAATTGGCCAGAACAAAGACAGTGGAATCGAGGCAGGACGATTCTGATTTCACACACAACCAACAAAAAAGGAATCAGGTCTTTAACTTGCATGAGGATCCGATCTTCTCTCTGCTCATGTAAACCACCTTCAACAGTCTTTCATATTTTTATTCCGGGGTAGTTTGCAGTTTAGAGAAAGATGCCTGCAGCTCTAAGCAGAAGCAGGGGGCTGTTTTTCAAAAGCAGATATATTGAAAACAAAATTTAACCTTTTAAAAGACATAAATACAGACGTGATGAAAATCTGTTGAGAATCATTAAACTGACCAAATCCAGCTGAATTCCACTCTGTGAGTTGTGGTTTTTAATCTTAGCTGACAGAAGATGTGGGTCTTCCTCTGGATGGATCGATCTGTTTGCTGTTGGCATTCTCTCACACAATCCAAATATATAATTGGTAGTTAAGTTTATGACTCTTCACCTGGTCTAGAAAAGGGAAAGTTCATCTTCTTACAGACTCTGGAATAAAGACTGAGCTGTTGTATGGCAGAACTCCAGTGGGGATCTTTCTAGTTTGATTCAATCAATCAGTAGGCTGGTCACTCACCAAATGCATCAATGCACTCATTTAAAATGGCGTCAAGAGTGGCTGCCTTCCCTAACGTGGACGAGCCCATGATCCCAAGCTGGAGTGACGATGCTGTCCAACACTTCCTGCTCACGGCTGTGCACCAGTCAGGGTTTTCCTAGGAGTGGCAGATAGTTAGCTGTCGGTAACAGTTGTCCATGTATCGTCTGTCGGTGGGTACATGGTTACTTGTTCTAAAAGGATTTACGTCAATGAGTTAAAACAAATGCTCTGCTAGGCTGTGTCACACATTTATCCACATAGACGGCATACAAACACATCATGAGGCCGTGTAATGGATCATGCTGCTCAAGGATCAAGTTGAACCCAAAGCAGACTCGTTAGAATTTAGAGTTAGACAGAGTTTATTGATAAGAGGCCAAGGCAGGGGTAACCAAAACTTTGAACCAAAAGAGAAGTCAAGAACAGTCCAGAAACACGAGCAGGCATCAGAAACGAGGGAAACACGGAGAAAGGGCTGGAAGTCACAACGACAATGAACAATGACGGCGGGCATAGAGACAGAAGGGAAGGGTGTAGACAGGCAAGGGGAGAAAGAAAGGTGAAACTCATAGACACAGATCAGAACAGGCAGAGGGAAGCCAACAGGAAGGGCAAGTGTACAGAGATGCAGGCATGACAGGTGAGTCAAAATAAAACAGGAAGTGACAAACAGGTAAGAGACGTGGACTTGACTATGACATAGAAGAAGACGCAGAAGGAGGCCTAGCAATGTCTCGTCCATAAATGTCTGCAGGTCCAATCCCACGTCTCCCCGACCATATGTTGAAGTGTCTTTGAGCAAGACACTTAATCGTGAATTACTTCCAAATGGATGGATTGAGCACCTTGAATTGCAGCCACCATCTTGGGAGAATGAGTGAATATGTGTGTGTAAATGGTAGATTATGATTCACAATGTAAAGCACTGCTGAAACAGTGAACAAGTGTTATACAAGTGCAATCCATTATAAAATCTATTCACATAATTGTTATTTGTATATAATAGCCCATCACAACTGCTCACAAACTAATATTTAAACATCCATAGTGCTCCTGGAAAAGAAGGTGAATGGGATTCATGTTTCACTTAATGACACACAGTGCTAATGCAAGTTAGGTGTTGATAAATCAGAATATTTTTTATATAAGACGTACCTTAGCATGTCAATTGTGTGTTGTAATGTGATCTCGGAAGACCTTCCATCAAGAATTATTGGTTTGCATATTAGGTGAAGTTACAAAGCCATCTCAGAAACTTTAGCTGTTCCACACTAACCCCCCCAGCCTCCCACCACCCAACCATAGCTTGTCTCAGTAAAACATGCAAGGGCCTGTCAGGCATCATAGCAGCTGGGATGCACAGGCCTAAGGCACAATGCATGAGCAAGGCACAGAAAGGAATTGGTTCTCATAGCAGAAGAGCAAATACCAGCTACTGGTTGACAGAGGAGTTGCCAGAGACTGCATGAATAGACAGAGCAACCTGTGCACCACCTGGATTGATTAGAAGAAGGCCGATGACTCAGTGACACACACACAGATACTAGAATGTCTGGAACTGTACAAGGTCAATGGGACATAAAGAGTCTTCATCAACAAGTCCATGGGAATGTGGAAGACGACCCTGGAAGCCAACTCCAAGCTGAATGTCCAAGTTAACATCAAGTGTGGCATATACCAAGAGGACGCACTGTCACCACTGCCGTTCTGCACTGGCCTGAACCCCCTGAGTCAGATCATCACAAAGACTGGCAATAAATACGAATTCAAACAATAATCCACCTGATACCAAGCTGAACGCAGAGAATGAAGGAGAAATCGATTCACTGATCCACACCACCAGGATCTACAGCACGGACATAGGGAAGTCATTCCGGTCAGACAAGCAGTGATGCCGCTAACGCGTTACTCTCATACGACCCTTTTTTCAGTCACGAGTAATCTAACAAGTTACTATTTCTAAGCCAGTAATCAGATTAGTTATTTATCAAAGTCACTTTAATATTGTAGCGTACAGCTGAACGAGTTTATTGTCTGTAAAGCCGATTTATTATTGAACCGAGACGCTCCTTCATTCTCCTCCAAACTGACAAACACACACACACACACACACACACACACACACACACACACACACACACACACACACACACATACACACTGTGCATGCAGTCTCTCTCACCTGACCCGCCCCCTTCTCAACTCTCAGCCAATCACAGGCCAACTCGCTCTAACACAGGTAACAGAAGATTCGGAACCAACAAACATCATCAATAAACCTTAGAATTGCACCAGGAACACAACTGCAGAGCTGTTACACTATTTTTGTAATTTCCCTGAGTAAAAAGATATATTGGCAGGAAGCCCCGCCCCTTTTCCAATCAATCAATCAATCAATTCAAGACGTTATTTGTCCACGAAGTGGAAATTAAAAGGTGCATAGAGCAGGCAGTGCAAATAGAGATAAATACGTAAATAATGCACCAACAGACAACAACTACATCACCGGGTAAATAAATACCAGTAATAGTAAAAATCTGATTATAAACCACATGAGCTGTTCACTTTTTATTCTTCACTTCTTCAGTTATTTCTTTTAATGTTTTTATCATTTCTGATTTGCTTGACCTGTGTTTGTTTTATGTGTATTGTCTGTATTTAGTATGTTTTTTATGTAAACATGTAAACTGCACTTTTATATCTTCTTTACAGCACTGTGGTCCACTGTGGTGTTAAATACTTTATAAAGTTGTTTGCTTACATAGAATCCCAGAGTCTGCAGCCTTGTGGCCCCACGTGAAAACGAGCTCTCTGATTGGATAGACTTCTTTTGGAAATCTAAATATACTTCAATGGAAAATTTGATTATCCTCCATTGGTCCGGAGGGGAAGAAACAAAAAACCAAAAGATGAAGCACCTGATTGGTGAGACAAGTTTCACCTTTATCTAATCAGCAGGTGCCTGCGTGGCCACGCTCGTCCATTTGCTTACTTGCGTCACGCCTGCCGGTGATGCGGTCACTCAGTCACACGGTGGCAAACTGTCACACACAAGCTTCACCTGTTTGTCCTGGACAAGATGACCAATGACCATCCGCAGCAGGTATAGACTATGAGCAAGCTGACGTCAGTGTAGCAGCAGTTAGCTGCAGCCCCAGTAAACATCCAGAAGGGCAAAAGCTCACTCCATCTTGGTTATCAGTATGAATACAGAACGCTAAAGCAAAGCCTCCCGATCCTTTTGACTTTTGGGGTTTTAAGGCGGCGTCTATTTTTCAGGCGGTGTTAGAAAAGTTTGCACTATGATAACTGGCTTGTGGCGGCCAAGCGTTCATAGCGACGTCACATTTTATCCTTCAATGTCGCCTCTTCCTCTCATTGAAGCAGAATCCACCAAGTTGTTCAGATCAGTAGTAGAATCCTGTATGCAAACTACATTAATATAAAAGAATATTTAAGTAAACTCACAAAAGCATTCCAAATAATTGATCTATTAGAAACGTGAACAAGGGTGGAGGAGGAGTGGCTTCATATGGGGACAACGACTTGAATTATAAGGCCGTAGAACGAAATATGCAATAATAATCTGTATATAAGGAGCACCAGGCTCAAGTATCGAAGTATTTAACAACTGGGTGGAAGAAATGTTTTTTTAAAGTGAATTAAAAAGTAATTTTCATCAGTGGTGATTATAACATTGATATGCTGAATCCAAATAGGCACAAAGCAAAAGATGACTTTATCAATACAATGTACTTCTATCAGAAAAGGACCAGACCAGTAGAATCACATCCCATAGTGTCACAGTAATGACAAAATAATAACCAATGACATTGAAAACAACAAAGTGAGCAGACTATTAATCAATGACATCAGCAATCACCTGCCAGACTTTACAGCGAATGACAGCAACTCCAGAAAGAATCACCATGATGGGAAACAGAGTGACAGACGAGGAAACCATGAATGCATTAAACCACTTCATAGCACTAAACTGGGAAAAGGAAAATGTATAGACAATGAACATTTTCTTAGGAATATTCACATTGTTACATAATAAAAATCATCCAATAGAATTGCAGCAGAAAAAACATAAATATACAGGGATTACAGAAACGCTTGTAAAAAGAATAATCCAGCAAACAAAGAAGTATAGCAGCAGAATATGAATATGAAAAATATATTAGAATAAGTTAATTGAAATTATACGGGTATGTAGAAGGGAATAGTATAGTAGAATATACACTGGGTGAAAAGTGACTTGATGAGGTGAGTGACAGACGGTCGAATGGAGAAGAGTAAACAAGCTGATGCTTCGTCCGACTCTTTATCAGATATGTTGGGTCATTATTTGTTACTTTGCTTTGTTTTGTTGTTGTTTAGAATATTTTGATATGTTTGTCTGAAATAAGAACTTTCATCCATCCATCCATCCATCCATCCATCCATCCATCCATCCATCCATCCATCCATCCATCCATCCATCCATTCATCCATCCATCCATCATTCTTCCATTCATTCATCCATTCGCTCACATCTTCATACTGTGTATCTCTCCAGCCTTCATTCCTCTTTCATTCATAGTACATCTAAACTGCATAACATTGGCTCTTGTCCTGTGTTTCCTCTCTGTACCTTCCAGCAGGATCTCTCACGGTGGATCTGGAGCTTTGTGCTTCCTGCCCTGCAGTCTTGGCATTAGCTTGCTGTGTGATCTGGTTTGTATGTTGCTCTCTGTCTCGTATTAATGTCACTCCTACTACCTTCTACCATCCTTCTACCCCAGGTCTCTTCCTGTTGTCAATTTGTCGACATGGAAAATAATGGAATTTCAGACGTGTTCGTCCCTTAAAATGAGCTCCTATGTCATGAAATAGTAGAATATCTGTCTTGATGTGTGATTTTACAAACAAATTACTCAACTATGTATTTTCCAATGACTCTGGTATAAACAATGGAACATTGCATCACCCACATAAATATTTCTTCACCTTCCCTCAAGTCAAAGCAAGTGAATAAATAACGTTACCTTTCAAAGAGATCTGCGCTGTGACTCAAGAACATTTCATGCTGCTTGCTGCTGACAGGATGACACACAGATTCTTCTTAAATAACAAACAGACCATTCTAAAACTTTCTAAGTGCTCTCTCTCTCTCTCTCTCTCTCTCTCTCTCTCTCTCTCTATAAGAACAAATCACGCTGCATCACTGACACATTTTCATGTCTTTCTTGCTTCTATTTCACAGCTCAACTGTGTTCCATGTTCCAGTCAGCTGTGCCCTTTAGCACGGCTTGTGCTTTTACTGCTTCCACAATGGGTCACTGTGTGTGTGTGTGTGTGTGTGTGTGTGTGTGTGTGTGTGTGTGTGTGTGTGTGTGTGTGTGTGTGTGTGTGTGTGTGTGTGTGTGTGTGTGTGTGTGTGTGTGTGTGTGTGTGTGTGTGTGTGTGTGTGTGTGCGTCTGGGCTTTACCAGTGCGTCATTGTGTGCTTGCACACAGTTCAGTGACATACACCGGCCCAGGATAGTGCGGCCGCACATACAGTATCCAGACAGGAAGCAATGTGTGAATAATGCCTGAAGTCACTCCCAAGGCACAACCCAACACTTCATATGTACCGAAAACAACCACAGAATTTTTTCATTTAAAATAAAGAACATACATATCATATTATATTTGATATTTGGCGCTTACCTCTTCAGTATTAGCGACCATGTAGGCCACAGTCCTGGAGAAAAAGCGCCTGCTGCCAGCCGCTGCACCCTGCTACTTGCTGCTACGCCGAGAGAGACTCCCATGGTGCAGCGTTTACTATGCTATGACCTCCTCTTGTTGGTAAACACAGCTGCCTGGAGCAGCAGCAGTCTGCCATGTGACCTTCCCACTCCACCCACATCCACACAATCACACACACACACACACACACACACACACACACACACACACACACACACACACACACACACACACACACACACACACTTGTACAGCATCACTTGTGAAGCCCATTCGTTGACATAATGCGACCCCTATCCTCTACCTCCAACCTTAACTACCCTCATCTCTCACCCGGACCTGAACCTGATTGTAGCCTGAACCCTCAAACCAAACTTTAACCCTTAAATACATGTCCTGGGGTCCATATTGGTCCCTAAATGGAAGATCAGACTTTATGTGAAGAGAGCCCACAAATGCAGTAAAACCATGATATCACATTTATCAGAACGGACAGAATATTACACATTAATTACATTAAACAAGGTGCAACGCAGGTCTGAAGTAGGAAGTTCCTTCTGCTCCACCAAGTCTCGACCTCACAGTGGATGGACTGTGGTCAAAGTTTGGTGCATGGTTGAACTGATGTTTGTAGTTTGTGTTCATTCATTCATTCATTTTCTTCCACTTATCCGTTTCCGGGTCGCGGGGGTGACAGTCTGAGCACTGTCACCCAGATCACATTGCACCATTTAAGAACCTTCCTGCAGGTGGTGAGCCCACGGGAAGGTGGCGCCCGGCGTGGGACACGAACCCACTACCTTGAGATTGTGAGTCTCATGCTCTACCAACTGAGCTAGCCAGGGGACCGAGTTTGTGTTCAAATGTTCCAGAAATTGAACTTGTCATTTCTCATATCCTTCTGCAAATGATGTGAATGATTATACCTCACCCATGTTCTTATCCTATAGCTTGACGGTTTCAGTGGAACAGCTTACCTGTCGACATTTTGGTTTAGTTTTTTTAAAGTAAGTAGTATCATCTGCTGTTCAAATCCATTTTCATTTTCTTCATTTGGATCTCCATTAGCAGTCTAAGAAACAGCTACTCAGCTACCAAAAAGCAAAGTGAAGTATTGGTACATAGTCGCATCACAATCTATCACAATAATATTATTCACAAGAACAAGACTGTTTCAAAACACATTACAAACTTAAATACATTACGAACCTAATCACATCATTAATCACATCACAATCATTCACCTCAATATATCCACAATAAGGAAAAAACAAACAGAAAAACAACAAACATAACATTTAGGACACGACACACGACACAGGACCAAGTTAAAGTTCCACCATCTGCATCATGTCATCCAGTCCCAGTCGACCCAGTATTTGTATTTAGACCTCTGTACTTCAAGCAGCCGCTGATCAGGTGACCTAAGAGCTCGTTTTTGGTCCAGTAAAGTTAAAAGCTCTGATAAATAAGGTGGAAGTCTGCTTTAAAAACAAACATTGCAAATTTAAAAAGAATTCTGGACTGGACTGGGAACCAGTGGAGAAAATCCAGACACACCGGTGTGACTGCATTGAATCAGGTAGTGTTTAATCTGTGTGCCCGGCTCAGTGTTTCCTCATGTTGCTACCTGACAGGCTAGTTAGATCCATATGAGCTAATGGCTAACATGCATGATGCTAACTTGGTGAAGGTAAAGCTCTTTACCTTAGTGCCGTTCTAGTTAAGTTACTGTCTGGCTCTTAACCTGTGAAGCACTTTGGTAATCTTCCAGGCTGTTGAAAGAGCTATAAACCATAAAGTCAACAAGACTGTATTTTAGTATTTCCCAGGACACATGAAGCTTGTAGTTCCATTTTCATTCGGTCTGACAGCAGTGTTGCCTCAATGCACAGGTAGAGATCAGTTTGGACAATTTGCAGTGAAAAGTGGCAATAGAATCCACAATCTAAGAGCAGGTGGTGTGAAATGAGGACAAGACGTCGTCTGGGCATAAAGAACGAATGTGACCAATAGAATTTAAAAATTGTGTCCTCAGGCAGCATCAAACTGTTGAGGAGGTGAGATACGGCATCGGCGAGACAAGGCCAGAGGCTTACAGGAAACTGGAGGAGCTGCAAATTCAAAAATAACGGGAAGGTGATCTGAAATGACAGTTTCAAATAGTTCCCTGATGGATAAAAATAGATTGGGTTAAATCAAAACAAAACATCAACGCTAAAATCTCCACGAATCAAAAGCTGATAATACATAGAAGTAAATTCCAATAAGAACCCAGAAAACTCTTGCATTAAATTCTTATTATATACAGCAGGGCGGTTTGAACACAACAGCACATCAACTCTGACATGTAAGTCCATTCACAAATAACTACTTCAAAAGAGGTGTCTGCATCTACACTGGTCCTTGAACACAGAGGACCACCAATGGCTACCAGCACATACACTGTTGGAGCAGCTATAGCGTTGGACATGGAAATGAAAAACTGCTTTCTGACAACATGTTCCCTGAGAGGGTCAGGGTTAGATGTCACTTCATATCAGCAGAATGCCACTACAGGTCCACAGAAAAACCTACATTACAACTGTATTTGAATGAAAGAGCAAGAAAAATGTCTCCAAAAAGAAAAAGGTCCAGAATTCAAAGTAAGAGTATGAAACAGAAAGAGAGCAGCAGAAAGAGTTTAGAGTCCAAGAGAATGAAGAAAAATAATCAGGGTTCTGGAACAGCAGCTGATGGACTATTAGGAGACGTCTATGGGGCTTTTCACTTTTCATGACACATTTTTCCAAGATATGACTTCTCCTCAGGTCATACAAGGTGTATGGATCCTCCTGGAGACTTTACCTGGCAGAAGACAGCCTCAATGACTCAATGAAGTTTCCACGGCAATTTGGGATGAACATTTTTAGGTCAATCTCACTTTTGTGCACCCTGAGTTCATGAAGGCCTCTTTTCCTCGCTTTTCTGAAACAAATTCTAACATCAAAAAGACCAAACTTGTGGTCTTCTTCAGTACAAAAATAACTTGGTACATTTTAAAGAAGACTTTTATTTGAGATTATCTTTGAGAGTTCTGGCTGATTTGGACTAAAATTCTGTCTTAGTGCCTCTGTGGACAGTGTGTCTTTGCTTTGGATTACACAAAGAACAAACTCTACATTACTGGCTGCTTTTACAACACACTCATTTTGTCTCAGGTTAGTGAAAACCCCATATGACTGTCTGAACATGGTCTGTGGAATTTGCCCCTAATCACTTTCATTAGAACTGCTTTTGTGAAAGAACTTTTTTGTTTGTGTGGAGTGCCTGAAAGACTGAGCTGAATTATGTCTGAAGAAAGCGTGTGTGCTGGTATTCAGTCAGACTAATCAGAACACCAAACGTATCCAGATTTTTGACAGGATCCCTATTGAGCCCAACGTCTTCATCATCTGCCCTTCACCCGGTTAACCTACAACCAACAATACAAAACCGTCAACCCTCAAACGTCTGTCACACGTTTTCGTAACGCATCACTTTTTTTAGTAACGCGTAATCTAACGCGTTACTATTTCCAAACCAGTAATCAGATTAAAATTACTTATCTAAGTTACTGTGTGTTACTATAGTAGCGTCGTTGGAAAATAAAACGACTTTCTTGTCTGTAAAGCCGCTTTATTACTGAACAGAACCGGGCCGCTCCTTCTTTGTCCTCCAACCGGACACACACGACACACACACACACACACACACACACACACACACACACACACACACACACACACACACACACACACACACACAGGCAGTCTCTGCACGCTCACCTGACCCGCCTCCTTCTCCACTCTCAGCCAATCACAGGCCAACTCACTCGAACATAAAAGAAATTGAACAAACACAACATCATCATTAAACCTTAAGATTACAACAACAACACAACTGCAGGGATGGTACACTATTTTGTAGTTTTCGTTCATAAAAAGAATTACATTTGGACAATGTGGGGGTCTGCGTGACGTCATCATCTCATAATAAACTACTTTTATCTTTAAAACCTCAGAATCACTTTACTAATTCCTGGGGAGATTCTTTAGCAACGCAGCACCTCCAGCAGTGTTTCCAGCTCGAACACAACACAAATGATTGGGACTATTTTCCCAGAGTTTAGTGTGGAATAGGACGCAGCTTCACGGAGGGCGTCCTCATGCTGCCTGTGCTCAGGGTACGTGTGACGTCGAAATCGTCATCCGCCCCGTGCGCGAGCGTCCGCGGCGATCGACCACGTGCAGCCCTATTTCTGTGACCGTGGGACCTGTGTGCGACTGTGAGCGGTCCACTGCACATGCGCCAGTCTACCTATTCTGGCGCATCACAATGGAGGCTCTCCGTTCTTTGCTCTATTCATGTTAAGCGGTCGCACATCATAATGTGTTGTTTTTTTTTATCCTCCTCTTCGTCTAAATATAACAAACACCGGAGCTCGACTTCTCGTTTTCGCGAGGTCGCCATTTTCGATGCTCGGCGTCCTTGACCAATGCATGTGACCAATACGCATACATGGAGCGCGTGCTGCCGCGAGTCCAGAAGAAGTGAAGCATGGCCGAAGTATTAAAACATCCAAACAATGAACAGTAATACCAATATTACTTTTAATAAACAATAAAGTAAACACTCGACTTTAGAATAATGTGTTCGTAATCCCACAACTCTTAAGTAACTGTTGAGTAACTATATTTTTTATTTCCACTTAAATTGTACTGAAAGATTCCTTGTAATTTGAACATATTCAAAGTTTCCTTCTGTTTGGATAATAAAATGATTCATGACACCTAAAATAAAGTTGCTTCAGCTTTTCATGGTACAAAATAACTGTATCTGGAAATTAAATCAAAACTCTAAATACAATCACAATATGATATATATCTTCTTATTGGATTAATAAATACAGTACATAATAATTACTAGTTAGTATTACTAATAATACTAGCTTTTCTTTTATTTTTCCTGTGATGTCTGGGATGAATTCTGTGAAACTACAGACCATATCTGCTGTTTTTTAATAGATTATTCACATAATTTAATGAATTTGTTGCTTTAATAAATGTTAACATTTATGGACTCCTTCTTTCTGCCTTCTGCTGTTTCATTCTATAAAAAATGAATCCCACCAACAGAGCAGCTGTGATGAAAGATGTACAGCTAAAGTTCTTTTTTAATCTCAATACAGATTTTCCTACCACTACTCTGTATTCATATTGAATTATTCCTTTTCAGAAATAAATATTTCAGGGAAATTCTCTTTAATCTTGTATTCCAACCCGGTTTGACACTCGGAGGTAAACAGAAGGTTTCATGATGTTTAAGTGAGCCACTGAATCCTTCAGTTTGTCCTTTACAGAGTTAAATCCCACCGCCACACTGTCTTTGACATCATGAATACATGGACCAGCACTCCATATTCACTGGCAGCAGAGTCAAGTTACTCTGTTTTTTTCTTTGCTGTTACCATGGTAACATTAAATGAAGTCAATATATTGATTAGATAATGCAGGTGAGGGCTGTGCTGCTGCTTATTTATGAGCTGCGGCCAGAACTGGAGGGCGTAAATATTATAATGAAAACATATCAAATGCTCACTTCACCTCACATACATGGTGTGTTTACAGGAGGAGCAGCGGCAGGTGCAACAGAAAACTGGAAAACACCAGGGGAGAATGCTGAACTACAAGAAGACCATTCATGACATACATGGGCAAGATCTGGGCCGTCTTTAGATTATACACACACACACACACACACACACGACACGCACACACACACACACACACACACACACACACACACACACACACACACACACACACACACACACACACACACACACACACACACACACACACACACACACACACACACACACACACACACACAGATAAGGAATGTCCTTGGTAGTGATTGCCTTCAGTTTGGTCCATTCCACTGTGCAACATGGAGGTGGGACCATCATGCTGTGGTGCTTCTGAAATCTGAGCGTCACTCTGACTTTTCAGAGAGAAATGTGATGCGCAGTCAGAAGACAGGGTTTGTAACAACAAAGCTCACACACAGCAGAAAGGACTCTTTCTTTCTTTTTTTAATGGTCAACAATGAGTCCCAGTACATCTAACATCAATCCTGTGGAGAGAGCTTCAGTCTGCCACTGCAGAAAGAACAAACTAGAAAAAAGAAAAAGAAAAACCCTGAATGCATCTCATTGGAGAAGTGTCAGAAAGTAGCACTAAGAGGGTTTTCATTTCAGGACAGTGCAGCCTGCAGCTCTCCGGTACGTTCATCTAGTACGAAGGACAAAGGCCCAGATCCCGGGGTGCTTCTAAAATCTATTATTATTAAACAAGGAAATCCTGTGTAAAGTCACATGTCCAGAAGCAGTAAGCAACCCTATGTAGTCCGAATGAAGTGTTTTAATGGGGTTTCACATCCACGGGCAAATGATGAGGGACGAACAGACGTCTCCACTTTCTTTAGAAAACAAATCAACAAACAAAGCAGTATGAGGTTTTTTTTCTTTTTAACCTCCGTATTTCTTTCTTCAGTGGCCCGAATACGCTTCCATAATTAAGAACATGGGAGCGCAAGTTAAAACATTTAGTAAAATACGGTAATGACATGTACCTTTGTTGACACAGAAGTATTTCTACAAACCCTGCATGAGCAGTTGTACACTCTTTGGGAGCCCGTTATCGATAAAGAACTGAGAAGAGTGGGATTCACTGAAATAATGAAAGACAGAGGGAAGAAGAATATAAAGAGCTTCAAGTGTGGACAGACTCATCTGTCTTCACGACTCAGGATGTTGCTTCATGTATGTTTGATACATGGAGAGAAATTAAGATTCATTTTGAAATAATGTTGAGAAACAGCTAAATTGTAATAGCAGCTCAAATCTGAGGAAATGCTGATAAATGGATGAAATTACTCCAATAACTAAAACAACCACAAAGGCTGAAAGAGCTGAAGAAGCTAAAAACCATAATAAACTGTCTGCAGTCGCCTCCCATCAGAGGTTCACCAGGTACGGCACACTGGGAGGAGACCTGCAGGTCGGCCCCAGACTCTGGAGAGATTCTTTCTGGTTTAGTCTGGAAGCGTCTCCCAGGAGAGCTGGAGGAAGTTCACGTTACTCTCTGTGACACCATGTAGACGAGGAGCCAATGAAGATGTATGGAGGGAGATTTAGCTGATCAATGCAACTTCAAACAATTTTGGGAAACAACAGAAAAGAACGATATTAGATATTTTACGGTGCTTTATGTTTAATTTAGTGAAACGATGAATATTTTTAGTCAGGTTACTCAAAGGGTTTGCTGTGGATTGATTTCAACTACCGTAACTTCTGGACTATTGAGCCCACCTGAATATAAACTTCAATCACCAAATTTAAAAAGAAAAAAATACTGTACATGTATAGGCTCACACTGAGGATTTCATCTCTGTTGATTAAGTATTTTATTGGTTATTTGATGATTATCTGATTGTGATGCTGAGGAGGAAGATGTTCCCCAGGAGGAGGACCAATGATCAGCCACAGAGCACAGCAGGTCGGAGTTACGTGACACACCTGAACGCATCACCCATGTACCAGCGGCATGAAGATCTTTGACCCTAAAAATCCATTAATGAGCCGAGTAGTTGTTTAGGCCGCAGGGTTCAAATCATGTGAAAAAAGTAGAGGCTTTTTTTTTTTAACCGGAAATTACGGTAATCATGATTTACTGTCATACATTTTTTATCTATCGTGATCGCATAGTGATGAGCAAACAGACTCTGTAAAGAAGGGAATATATACAGAGTTAACAGGTTTATTAAACACCTTTGACAGTTTATCTTAACAAAAAACACCTCTTTAAAAACATAAAAATTATTCACATTAATGTGTTGTTGTTACTCTGACTGAGACAAACAGCCCAGTGGCTGACATGTCGGCGCTCTGCAGGTATTGAAAGATGGACGCCGAAAGCGGCTGAACAGCCGGCCGGAATAAAATGCGTGATAAGGTAAAGAATATGAAGGAAGCAATGGAAGAAGTGTGTGTGTGTGTCCACCGTGGTCTGCTCACACACACTTCAGCGCAGCACCGTGTGTTGTGTCTCAACTTTTTTTAAGTACTTTTCTTTTCAAGCCAACAAATTCAAACCACTTGGAATTGGGAACTTCTGATCAGTTTTACTGAATACTGATCATGTATATTGGATTAGATCACACTTTATTTATCCCACATGGGGAAATTCATCACAGCAGCTCCACATTAATTCAATGGTGAAAGACGATGAGGATAGTTGCACACAAGAGAACAGACTATGTATATAAATAGATAAGTAGAGAAATATGTGTGCATGTATATATAGAGATATACACATAGATGTACAGGACACCCAGATGGGGAAAACATTCATATAGAAGCAGCAGTAATATTTTCAGTCTTTACAGTATTAATGTATTCTAGTTTATATTTTAGTCAAACTTTCACTTTTCAGTGGGATTCTTGTTTTGAATGTTTATTTCTTGTCACAATTTAGGTGAAGTTGTTTGTTCCAGTTTAAGTGGATCAGAGATTCCATATAAATACGTTCTCTTCTTTTCCAGAAGACACAGAGTGATTTTTGTTGTTGTGACTGAATGAAGGTAAAAGACTTCTTCCTGTTCAGACCACGTTTCAGTGGAGAAGCTTGACAATGCAGGGATCTGCTCAAGGCCGATACGATGGCATTAAATGTCAATAACACTGAATTCACATGATGTACAAGTCAGCTGCAAACAATTAAGCCCAAAATATTTCACCTCTCAGCAGCGCCGTCGTTAACGTTTACCTCCACATGTTCTGAGTCATTTAACAGTTTGAACTGCATCAGCTGCTGTGGAGTTCTGCAAACTGGTGGCTCCACCTGTCAATGTGGCAACGTGTCCTTGAGCAGGACAATTAACCTGAACTCCATGGAGGTTGACACCTTGCATGGTGTCTCTGGATCGGTGTCAGTGGCTCGATGTGACTCGATGTGATTCACAATTGCTCCAGAACAAACGTTCCTTCAAAATGTGTTTCCGTACTTTTATACCTCACAGAGTTGGAAAGACAGTCCGACCTGAATGCCAGATTCTTTTATTTACCTCATGGTCCTTCTTCCTACACAGCTTCCACTGTGCCTTGAAACTTTATCGCCGTTACTGCGATTAATAAAAACACGACTTTGTGAAATGTAAAGTTAAGACAGCACCACAACGCTGGTTCTTTTTCTGCTGGGATCCAGGAGATGAAGATAAAACATATCATTCAATATAGAAATAGATCAAAACTATCGAAGCACCTGTATAAACCTCCTGCCTTACCTCCCTCGGAGCGTTCAAGGTTCCAGGATCAACCCACACACCTCATGGATCCATCGCTTTAACACCTCCATGAATGAAGAAATCCAACGTTTTCACCCTTTGAAATCCACAAACTTTCTCCTTTCTTCTCCAGCGGCTCGACTCTCTGGTCAGCTGTGTTGAATCAGACCTCCAACCCCCCCTCCTCTCTCTCTCTCTCTCTCTCTCTCTCTCTCTCTCTCTCTCTCTCTCTCTCTCTCTCTCTCTCTCTCTCTCTCTCTCTCTCTCTCTCTCTCTCTCTCTCTCTCTCTCTCTCTCTCTCTCTCTCTCTCTCTCTCTCTCTCTCTCTCTCTCTCTCTCTCTCTCTCTCTCTCTCTCTCTTGTTTGTCTAAATGGTCACCAGACTTCCTCCAATTCTTCCCCAGTTTAGTTTTCCTGCCTGTGTTGGTTGGATGGGGCTAAATATAGAGACCACACAAGGTAAAACAGCACAGCAGGAAGTGTGTGACGACCTGCACATGTTTGACTTTCTTTCTGCTGGACTTCCGGTATCAGACGCCACAAACAGGTACCAGAACTTCTAAACTTCAGGTGAAAACCATCATCTAAAATAGATGGTCTAATTGTCGTTTCTTACAGAGTTGCTGTCAGTGTTGTTCCCTTTGTAGGGTGGACCAAGTGCGTGTGTGTGTTCTCACATTGTTGTGGTGTACTTGTGCAATCGTCCGGGGCCCGTCCCTCTATTCCACTCCAATGACGTTGTGCTCATTGTTTTGTCTCTGTGAGCTTCTAAAAATGTCCAGCGAAACAAAAGCTCTGACTACACATCCTGCTGCCTGGTCAGACAAAAAGAATTGAACTCAAACCTTGATTGTCCCTCAAACTATTTCAGCAGAGAGGCGGGGTGATGATGGCGGGGGTTCTTCACACGGTGCTGGAAAGTGACACAACGTGTGATTCCCAGAGATCCAGATATGAGGTCAGAGCAGATAGAGTGTCTAACACCTTCACCAAAGTCCATCCTTTATTTACCAAGAGAAAACAAAAACAAGAAAACCTTCAAATCTCTGTGACACGAAAATGTCCACAATGAACCGGGAGCAAATGAGGCGTCATTTACTACTTTCATGTTAAAATCATCCTGTATATCAAGCTTAAAGATGAGCTGTGGCTTGGTGGGTATTCAAACTAGTGTATAGTCAGAGCTGTGTGAAAAAATAAAGAGCACCATGATACAGTCATAAAGGATTTTCTCAGACCGAAGAAGAGGAACAATGTCTGAATAGATTCCATGAATAAACGTTGTGGGGAGCCAGCTGAGGAAAGTATCTCACCACAATAACTGATTAACACACTGATGTAGTAAATCACATTGTGTTTGTTCGTTATTCTATTAACATTATTCTTTCCTGTTTTTCACTGAAATAAATGAATGAAAGAGTTTGTGCTTATCGACTGTTTCAGGTCAGCTGGTCTCACCTCCCAGCATACAGCCTTTGTTTCAGCGCGGTTTCAGGCAGTGGTGCTGTTTCCGTCAACGTAAACCTCATGACACACAAAATTCAGCAAGAGGAACATCGTGTTTTAACCGTTTTTAACGCTCTGCAGGTAAATGAATATACTGCTGCACAGTATTGTTGCACCTACCTGATGAGGAGCCACTGTGGTGACTGCCAGCTGACCTTCATCAGTTAAAGGATGACACAGAGCAAAGAACAAAACTCTACGTCGTCACTACGTCTCTTTCTCACTCTCCCTTATTCACACACGAACACACACCCGAGGTCTAAAAATAGACTCTGAGTTTACAGGAAACAAAGGCTTGTGTCGGCCAGCTCTGCCAATATCTCTGAGTGTGCTTGTCACCTCCATCGGCGGCAGAATGGAGGAGCAAACTACAATCCACAGTCAAAAAACTGTCATGTCTGCGGTCTGGGACACTTTTGGAGGGGGTCCGGGGGGACACTGGCCCTGTCCTGTCTAATGCTACTATTAATACCTTTTGTTTTCCTTTCTGCAGTGGCAGACTGAAGTTCTCTCCACAGCTTAGAGTTTGGCTCCATTGAGACTAATCGCTGGACATTTAAAAAAAAAAAAAAGGTTCCTTCCTTTGTACTACAGAACACATTTCTAAAACATCTGGGACTTCAAATACCATCAATCCTCCCAGATCAGAGTCTGTTAAAAGGTTCAACCATTAAAATGCTGCCGGGAGATCAAACGTGTTGCTGTTTTCAATAATCATGTCACTTTCATCACTCTAGTTTCCTCCCACAGTCCAGAAACATACATGTGAGGTTAGTTGGTGACCATAAATTGTCCCTCAGTGTGAATGTGGTTGTCGACCGACACTCTGAGTGTTTGTCCTGTGATGGATACCTTAGATATAGGTATAGAAAAGGAGTAGAAAATGATGGATGGATTCTCCAGACGACAGAAGGGAAGCATAAATAAATCCTGCATCTGTTGAACCGAGCAGCGTTGCTTCGTCTGACATCAGGGCGGCGCTCTGGCGTCATGAGGCCAACCAAACCAGAGGGTCAAATCCTTTTTACCCCAGGGGCCACATATAGCCCAATTTCATTTCATGTGAATGCCACCAGTAAAGTAAGAGCAAAGTACTTTATGAATACTGAGAACTAGAAATATTTTCCTTTGTGATGGAAATGTCCCACTTTTCTTAGAAACTTGAACAAGTTGACGGAAAATGAATGGAAATTTAAAACGATGCTGTTTTTACTGATGCTTGTTGGTGAAAATGCAGTGGATGTCTGAATCATCCTTTCTCCTTTCCTATCCACCTTTCCTTATCCTCCTGGGTGACGTCACGGGAATAAGGAAAGGTGTTAGCAGGCTTCCTAAAAGGCGATCACCTTGTTTTGACAATCGGACTGTACTTCCACTAGGTGACGTAAAAATAATCAGACGGTGGCGAAGATTAGTGACATCAGCTATGGTGAAAAAACTGCACATTTCCGAAAATGGACTAGAAAACGTGCATTTCTACCACTTTGCCCTGTGGCTCTAACCGCTGATATAATCTCAATATCCAGTGGCGGCTGGTGATAAATATTTTAGGTCCGGCTCCTCATTATTATTTAACTTCGGCCAATGTTAACTTCATTTAAATACAGTGTGTTTATAAACCACATTACAACAATCTTGTCTTTTTAAGATTGAGAGATGCCCCCTAGTGGTGAAACATTATAGTTCTTTTAAACAGCTCGTGAAGAGAGAGCCCTTAAGACTCTTTTATTACCACCCTTGTTAACAAATACTTCATTTGTCCCTTTTAGAAAATGAAAGTGTTTTGGGGGCTGGTTTACTGGAAATGACCATTAGTCTGAGTTTAGGAAAAACCAAGGGTATATTAGGTGGTATATTATCAAACAACACATCAATCCATCTTTCAAAGCATTTATTGTAAGAACTGGCTCCATTGGTCAGCCTCCACATGACATCAGGAATAATTTTAGAGCTCCTGCAGCATTATGTGACGTCTATCAGCTGTAATTGGTGAGCTTTTAGTCAAATACACATGCAAACCTGACATTACCTTGATCTTGGCATTTTACACATGCAGGTACTACTTGCACATACCACCTTGGTCATTCTGGTGCAAAGCTTCATGTGAGAAGCAGTGACCATGGCCAGAGCTCCAGCGTCAAACCAAGTGTTGTCCTATCATCAGCAGGGGACAAGTCAAGGCTGCAGTGAACACCAGCAACATTATTGGATATTTTTATTAGATTCTTTTTGAAGTATCTGTCTTGGCTGTTGCAGCAGTTTGCAATCTGCAGACTTTGGGTGCTGGTGACACAGCCGGCTGCTCAGAGACCAATCTTATCTCTGCTGCTCCAGAGAAACATGGCTACTTCTGAGAAAAATGAGCTTGAAGCACATTTTCTAGCTCACAGCGATGAGAAAGAGGCTTGGTTTGTTGACATTTTGTTAAAGAGTTACTGATGCCAGAAGAGTGAATCTGTGAATATCTTGACAACTTTACCAAAGTTCAGTGCAAATGAGAGCCTGAAGTCGGACCAAGCGTTGCTGTCTTTCTATTGGTCCACCTGCTTCGCTGTCCAACCAGCCGGCGAACGTGAGCTTGACCTCGGCACCTGCTGCTCTACGGAGCAGCCGGCCTCAACTTTACGTTGATCTACTGTGGAGTCGCTGGCTGGGAGAGGATCCTCTGCTCTGGTAGCGAGAGCGCCCCCTGTGCTCGCTGCTCCAGCATCTTTATCTCCCAGTAAAGCCTTTTTGGATGGAAACTCAAAGTGTGCCAGTGACACTCAATTCACATCTGGAAAAGGGACTGAGCTGAAAAATTGTTTCTCGGAATGAATCAGGATTCTTTTTTGAAGTGATGATTTCTAGTAGAAATGTATGATTTCTATTTTAGATGCGTAGAGCGAGTCTGTTGTTGGCGAAGGTGCCCCGCTCTCTGAGGAGAGGACGGAATATTTGTGGGTTTATTTGGGACGCCAAGTACCAATATGGGAAAAGTGCAGAGTGAAGCTGATCCAATGAAAAGGACGAGTGTATGAGAGAGAATATAAGAGGTTAAAATTGAATGAATATTGAATGTTGGAAATAGAAAACAATGGAAATTATGATTTCTCACACCCCAACTTGTCCAGTTGCCACAGATGACATTTTTATTGACCACAAGTGATGATGTCATTCATTTAAAAAAAAAAAAAAAGGTATTTATTTTTTCTGCGGAGTTGGTAACGTGGAGCTTTTTGCTGGTAGTGACGTTCTCCTGAAAACAATTTTCTGAGGAATAGGTTCAAGCAGAGGATCACTATGATCCAGAGGATGAACGTTGCTGTGATTGGTCAGATTGCTTGTCAAGGCAACGCCGCCTCCATGAGAGGAGCAGCCTGCTGTCGTCCAGCAGAGGTCCGGATCATATGACCAGATTAAGGTGCAACCAGAGTGGAATATCGCCGTGTTTACACTTGCAGACCATCTCTCTGGTGACACTCACTCTTTCTCCTTGGCTCCGCCCTCGCCGCCGTCTCCATCACCATCACCTTGCTTCTCCTCCGTCGGCCTTCTCCTCGCCGTTCTCCTCACCTTTCTGCGTGGGTTCAGCGGAGGTCTGGCTTCGTCCATCGCAACAGAAGCTGGTTGCTGCTCCTCGTCAGCAGAGCCTCCGGGTCTGAGAAGCCGAGGATAATATAGTGGAAAAGAATCCTTCAACAACTCTATAAAGTCCATGCATCACTGTGCTGAGCCAGAATCTAAAAATATGTGACATCAGCATATATAGTTGTAGATATCGATCATTGTGCTTTATGTTTTCATGGCTTTAATTCCAAATACTGTAAAGACTCCATTTTCTAAATGTATAAGACTGTTAAAGATGTTCGTTTGTCTTTGACTGTAATTCCATCCAACAGTAGAGAACATTTATCAGTGTTTGTGAAAGCACCACGGAGGCAACTCATTTTCAACAAATAAACTGATCGGCAATTTCCCTCAGTGTATTATAATAACTGTCAGATGGAAAAATATTTTTAAAAAAACCCAAAGGTAAGCTGCAAAAAATGTATTGTCATTATGCAGATTATTTAAGGTGGTATTGTAGAATTTAATTAGTGGGTTTTTTTTGTGCATCTTGACTTCAGTTTAATAATATTTTTTCTCAACATTGCTGGATCGTATAGAATTATTTGAATCAAACTCTCTAAAACAGAGGTGTCAGACACATTTCAGTTCAATGTCCACATACAACCTAATTTGATCTCAACTGGACGAGTAAAGTGAGAACACAACAAATACTAACCTCAGTTTTAGTGCAAAATACTATTAGTGCATCCTGAAGAAGTTCCCTCTGAATGCACTTTTTTACAAAATCTGAACTACCTAAAATTTCTGTTGGAAAAAAAAAAGAGTACTGATTTGCGTACTCCTCTTTCTTTATAGTTCCTCGGAGCAGTGAGAAAATGCAATGGTGGCTTCTAATAGGCTCAATCGTATGTCAGTGGTTTACTGCATTAACAATATCCTCAGGACTGAAATGGAAATGTGATTACATCTTTGGTTAGCGCATGCTGCCCAAAAACCATAAAAACTGCATTCATATCTTTATTTAGTTCAAAACTCAACACAGGAAAAGAGGTGAAATGTTACAAGGTTTAGATTTAAACGAAAGGAAAAGAGGCACCAGGTGAATAAATAAAGAATCAAACTGAGAATAAGCTGCACAAGAACTTTATTTTACTGTGTTTGTTTATCAACATAGGCATTACATTGAGAGTTGGGATCTGGGTTTTAGATTATTTAAAGTAGTTCAAGGCAGATTATTGCTTTCTAACTTAACATGATATGTGTTGAGTCATCCTGAGTTTCCCTGAACGCTCAGATGAGCAAGTCCCTTTAAATGTTGTTGATACAAGGAATTGTGGGGCAGCATGATGTGGTCTCCTTTGGTAAAGGAAGCATCAGCGGTTCCTCGGCTAAAGGAGGTTCTAAAGGAAGCAACAAGGCTCCTTTCCTTTCCTTCTGGAGAGTCCGAACGCTCCTTATCATGTCCACCACTGAAACAGTGGAGGAAAAGTGGATAGGAAAGGAGATAGGAGGGACTATTCGGACGCACCCCAGGTCTCAGGTCTCCTCATGTGTCGTTGTTATATCTTTGTCTCTTACCTGTTTGTTCACCTCCTGCCTTATTGTGACTCACTTTTGTTCTAGTGTTACTCATAGTTTTTGGACTTCCAAAGTCTAAGAAGTTCAGTAGAAGACAAACCAAAATGAACTCGTGAAGTCGATCTTTCAAGTAGACTGTTTTCCCAGAGCTCATCCCAGATAGGAGAGTGAAAAATATGTAGCCTGGTTCTCTGGGACGTTGGTCGTCATCTTGGCATCACGTGTCTTTGTGTTTGTACATCAAGCCAACTAAAACTCACCCACCATCATAACATCAACAGTGGCGGCTTCCTAAAGGATCAAACCTCAAGCAGCCACAGTCTGAGAAACAACACAGCTGTTATTGCATCTGATAACAAGTGTGTTTTTCCTCTACATGCCTGGAGACACTAGTGATGATGATGATGATGATGATGATGATGATGATGATGATGATGATGATGATGATGTCATTTCAAGGACCGTTTCGTCTTACTGCACAAAACACCTGAGCTTCTCGAGAACAAAACAACTGATGTTTTCAATGACATTTCAAGATGTTCAGTAGCAAAGTTTGCAGATCCGATAACTTGAATGTTGCATTGATTGGAGTTTTAATACCTTCAGCATTACGTCATGTTGAGAACACGCTAACGCTCTGGCAGGACCACTCAGTGACATTCACAGCATCGGTGTTTTCTCTGTTTGTGCTTCGAATCATTGCACCGTCATCCCACTCTGAAGCCATGGCTGCTCTGGGAAAGGTCATCCATTCACGACTTGTTCAAACAGTTCAGATGTTGGGCTGGGTTGCCAGATCAGGCCAACAGTTTCCAGCCCAGAAACAAGATCAGTTCAGATCACAACCTTTTAAGAAACTAATATTAAAATGGTAAAATGATCAAAACGCATATAAAAACAACTGCACAAAATAACCCAGAAGAAAAGGAAGCCCAAACAGCCTCTATATAGAGGGTCATCATGCAACCAAATAGGCTACGTCAGGTCGCCTCACTCTGACCTCACGAATCCCAACTTAAAGCAGCAGTTTCAAGGTCACTACAGTTGTTTTCTGAACTGAAAATAGAAACTGAAAGTTAAACAGGTTTGCTCCCATTATAGATTTAAACAACTAACAAATGAAATCAGCAAATACTATAAGAACATGGATGAACTATTTTCATTTTGTCTCTAAATTAACAATCAAAAGCTGACAGTTCAGTCGTCCATTAGGAAGTGCCCTAATCGTCTGTTTATCTTCCGTCTGTAATGACAACATGAACTGAGAACATCTTGTAAACTAAAAAGGCTATATGGATGATGCTGGTCTCAAAAGAAAGCCAATTCAATTCAATTTCATGTTTATAGCACCAAATACCACACAGTCATCTCAAGGCACGTTCACAGAGAAAGAAAAACTCAGTTTTAACAGGAAGAACCCTGCAGAACCAGACTCAGAGACTTTCTGCTGTTCTGTTTGGGGTGAGGAGAAAGAAGTAGAGAAACGGAGAGGACAGAAACACTCAGTTGCACCACCAGGGGAAGTGGAATGTGGGGAGGGATGCAAAACCTGGTTTTGGAGTTAACACCAGAAAAAGATTGTCATGATGGTGGCAGGAGCCTCAGAACACAAACCTTCAGTTCCACAGTCATAGATCCTGCAGGAAGATAAAGAGAACAGAGAGAGAGAGAGAAAGAGAGAGAGAGAGAGAGAGAGAGAGAGAGAGAGAGAGAGAGAGAGAGAGAGAGAGAGAGAGAGAGAGAGAGAGAATGGTGAAATATCTCTGTATGTGGAGTGAAAGAGAGAAGAAGCTCAGGCCAGTATAGATCTCCCAGCAGTCTTAAACTACAGCAGCTGGACTAGAAAATGTCCCAGGGTGTCCTGAAGCAGTCCGAACCATAAACTTTATTAAATAGAAAAGTCTTCAGCCTCGCCTTGAAAGTAGAGACTGTGTCAGACTCTTTAACTGAAACTGGGATCTGGATCCACATGAGAGGAGCCTGAAAGCTAAAAGCTCTGCCTCCATTCTACTTATAGAAAACCTAGGACCCTCCGGGGGGCAGCACTCTGAGAACCAAGTGTTCTTCTGGGGAGATATGGGACTAACATTTCTTTAAGATTTGATGGAACCTGGTTTCTTAAGAGCTTTTTAGGCTTGAATCAGGATCAATTCTATTCTCGATTTAACAGGCAGCCAATAAAGAGATGGTGACTATATAATATGATGTGATCGCTCCTCCTGGCTCCTGTCAGGACTCTCGCTGCAGCATTTTCAATCAATTGACGACTTATCAAGCAAGTTTTGCGAAACCCTGATAATAAGACGTTACGACAGTCTACTCTGGAAGTAGGAAATCCATGGATTCGTTTCTCAGCGTCACTCTGACTCAACATGTTCCTGATTTTAGAGACATCCCAGGTGAAAGAGAAAACAGTCCTGCAGACTGATTTGATGTGGGGGTCGAAGGATGCGTCGTGGTCAAAAATATGGATGGTGTCGTCCTTCTGGCTGCGTCACATGAAGACCTCCAGGTCACTGGAACAGTTCGCTGCAGAGTCTGAAGCAGTTGGGCTGCAGATCAGCACCTCCACATCTGAGTCTATGGTCCTGTCACAGAAAAGGATGGCATGTCCTCTCCAGGTAGGGGGGTGGACCTTCCCCAGGTGAATTATCAGGTGATCAGCCACAGATTCAGCCAGCTGCTCGTCACTGTACTGACTGTTTTGTTTGGGAGAGAGCTTATCTCTACTGGTCAGAAAACCCCCACCTATGGTCATGAGCTTTGGGTCATGACTGAAAGAATGAGATTAAAGATACGAGCCGCTGAAAAAGGTTTTCTCCGCAGGGTGGCGGGCGTCAATTGTCATGACTGAGTGAGGAGTTCATCAGTCAGGGAGAGAATAAGAGTTTAGCTTTTCCTCCACACTGACAGGAGCCAGTTGAGGTGATTAATCTGATCAGGACGCCTCCTGGTCGCCTCTCTTTTCACTTTACCAGACACATGCGACTGGGAGGAGGCCCCGAGGTCGGCCGGAGACTTGGGCCCCCACAGAAGAGCTGGAGGATGGATGGATGGATGGATGGATGGATGGATGGATGGATGGATGGATGGATGGATGGATGGATGGATGGATGGATGAATGGATGGGCCGATGAATTTGCCCTCTAATGAAAATACACTTGTGGTTTGCACAAGCACCAAAACCTGCAGCTTTTTTCTCACGCTCATAAAATGACTTTGTCTGAAATGCTTTTAGTTTGCGAAGGCTTGTTATCAACTTTTAGTTTAGTGTCTTTGTCATTTTGGAGTGTGTTTATAGTTGTGATTGTAAATTGCTAATCCTCTCGCCCTTTGTTCTTTTAATGTCTTAAACAAAATGAAACTTTGGAACTCAGCAGACCAAATGAACAGACATTAAACCCTTGTAACAGTGTGAACAGCAGAAAAAGTCCCTTCAGATAAGTAAACAGACAAGCAGCTACCTTAAATATCACAATATCTGGTTTATTACCACGCAAGTTTCATGTACATTGTGATATGAAGTCATTAAAAAAAAGCCATTTATTCATGTACAAATTACAATTACATCAGCCGTTTTCTCCACTCCTTTGATTAAATGTACACAAGGTTCTCCCGAGCCATCGCTGTCCCATAGCAGCTTTGCAACCTGGCAAGACTTGGCAGTGAAATACAGGAAAGAGACGTAGAAAAACACCAACAGATTTCGGCCCCTCAGTGACAAAAGGACGGAACACAAAGCAACACAGTCTTCAATCTCTTTGGTACAAACATGAACCTTGGCTTTGTCTCACGGTCCACTCATTGGGTAGTTCTGAACACTATTCCCATCAAAGGCATGCGCTACAATAAACTCTACTTTCCACTGGGCGGCTTCCTTGGCACATTGATAAGTCCACATTACACAGTTTGGAGATGCTGTGGTACAGAAATGAACTCTTCTGTTTGACGATTGGAGGGATGGCGATGGAGGAAGTGAGGGAGCAGACTGCCGGCCTCTTCACACTCTTAAATATCCACAATCAGCTTGACTGGGTAGAAAATACACGTGAATCCCCCAGCATGAGTCCATGGGGTTTGTCGATGTGTTACATGAGCAGAACAGCCTCTTATTACACAAATAAAATACTCAATTTAAACATAAAATAAAGCAACTTAGAAAAGCAACTGACCAAACATACATTTTATACAATTGTTGTTCTCTCCTCCTCAAACAGGCACCACAAGGTAAATTAAGCTGAATCTTCATATCAAGGAAATTACTGCTCATTTCATTGGATGTGTTTCTTATACAGTGCAGAATATATGGGCTTTCTTTGTATATTTGTGTATGTAGTCTTCTGTTACTGTCTTTGTGGGGCCCAAAAGCTTGAAAGCACAAACGTTACCTTGTGGAGCCATGATGCAACAGCCTGCACCAGGCTGGCTTTCAGGACTGAGGACGAACGGGTGAAGGGACTTGAAGTGAGCAGAGGTCACTGATGTTAGCGCTTTCTGAGGTTCTGTGCATTGAGGTTAGAGTAATGAACTAAGACAGTGGGAGGGACGGGAGCAGGGCTAAACTGTCTCCCCAGTGGACATTTACATTTAAGGTAGTTGACAGAAACAGAGGAGGGCCACTTTTTACCTTGTCAGAGGAAAGCTGGGCAAAAAGAAGAGAGCGCATTTAAAGGTAGGACTGAAGAAGAGGAGTGATGGTCCAAGCGGGGCGACACACTGGCTCTTATTTCAGGGTGAATTCAGTCAGAGGAATTCACACTCAAGCACTCAGGAAAGTTTGGGCTCTGGTATTAGTTGAACTGTTCGAGCTATGGCAGGACACTTGTTATGGTTGTGGTTATTCTGATGGGCTTAGATTCAGGCTGTTTGTGAGGCTTCATGGAGTCATAGCAGTGGTGTTTGAGGGGAGGGTCAGGATCACACCTTGACTTCTGTTGGGGAAGGTCGTTCACTTCCTTGTTACTGTTGTGTAGTTTGGCGCTTCGCTGTGTCGCTCGACAAAACGGTGATAATGACATCACCGTTCGGCCCCACAAAGACAGAGCTTCAAGTGTGTGTGCGTGTGTGTTTGTGTGTGTGTGCGTGTGTGTGTTGTATTTCTATACCTCCTGACCAAATGTCCAAGCTTACAACCAAACTACTATTTCAACAACACAGCTCAGTGTTAAAGTGTTCAATGAAATGAAATCGTGCAGCCAACAGGTTTATTGTTTTTAACAAAATGATTTCCAAACACGTTTTGTCCGGATCGTGGGATTTTTTTTCTTTCAGCACCACCTGAACATGTTCAAATATATCAAGCAAACGCTGCTGTGCTCCCATCAGCCACTGCAAAACATGTTAGACTCGCTGTTGTGTCCTCAATATTTATTTTTTAACACAATCTAAATTAGTTGAAGGCAATATTTGACATCATTAAATCACTGGAGTAAGATCTATAGAACATTTCTCACATTCCCACTGAATGGTTTCACTCTTTGCTAAAAGAGTCTTTACTTTCCCATTTTCTTGCAGTGTGAGTAGATTGACATGACGCCACACCTTCTACAAGTGTGAGGCGAAGCTGGGAATGAATATCTAACAGTCTGTGACATAGTGTGAAAATACAGGGTTGAGTTGTATTTTGGATCTTCTAATCCAAAATCAATATGTGGATTCGGACATATGAGTTCCTCAATTACCTTCTGGCATATGAGTGTTAAGATTAGAAGGTACACTTGTTAAATGTCTTCCTCCTTGTCGCTGTTGTGTGTCGGCGTCAAGCGTTTGTGGATTTAAAGTCGCAGCTCAGGACTTTGGAGCTGAGTGGGTGTAATCAGTGGACGTCCTCACAGGTATAGTAATACAAGCTTGTGCGTGTGGTCTTGGTGTGTTTGTTGTCCTCCTTCGCCCTCGTGGTCCGCGCTCAGTGTGTTTGAGTGGACGTTTGGTCTGTTTGGGCCTCCACGCAGTAGTTGGGTTTGTTGGAGGCCCTGAAGCCCGGCAGACACACACACTGATAGGAGCCCACTGTGTTGATGCACTTGGCGTTTTTACACAACGACATCCGGCGGTTCAGCTCCAAACATTCGTTCACATCTGAGGACAGACAGGAGGTAAAACAAAGCGACATCAGAATGAGGCACATCAACAGTTTTCTGCTGTTTTAGCGACACATGTCGTACCAATACAGGCCATGCGGGACAGGTCGAGTGTGTATCCATCGAAGCAGTCACAGGTGTAACCCTCCTGAACACGAACACACCGGCCGTTCTCACAGCCGTTCAGAATCCCACACTCCTCCGCTTGCAAACCCTCGAAGGCCTTGTATGTATCTGCAGCACAAACACACGTCATCGTTCTTAACGGTCACAGCAGGAACAAACAGTGGAACCCAAGCAAAGTTATTATCACACCACACCACACCACACCACACCACACCACATCCCACCACATCACATCACACCACACCACATCCCACCACATCACATCACACCACACCACACCACATCCCACCACACCACACCACATCACATCACACCACACCACACCACATCACACCACACCACATCACACCACACCACACCACACCACATCACATCCCACCACATCACATCCCACCACACCACATCACACCACACCACATCACACCACACCACAGCACATCACATCCCACCACACCACATCACACCACATCACATCCCACCACACCACACCACATCACACCACACCACACCACATCACATCCCACCACACCACATCACACCACATCACATCCCACCACACCACACCACATCACACCACACCACATCACATCCCACCACACCACACCACACCACATCACATCCCACCACACCACATCACACCACACCACATCACACCACACCACATCACATCCCACCACACCACACCACACCACATCACATCCCACCACACCACATCCCACCACATCACATCACACCACACCACATCACATCACACCACACCACATCACACCACACCACATCACATCCCACCACACCACATCACACCACATCACATCCCACCACACCACACCACATCCCACCACACCACATCACATCACATCCCACCACACCACATCACACCACACCACATCACACCACACCACATCACACCACACCACATCACATCCCACCACACCACATCACACCACACCACATCACACCACACCACATCCCACCACACCACATCACATCACACCACATCACACCACACCACATCACACCACACCACATCACATCCCACCACACCACATCACACCACATCCCACCACACCACACCACATCACACCACACCACACCACATCACATCCCACCACACCACACCACATCACACCACATCCCACCACACCACACCACATCACACCACACCACACCACACCACACCACATCACATCCCATCCCATCACATCACATCACATCATAATGTTTAGTATTGTGAGACTAACATGTTTCAATATGAACACCAGAGCAGAAGTTAATGTCTTGCGCTTTAGTGTTTGTTTTTCCAAATAACAGTCAATGAGATTATTTTAATTACTAAATCGCAAACATTCTGTTAATTAGTTGAGATACGAATATTGTGACAACAATGAATAATACATGGACCAAGTTAATGTTGAAGACAGTTTCTTGAACAATGGCTGTGGCTCAGTTGGTAGAGCCGGTGGTCTCTCAACTGGTAGGTTTCAGGTTCCATTCCCTAGCTGATCACATGTTGAAGTGTCCTTGAGCAAGACACTGACCCCCAAACTGCTCCTAATGGATGGACTGAGTGCCTTGCATGGCGTGAATGTTGAATGTGATTCGAAAAGTGCTCTGGGGAATGAAAAGTGTGATTTATGTATATTCAGCATACTTTTATTAATCAGTATGATAATATTACTTGAATAGCATTACAAGTGTTCATATCTGCTTCTTATACATAATTACAGTTATACTGTATATATGAAAAAATAAAATAAATACACTGAATAAATCAAACCCTCATATATCATGTTGATGTTTAGTCAGAAAAACATGCACCATGCTGACACAAGATGGCAGCACAGTGCTGTTGGACATTATCAGAGGCCTCGGACTGCAAATCCTCTGCATTTGGGTGGAAGTCAGGACGACACACCTGGACGTCACCAGAGACACACTGACAGAAAAAACATCCCAGCATCCAGCTCTGAACTCGGAGGTACTCAGGCCAGTAATGTGTGTGAGCTTTTCACATGTAAGTCCAGGTAAACATGTGATGCTCCTGCGTGCTGATTGCTGGAGGCGTGTAGGACAGGAAACTCACGCTCTTCATAAAACGGTGGGACGCGGCGCTGCTCAGGCGACGGCGAGTCGTCCGGCCTCACTTCATACTCATGAACCGGACCTGCAACAAGGGCGTCGTGGCCATATGGCCGCCGCCCGCCGCTCAGAGGAAGGTTACACATGGACGCATAGTCCTCTGTGGATAAACCAGGAGAGCAAGAGAGAGAGAGACAGAGAGAGAGAGAGAGAAGGAGAGAGAGAGAGAGATCAATGCCTATCGCTGGAGTAATCAAAGTACATGACAGAATCATTATTATCATATAATTCCCGACAATATGTCGACCTGAGTTCCATGTTTTCCATTAAAACAAGTACAGACTTTCGATTCAGTTATAATTTTTTTCAAACTATTTTACAGTTTTATGCATTTTACCATTAAACCTTCACAAATAACCTTTCCAACATTATCTTTGTCAATTGAACATTTTATATGTATTTTTAATTTAGCTAGTATTTTTACACTTAAGTTTGATTACCCATTAATATTTTTTTTCTTCTATTTATTCATTTATTGCAGTTACTTATTTAGTTTATTATTAGCAACCCATCAATCATGCTTGGGGAACTTAGACTTGTTCTAAATGAAATGTGCAACAGAAATAAAACTGGGTTGCTTCGTTGGTCAATGGAAGCGAGGGCAACGTGGGTCATTGAAGTCTGTACCGGTGTTTCTGAAGGGACACAGGGCACAGTCCATGCCCCAGGCCTCTCCATACAGGCAGCAGCACTCCGTGTACGTGGTCTTCTTGTTGGGTCCCAGAGGCCGGGTGCACGTCATGCTTTCTGTCACCGTCTGCCAGCAGATTCCCTGATAGTCCACCTGCTCCGTCTCATGTTGCTCTGGGAACACAAGTGTGTGACTGATCATGTAAAGTTCAGCTGGATGTAGCAGAAGGCTGGTCGAGACCGTCTTCACAGAGTCCTCACAGTCCTACAGCCCCTCAGTCTTCACACATTCACGTCTGCAGCAAGTTCAATTAATGAAAAACATGCGCAGGGAGAACATGCAAACGCCACAATCTACACTCACATATGTAAGGATACATCGAGAGCGCGAGCGATGCCAGCGGTCTGGAGATTCTTTAATATTAATGAGAATGAAAAACGAACGACAGACTGCAATTTCTGTTCTGACAAAATATCAAGAGTCAGACAGACAGTTCGTACACCAGAAACGTCTTCACATACGTCTGAGCCGTGCTACATGCTACATGCTACCCATGATTAAAGTATGACTGACACACTCCTTAACCGTGACCTGGAGCGTGTGGCGCCACACAGCGAGCTCGTCCCTCGGTCTCCAGTCGACAGGATGTAAAATAAAGTGCGCAATGCACAATACGTAAGACAGACTGAGGCTGCTGAAGGTGCGTGTAGCGTCGACACAGAGGCTGGTAGCGCCAGAGCCTTCACGCATTGTTTGCAAATTATGAAAAGAGCATGAATTACCGTAATTTCTGGACTTTAAGCCTCTACTTTTTTCACGCGCAATAATCCCTGCGGCTTATACAATGACGCGGCAAATATATGGATTTTTAAGGGTCAACGTGCTTCACGCCGTGGATACATCTGCAGGGATTTATTCACTTTTCACAGAGCTCCATCTGACCCACCACCACCCCCACCTGCCCCACGTGCTTCTCCTCAGCCCATGGGAGGCTCATTGTCTCGGCCACACAGCCTGTGGGCTAGGGGGGCCTGACCTCTGGAGCTCTGCCCTGCTCCAGCAGCTCCAGCAGTTCCAGCAGCTCCAGCAGCTCCAGCCTCACACCCCACATGCTCCACAGCTCAGCCTGAGGAAGGCACACTGTCGCGAACAACCCCCCCCCGTGCCCCGTCCGCTGACCCGACCCACCATGAAAACCGTGTTTAAAATGACTTTTTTCTTTAAAACATACAAACTGCAATCCCGCAGTGAAATTCCTGCCTTGTTACAATGTGGAGAGCTGTGACTTATAGTCAAGTGCGGCATATATAAATGTACAATTCTTTTTGTCTTTTTACATTAGGTGGGTTTGGCTTATATTCAGGTGTGCTCAATAGTCTGGAAATTACAGTAGGCTTGATGGCATTTATCAATTACTCAGGTGCATCTGTACCCATATATGGTATATGGGCATCATGTCATCTTTATCTATAGAGCACTGTCACACGACCACAGTGGAAACAAAGTACATGAGAAGTATGATTTAACACACAAGACATCAAACAAAACAAGAAATAAAACTATGGAATACAACAGGAGTGAAAATGTATTGATAATATACTTACAGAAACAGGAGAGACAATAATGCACAATGATTTCTTTTTACTCACGTTGTAACTATGTTCATAGTAAAATCTGAGAGTCTCGCAGCTTATATTCGATTAGTATAAATTCATTTACTGCACACAGTGTGTGTTCAGTGAGAAAACGTCTGGCTGGGAAAGAGCATGTTTTCCTACAAGTAACAAGTAGTGATTACTATTCAGTATTTCAGGAGAATTGTCTGTAGATAACAGGCTTCAAATGTAACCTTGTGTACTAAATATGTTGAGGTGAGTTTATTTATAGCAGGACACTTACATTAGCATTAAAACATTATAACGTACAACAAACTGGTTTTTGTGCCGGAGTTTGATAGGAGGTTGAGCACGTGTGTGGAACACTATTGGTCCAATTCGGCTTTGTGTGCTTTGATCAAACCTTCTGGCTGTGCAGGATGATTTAACATGGAAAATAGATTTAACAAAGCGAACACAGACTGTAAAGACGCAACAAAAGTAGAATAAGGGGAGTGAACGGCGTGTGATTGCAAAGTATTTGAAACGCAAACTTACCAGCCACCTCAGGAACAAAGACGCAGCTGCTGCTTCGGGGATCCAGCACCATGGGGTGTGTACAGAAACACATGTATGAGCCATCCGTGTTCAAACACTCGCCGCCAACGCACACCGAGTCATCCCGACACTCGTTGATGTCTGCAGGGAAGAGAGAAGTGTCAGTTTACGACTGAGTCACCACGTGCTCACTGTGCTGCTGAAACCAAAAGTTCTTCTCCAAAAAGATCGAGTCACATATAAAAGAAGCCAATCAAATCCCCATTAGCCCAATGCCTTGCTCATTCATGGCAGCGAAGAGTTGAATGGAGGTCACACGTTGCTCATCCAAACCAACAGCGGAGGAGTTTGGAAACACTTTTTATATGTTTCTTGGTAACGTAACACATTTTTCCAAGCCAATACAAAGAAAGGAAAAACATTTTCACCTCATAATGTAATGACACCACATCTTGTCATAATAAAATTCTTAACCGCATTTTCTAATAAACTTTGCCACATTTTGTAATAACTGTTCCATATTGTAAGAGCTATTACAAAATGTGGGTTAAATGATTAAATGCGCTCAGTGGCACTTTCAATCTGGTTTCATTTACTGAAGAAAAAGGAAATGGCTGGAAATACTGATTGGATTGTAACTTGAAGAATCTACCAGCCACAATGGCAGGTGATCTCATCCATCCATCCATCTTCTATCCTGCTTACCCAGTGATACTGTGGGCGAGGGCAGGATTCACCTGGACAGGTCGCCAGTCAGCCACGGGGCAAATACATATAGACAAACAACCACACACTCGCATTCACATTCACACCTATGGGCAATTTAGCGTCACCAATTGACCTCACATGTTTTTGGACTGTGGCAGGAAGCCGGAGAACCCGGAGGAACACCCACATTTTGTAAAAACGGTTTCTGCGGCAAAGTTTATTATAAAATGCGTTCAAGAATTTTATTACAAAATGCAGCGTTATTAGATGATGACATGGAAATGTATTACATTATTACACACTGCAGGGTAAGAGACCTTCTGTTAAGCAGACCACATTGTGGTATTAAAAAGAATACTGAACTGGAGGGTGTGGCACATAACTGACCGATGATACAAGGAAGTTGTACCTGTGTCCTGCGAGGGGGCAGACACTCTGAGAAGTCTGCAGACACTTCAAAAATCTGGCATTGGTAAAAACCAGAGCGACTCCTGAACCCGGCCAACAGCGAGCGCAGGGCAGGGAACGTGCTGGACAGGCCAACAGCCAATCAAAGGGCAAACACAGTGAGATTATTGCCTCGTGAGACTAATAGTCAGACCTTAGCACGCAGTGAGAATGTGCAAACCCCTCAAAGGAAGTCTAGAAGTCATCCCACTGTGCTGCTGCTGACACCAGTCGTCCACCAACATGTGTTGAGTGGGATGGCCATTCGTGAAGCAAAGGCAATTATTGCTTCCTCCTTTCATACATGCAGAGACTGTGAGCATTTGACAGTGATGAAGTGAAACAAGAGCGACCAGACCTCACTCAGCGTGGCTCACAAGAGCTGTCCGCCGACCACAGTGAGACTGTAACGTTTAAAGAGTGAAGCGGCCTGTGTGGGAGTATCTTCAACCCTCTGAGGGGGAGGAGCTACTGAGAGGAAGGCTGTTCATCTGAAGTGACGGCAGGCAGACCGAAAGGCACACGGCCCGTTAACGCTGAGCCTGTCAGTCTAAACCGAGCTCTAGAAAAACCTGTGCTAACATGCGTACCTCTGTGGCAGCAGCAGAGTAAAACCCCCCTGTAAAAAATGGACTGTGTTCCTAGTGAAGTAGAGGAGGAAACCTTTACCAGTGTTGGCAAGCACAGCGTTAAATAAGTGACCATGCACAGGTCATTATGAAACTGCTTCTTCCCAGAATAGATGCTGTGTTTTTTGTTTTAAACCCATCACTTTACTATAAATCTGATATGGAAAGTGCCATCTGGTGGTCATAACATTTAAATGAATTGTGGGATATGTTGTTTAAGGTTCATTCAGGCTGACCTGCTACATATACTTTTATTGCAAGAGAAAATGACATAAGTTGAACCCTTTTAGTTGTTTGGCTGGACTTGTGTTAAGAAGCAACTTATGCCGTCTATGAAAACCTACCCGTGCATAACATCTGTGACCACTAGATGTCAGGAGTACGATATGTACATAGATCATGTCAGCGAGGGGCATTGCTCCAGACTGAGGTCCATCCTGAACAATGATTCTCCAGAAGCAGCAGCTTCAGCTGCAGACTCAGAAAACCAACAGAGTCACAAGAGACCCTTCATTATTGTGGCAATAATCCAGTTTGCTCTGTTTTGGGTAATTCTCTTCTTTCTGTGGTTACATTAGACCACTGTTCTTCCTTGTACATACTAATATTTAAAACGACGTATCTAATTTTTATTCTGTCATATTTGATCTTCATCTTTCTTTCTTTCCTTCTTTATTCCGTCTGGAGCAACGCTTACAGGAATTTCCCTCTGGAGTTAATAAAGTATTTCTATTCTATTCTATGTGTGAATCACCTCTGCACTCTAGTTTAGCCGGGTCGTAATCCTGTCCGGTCTTGCAGTAACACTCGTAGCTGCCTTCGGTATCCAGACAGAAGCCTCCTTTACACACCTCCTGGCCAAACAGCGTGCATTCATCTGCATCTGCAAACAGAGACAAAACAAATCACAATCAGAACAATATTTGTCCATAATCAGCCAGCATTGTAGATCCCTATCTGTATTTTACGTCTCTTTGAATGTAACAAGTAGAACAAGACAAGACTTACAAGAAGAAGCTGCAGAAAACTCAACACAGAAAAGTATCTTGTGTGAGGTCAGAGTTATTTCCTTGTTCACATTATCGATCTTCAGTAATTCAGTTTTATTCAGCAAATATTCTTTAAAGGGGTCATATTATCCAGCTTTTCAACACTTTCACTGGGTCTTGTTAGTCCAACAATTCCAATTCAAAGTTTATTCCCCCAAATCCAGCTTTTCCTTGATTTTCCTCCAGTTGAATATTGGATCACAGGAGCTGCATACAGAATCTGCTGTGTCTGTGTGAGCTGGACTGGCTCCGCCCACACACGCCCATCTTAGGAAGAGGATGAAGTACTTCCTCTCGTGGTGCCATGTGCCAGAGCAGAGCTGCCTAATTGTGGGCGGGTCAAAGGGAGGGCCGACCTTGATTGGGATTGGCTAAACCCCTGATGACACTATATAGGGTTTGATTTCTGATTGGCTCGTTGGAACAACAATTGAAATAATCCACGGAGAGAGAGGACAGACTTTCTTCACTTCTGGGGCGTCAATCCAGGTATGGGGATGATTATTACTGTTGTAAATCCATCAGAAAGAGAATTTTGCATCGTATGAGCCCTTTAATACTGCTTGAGATCACAACTGTCAGTCTGTCAGAGCTTTAGTCCTGAATTTATTGCTGTCAAATCCAGTCAAGAAGGTGAAGTGGGGAAGAAGATGTGACTGTCTGAGTGTAGTAAAATGTCAGTAAAGCTTTCTGAGGTGACTGAGAGCTCATCAGTAGTTCCTCTGCACTGATAACAGAAGATTTGGGAGATTAAAAAGTTGGTTTTATTCTAGTTCCAGTGGGTGAAAATGTGAATGTTTGTAGTCAGTTGAAGGAGGTTTGAGATGCTGTGTGGGATGCTCATGTTCTGGGCCTTACAGAGCCTCCTCCATCTCAGTTTCTTGATCCACACACTCCCTCACACACCCGACGTGTTGCAACGTGGACTAGTCTCACCTCTGTAGCTGTCGGAGGTGGGTACTCCATACAGCAGGTCTCCACTGGGAATGTAACCTCTTCCTGATGGACACATCTGGTTGAACTGGTCTGAAAGAGGACACACAAGACGATCTCACATAAAGCTCCTCTGTTCATTCCTCCGACATGACGACCAGCCGTGGTATTATAACCATCGACAGACCAAAGATCGCCACTCCACCTGTTCATGAATCAGAGTTGACACAGGAATAATGTCATCCTGTGCCCTCAGGGAATGAAGAAATGAAGCTAACCAAGGACTGAACACTTGCCCTGGCAGCAATTATGTAGAGGAAAGAAGCGAGCTGCAGCAGCAAATAAAGGACGTGGACATTTTCCAACATGGGCCGTCCTCAGGAAACTCGAAACTATTGCGTCGGTGCTGGAGTCGATTTGATCTTCAGAAGTGGTTGTTAGCAGCTGCAGCTCGTAGCTGCTGGGAGGTTTATGACACTGCCTGCAGATTATCTCGGGTCATGTGCCTGCGACACCTGCTGTCTGGCAACATCTCTCGTTCTAAAACAGAAGACCACAGACTTTAAGCCACGGTGATCAACAACCACACCGTGTGTACCTCTCTGCTAAAGCAGGAAAGAAAACATTAGGACTGAATCTCTTTGCGATGAAAGGACAGGCTGGAGGCCATGAGAAAAGTCCACCTCATGACTCCAGGACGTCAAAGATCTAACATCCAGGTGGAACGAAGGAGGATCTGCACAACATTAGGCATCACAAACACAAATAACACTGCAGAGTATCTAAATATTTCTCATAATAGGGTGTTTGAATCTACGGAGTGAAAACAATGACCCTCTTTTTCCAAAGTTTTGCATTAGAAGTGACTTGTGCCAATTTGTGATGCGTATGCGCTATTTTTAAATGATGAATATCCATTGCCTTTTTTCCCCCTATAACAGCTTTACAGTCGGATTTCTACAACCAATGCTTACAGCAGCTGAAAAACAAGACAAGTCAGATATCAACTGGCATCAGTTAGACAAGTGTTAATAACACTGATGAGCACAGAGACAGCAGGGGCAGAAATATCATGACTGGAGGCAGAATCACTGGATTCAGAGGTTAGAAAGTGGCCTCAATTGTATTTTGGCCAAGCATCAGAGAAAACAATAAAATCCCTGATATTTCTGAAACCCGAGAGTAAACGTTGCTCATTCATACGGATCTCATAAGTTTCTCTTTTTAGAGCAACTTCATCTTCTGACCTGAACCTGTGAGGGCAGTGTGTCTTCAGGAACCATCGTTCAAACCATTAAACATTTCGTAGGGAGCAGTTTGAACCTGAAATAGGTAGAATGTTACAGCATCACAGGAGAAAACAACTTTAATGATAGAAGACGGACAGGCCAGCAAAATGGGAACCTTGATATGGAAAAATTGTTCACAATAAGATGCTTTTGAATTGAAACAGAAATACTTTATTTCATTCAAACTATGACATAAAATGAGTTTTTCCATGGCTTCATTAAACACCCTGCTGATATTCTCATCATCTTCAATCTCTTAAAAGTTCTGCGTTGTACCTGTTGTTCGATTAGCATTGGTTTGTCTTTGTCAGCGGTGGGAAATAGTGGTTGTCAACTCGCCACCTCCTCTGAAGGAGTGTGAATAGACCTCATGGACAATAGACTTTATTTTAAAAAGGCTGTACACGCTGCGCTGTGACTCACCAGTTCCGTTGACAGGACAGGGGTGCACCTCACAGTTGTCGCCCCAGCCTGCTCCCAGCGTGCAGCAGCACTCCTGCAGGGTCACGTGGCTGGTCAGCACGCTCTCACACAGGTTCTCATCATTCAGACGGAAGTAGCACTCCTTCCGCTCCACGGACGACGCTGGAGGGAGTGATGAATGAGCACATAAATACAATCCCAGTCGGGCTGTCAAAATCGACGTGTCGATGCGGATTAATCCATCATCATGATTAAGCTGATGAGAGATTTTACACACTTAACCAAAGGCTGGGTGCAGGACGACGCGTTTCAAGCTGCACCCGTTAACCTCCCCTGCATGTTTTTGGACTGTGGGAGGAAAGCGGAGCACCCAGGGGGCCCAGAGTGCAAACCACTGCGCCACTGTGTGGCCCTTCTATATTAATTGAACAACCAATGTCTTTCCATCTGTTACTAAATATCAAAAATATTGTTTTTCCAAGACTTGGTGACAAATTATTCAAATCAAACAATGTTTCTATTTAGTTTTTGTTTTGTGTTGAATTTTCCCCAGAATAAAATAAAGAGGTATCTTCTGCAGAGAGATTACATTAGAGCAGCTTAGACACAGCAATAAAGTCATGAATATATAAGCTTGTGTGGCGAGCACTGAGGGAGAAGAGCTCACATTAGGAGGGTGACCTGGCGGGGGGTGACCTGACGTAGGTAAGCTGAATGAGAGGAAGTGGGAGCACACCTGGAGGAATATTTGGCTTTCAAGACTTCCACTATCATTTTCTTCTTAGAGCCAACCCCTGAGAAACACCACCTTTTAAATGATTTGATCCAGATTTGATCAATCTGCACAAACTGCTTTCTATTTTCTAATTAACTAGAAATCCACTGATGCGCCACCGCTCTGATGCCATATTTACTTAGTTTGTCCACAACTAAGATGTGATCTATTGTATCTAAAGAATTTATGCAGTCAACAAAGATGTTTACAAAATAATGATTTTTTTAATCTATAGCAGTGGATAGTTCTTCTGTTACCAGCAGACTGTAATAACCATTGATGTGCAGTGATTGGTTCTAAAACCGTACTGACTACTGCTTAACCTTATATAAAATACATATCGGTCTATGAATTTGTGCAACCTGGTTGCAAATATTTGCTGGATTGTGGAAGCAAGGATACTGGCCTGTAATTGGAAAACATGTTTATCTCTGTTTCTATATTTTGAAAGTGACAGGTTGCAGAAATATGTAAATGATCTCATTTGAATTTATTTTTTACTAGGACCAATTCATTTCCATTTTCATACAGTCAGTGGATCATTTACTTTTTACTTAGTATTTTTCTAAGTATTACTCTTAAATTGACTTTTTTTTTCATACAGATGTATTAATACTGGCATGAAGGATTCACATCTTGAACATACAGTACACTTTATCCTAATTCTGATTCTATAGGTCTTCTCTGAAGACCTCCAAAGCTTTTTAAGATCTATTTCTCTCTTCTTTTTTTTCCATCTTGAGGCAAGTTCCTTTTTATTGCACTGATAATTTTGATAAAATTGTCAATTTTGTATATTTTACACTTTGCCAGGTCATCAAAAGACACCTCACCTAAACCCAAATCATTCAAAGGAAATCTTCTCGGTCTGAGCTGGATAGAAATGAAGTGCTTGTTGTGTGTGTTGAATATTGCTCTTTTGAATGAAAGTGAATTGATATCTTGAGGTTGTGTGTGTAACTGAAGGCGGCTCACCTGTGGGGACGGCCTCACACTTTGCGACCATCACGTTGTAGTCCTGTCCACTGGGACACACACACAGGAAGGAGCCGTCCACGTTCTCGCACTGGGCCTCACCACACACACTGCTCAGCAGTTCACACTCGTTCACATCTGCAGCCACCGAACAGAAGAAGACGCTCATGAAGGGTGAATTCTGACTCGGCGTCATTGGCCTCGTCACGTTGCATCAGGATTGTGTTTATTACTGATCCAAAGTGGGCAGGATGATTAACTTCAGGTCTATTTTCAGTTTGACTCCTGGGTTTGTCTGATTAAAACAATCTCTGGTGTGATTGCTGTTTTAATATTGCTGCTCAAGGTGAGCATGTTAGAATTCTGAGTCAGTGGATATTTTTATTATCTTTATAAACAAACTTGGATTTTTGTGGCTTTCTTGTGTAGTTCACAAAATAATCTCCATCAGGAGGAAAATATTGGGCTTTTCTTAAACTCCTGCCTCTAAAGTCAAGTCATCGTGGTGTGATGAAACATTAAATTACAGCTTCAAACAACCTTAGAGTTCTAAAACCAAACAAACAGACTGGAAAGCAACATCTTGCTGAAACAGATCCCAGCATAGTTGCGCTATTTGAAGGTGGAACAATAAGAGGCTTTACTGCCACGCCAAGAAGAAAACTCTCCAGAGAATTTTTCCCTGTGTTGCAGCCAGTGTGAAAAACACTAAAATGCTTAAAGTTTCTTTACTGTGGCAATCAGAGGAGGGCTTCATCCCACAATGTAACATCATGTATGACAACGTAGACACATTTCAGTCCACCGTGCATGTGCAATGGTGTCTGGACAGTCGCGTTATTGAGTTTAATACATAAAGGTTCAAAGGATTTTGAAAAATTTAGTTTTAGTTCAATCGGGATGAATCACAGCAATTACAAGCTCAAATATTTTTTCAGAAATGAATCGAGGACTTAAGTTTCAAAATGAAATGGGGAAAAAGTTAGCTCTAATTTAAAGTCCACTGAAACTCTTGAGGTGACTTTATGGGCGTGTCTTGACTCAGGATGGGAGAAGTGAACGAGTGAATCCTCAGCATTCTCTTAAAAATAGGAAGACAGTTATAAGGACAAGAGAGAATGAAAGGTAGCTGATCAGCTGAAAGATGGAGAGACTCTGGAGGAAGGAGACAGAGAACGTAGGCCTGCATTCTCAATGGTCAGCGGTACGCCACCAATGTTAGTTTTAAAGAACTGTGTCTGCGTGTGTGTGTGTGTGTGTGTGTGTGTGTGTGTGTGTGTGTGTGTGTGTGTGTGTGTGTGTGTGTGTGTGTGTGTGTGTGTGTGTGTGTGTGTGTGTGTGTGTGTGTGTGTGTGTGTGTGTGTGTGTGTGTGTGTGTGTGTGTGTGTGTGTGTGTGTGTGTGTGTGTGTGTCTGTGTATACATATGTAAGTGTGTCAGTTGCTCGGAGCCAGCCACAGTACAGTGATGGTTTGGCAGAGGACAGGAGGCATCTGGCCTGACTGAACTTGGGTGGGAACCAGCAACACTGCCAAGGGACAGATGGGAAGTGTGTTTAAGTGCCTATAAAGCACATATTCTATGCTGGGAGCTCTAGTACTGCGTTGTGTGTGTCTCTGTGGTGTGTGTGGTGTGTGGTGTGTGTGTGTGTGTGTGTGTGTGTGTGTGTGTGTGTGTGTGTGTGTGTGTGTGTGTGTGTGTGTGTGTGTGTGTGTGTGTGTGTGTGTGTAAGGGGGTCACTTTTCTATCTTTTCTATCAGGGGTGGGAGGGGGTTGGTGGATTCCAAGTCCTTCCTGCAGGAGGAAATTGGACTAAGATGGGAGCTGCAGGGGCCCGGTTATCCTGCAGAAACCACCAGAACCCTTCAGTTCCTACGCATTCCTAACCAAATATGAGGCAAACCACTGATTTTCAAAATGAGGCTCATGTATTTCTCATTAGTGTGTCTGTACCACTTGGCCAAGCTGTCTTCGAATACTATCTGAAATAAACAAGTGAGGCCAAAGGTAAGAGGAGGCGTAACAGTTCTCTTGCTGTTTGGACTTGGTTTGGACTTTATTTACGTCAACTAACAAGAAACACAGATTTCAGACCAGCATCATTTAAGTTGGATGGTCACAATGAGGTTCAGCTCTGTTGGAATATGGTGGTTACAAGGTTTTAAATTGCTTGGAATGCCAGACGTTGATGTTGTGGAGTTTAAAGAACATCTCAAACAAAGAGAAAAGGGGTAATATTAAACAGCTTTTCAACACTTTCACTGGGTCTCATTGGTCCAAAAACGTCGTAGTTAAATGTTTATTGCCCCAAATCCAATTTTTCCTTGATTTTCCTCCATTTGAATATTGGATCACAGGAGCTACATTCAGAATCTGCTGTGTCTGTGTGAGCTGGACTGGCTCTGCCCACACATGCCCATCTTGGGAAGAGGAGGAAGTACTTCCTCTCGTGGTGCCATGTGCCAGAGCAGAGCTGCCTAATTGTGGGAGGAGTCAAAGGGAAGGCGTACCTTGATTGGGATTGGCTAAACCCCCGATGACACTATATAGGGTTTGATTTCTGATTGGCTGGTTGGAGCAACACACTTTTTTAAAAGTGAAACAAGCCAGGGAGAGAGAGGACAGACTTTGTTTACTTCTGGGGCATCGTTCCAGGTATGGGGACGATTATTACTGTTGGAAAACCTTTAGAAAGCTAATTTTGAATAGTATGATCCTTTAATCTCTTTGTTTTTTTGGGGCATTTGGTCATTTGTAATTAACTCCCATCAGATCTTTAAGTCTATAGACAAGCATGATATGCTTGCAAACAAAGTATTCTAACATGTCATGTGTTTATTCAAAATAGCCAATGGACATTTAGAAAACTGCTGGAAAAAATGGAAAAGGTATCGAGACTAATGACCCTCAATCCGTGAAGTCTTACAATATAACCAGATCCAATCCAGGTAGAAGCTACTTTATCTAAACTGAGGTACAAACCTCTGCCACAAAACGTTAAAGCTTCAGCAGTGAACCATAGATCCCAAAAATAGATGTAAAGAATAAAGGATTAGCACCAGAGCAACACTTCTTTGATGTGACATTGACTCTGGCGGAACAGCCCAGGATGATCATTTGGGTAAAAACGAGGCTGAAAGCAGCAACTTACTGCAGGATAATGACTGCAAAAGGTTAAAATACCTGTTCATCAGTCTCCCACACACACAACGAACAAGCCTGATGTCCACGACAGAAACCACAGAGGAAGCAGCTGCTTTCAAAAATATAACGGGACCACAACGGTGGCCAAAGAGCACTGTGACACTCGACAACGCGGCTGCAGAAGCATTCTGTGGACTGATAAACCTATTATTGGAGGAGCAAGCGGAGTTACAGATGGTTTAAAGCGAGTACTGCATACCAACATGAGAGCCGCAGAGAAGTACAGTGACGGCGGCGTCATGATTTGGGTCTTCAGGGAAAAGACTGTCTGGACTCACAGAGGAAAATGAATTTCCAACATATACATGTATATCTTTCAAGATTTCTGGGTTGGAGTTCTCCAGGCAACTCTGGGTAGAAGTTGGTTAATGCAGCAAGTCTGAACATGGAAGTAAATCTAAGACAGAAAAGCTTCAAACAGAGAAAAGTCCACTTTAAGAGAGACGCGATGAGAAACCAGACCTGAATCCAACTGAGATGATGTGGAATGAGACGTTTACATGAGACATCTTGATAATCTGACTGAGCTGAGGACAACAGAGCAAACAAACTCCTCCAGAAGGTTGTGAAGCTCTGATCAGCAGCTACAAAGGAACTTGTTTGAGATGCTGCTGCTGAAGGAGAGATGAGCTCTAATTAGTTTAAAGATTCTCTATAATAAACCAGCAGCGCGATAACTTCAGGCAATTATATATCAGGATGCTTTGTGTAGGATTATCTTAAGCACATCGTGTTTGTTTATACTTGTGACTTTCATGATCTTCCTCTTCCAAAAAACTGGAACATTTCAAGAGGTTTACCTACTTTTCTTTTTTTCACTTTTAAGTTCTGTGACTTCTAAAGAGCTTGAGGAAGTTTTCAGGTCTTGCTGGTTGGTTTGTTGGACTCTGTTGGAGTCTGTGTCAAACTGTCAGATGTCCGCCCGTTTGTAGAGCTGAGTACAGACTTCAACGTGACTTAAAATGACCTGAAATTCTTTACTTTATTGAAATATATCTAACAATAGATTCTGCCTTGTGTTGTTAGTAATTGGTCTAAGGACTCTGACAATTAGAGATGGGGATCAAACCACCAACCTTTAATCAAAAGAAAAGGTGATGTAAAAGCTGACTCACAGCCGCCATCAGCAATAGTGCCACACTCACCGACGCAGCCTTGTTGGTCCTGGGACTCCTGGTAGCCCTGGTCACACAGACAGCGGAACGATCCCAGTCTGTTCTCACAGAAGCCATGAGGGCCACAGAGTGTCTCATTGAGCCCGCACTCGTCGATATCTGAAAAGCAAACAGAGCTGTGAATCGATAGTGGACACAGTCGACTGAACAAGCTTCTTTGTTGTTTTCACTTGTTACCTTCTTGTTGTATTGACAGATTTTAAAAGGTATAAACATCTTCCAGACAATAACAGGTCACACACTTCTTCTTTTAGTTCCTCCCAACCAGACGAGAGGACGAGACATGAAAGGTGAAAAACTGAACCCTCCAGAGGAGAAGAGGCTTTTCAAAAAGATGAGCACTACGTGGTTAAATCAGAGTTAATATGAAGTGGAGACTGTGGGTGACTTTCGGCGACGCCAGCGAGATGGTGGGAAGCAGAATTAAAGATTTTAACTTTTTAAATGACTATGCGCTCAGCTGGGGGACTTGCAGATGTGAACCATTCACAAAATGTAAAATGACATCATACATATTATTGTAGGATATGACATTCCACACAACTACCCTGTAATGTACCTGGAACAAATGAAAGACAGTCATGACAGAAGGCATGTACTTGATAAAACATCTCCATTAATGCAAATGCTCCAAAACAAAAAGAGCGGATGGAGTCTGTCTGTTGGAGGAAGTCACCTTTATTATAAAGCATTCTATAAAAGAATTTAGCAAGTGACACTAAAGCATACAAATACTAATTTAATCAGTTTGTTAGGAAAACAATTTTTTTGTGTGAGCTCTTTTCATTTGAAAATTGTTTTTGTAATTTTGTAATGTATATTATTTCATGATGTTTTGTTTATGAAGGAAACTAGTAGAAATTAAAGTTAAAAATTAAAGTAGACACTGTGAACAGAGACGTTTTCACTTGTGTCTGAGTACCCCCCAACCCCCCCCCCCCCCCCCCCCCCACCCCCACCCCCACATAAATCATGAAGCACAGAGCAACAAATATCCCCCCGAAGTCTAGACAGTCAGCTCAAAGGCTTCCATCTGCTTCTTTTCCTCTGTTTTTTTTTCACCCCCCATCTTCTGCAAAGCAGGACCAGGCTTTAAAAACAGCGCTGGCAGAGAGGCCCAGACTGCTGCCGTGACGGAGGAAGTAGGAGAAGCGAATGCAAAAGAAAAGTGCTTCTTCAAAGTCTGTGACAGGGAACTCGAGGGATGGAGACGTGGTGAATAAAGGAAGCTGACAAAATAAAGAAAACAAGATCACGTGCAGTTCAGTGTTGATACTGAAGCACTATTTGTGTAGAAGTGTGGTACCTGTGTGGACAGTCCTGAAACCTCTTATATTATGTCATCTACATTTAGTGACGAGTTTTAAATATCCTGACGTAGTTTAGACAAGAACAACGCAAAATGGTCCTCGTGTCGCCTCCACGTTAGTACCCTCAGGCGCCAAAACCTGTAAAATGACTCTTAGAAGTCCAAAACAAACACTGAAGCAGAATCACCTGCGTTCAATAACCTGAGAGAAATCCAAAGAGAACGCAGCTCAGGTGGTCTGGGTTCATGTGGCCACCGTGGGGCGCCTGTCCTTCATTCCTCAAAACAATCAGCCTCACCGACTAGGGATGCCTTTTGGCCATATGAAGTCCTCCACTCGAGAAGAACGTCAGGCCTGTTTTGGTTTCAGAAGATTTAAGAAGTAAGAAGTAAGACATATGTTGAATTCTAAGTCTTCGGTTTGGCTACTTCCTGTGCTCCCCAGGTTTATGACAAACAGTTCGGACATAACAATAAAAATATATTACATTTTTTGATCATTGTTCTTTTCATATTCTTATTGATTCACTGTGCACAGATGTGCAACTTTCCACTGAGCCTATCCAACCAATTCAGAGGAGATCGAACAGAAGCCTGGTTTTCTTTATTGCAGGGATGTTATTGGCTGCTGGGACATGCCAGCAATAGAAAGCATCACTTGGAGGAGTGCTATTCACAATCTTTTACTTCAAAAGCAAGATAAGGTGGGTATATCTTGTGTCGTAATTTACATGCACAGCTTTCTATTTCTCTATATTTTCACTATATGCAGGAATTCCTTTGCGACCGTGAGAAAAGCAACAGTTCAAGACCTGCAGAATATAAAACTACTGGATTTAGTTTTCACTTTTTGTTTAGTCCATGTTGTTTTTCAGTGTTGTGAATGGATAGTTTGACATGAACTTGATAGTGCATTAGATGTTGCCTGAGGTCAGCGATGCCTCTAAGAAGCAAAGCAGGGACTCCAACAGAAGAGCTGCTGTTGATAAGTGTTGATAAGAGGAAAAGAACGAACGTGTTGTGTGTCGGGTTCATAGCTGCACACCAGGCAGCCCTGACCTCTGCTTTTCATCGCAAGCTCCTGAAAGAGGACGTAAGGACCAGGACAAGAGTTTTGGGAGAAGACGTCCGGGTCTGAGGTACCGTTTGCTCGCTATCTGCACGAGGGGAAACGCTGTGAGCTGACCTAAGACTTTAGACAGCGTTCTCCTGGGAAGCAATGATTTGCATCGTTGTGGAGTCATACCACTGATCTAAGAACTGTTGATAATAAATTCAAGGAATTGAACCCGCCCCTAAACATGTGGGACGTCCTACAGTAAGGAGGTGAATTGTGCATCTGTGGGCAAATTGTTTGCCACTTTATGGGAAGAAAGTGCATGGTTCCACAGTTTGTTGTGCTGACCGTCAGGACAAAGGTGAAGTGTTGATGAGCAGACCTGGCTCGAGGTGAGTCCCAGGCCGTGGTCACGTTCAGGGCTCAGGCTTGACCGATAGTAACGACAACTACAAGCACATGTGAGTCAATGAAGCCTTGCACCTGTGTGAAGGAGCTTCTCACCGTCACAGGATGGCGCGTCCAAGTTGGCCGTAAACCCGCTGTCACACACACACAGATAAGAGCCCTCCGTGTTGAGACATTTGCCGTGAGGGGAGCAAAGCTCCGACTCCTCCACACACTCATCGACATCTGGAGGGACAGAGAGAAAGTCACTGAGGTTGATGTGTGTGTGTGTGTGTTAGTGTGTGCGTGCGTTAGTGCGTGTGTGTCCCCACCTCTGCAGCTCGTGCCGTTGACCTGCCGGTAGCCCGTCGGACAGCTGCAGGTGTAGGAGCCCATGTTATTGACACACTCTCCTACGTCCTCACATGGTCTGGCTTCCTCCACACACTCATCCACATCTGGAGCACATCGACGACAAACACACTTTCAGTTGAAACTGGCATTTGGAGAAATATGTTAACAACTTCAAGATCTTATGAGGAAATACCAAATCATGCCAATACCTTGCTGGGCGGCTTGACAGTTTTTTTTCCATTTGCTAAAACACAATTTTGCAAACTCGGCTGGTTTTATCAAAATACTTCACACAGTTCACAAAACCACACACCCAAACTGCAAAATACCTCATATATCTTGTAAAATGAAGCACTTCTACCAAAACTACACCTCTGTACCAAGGAGCACACACTTAATTCAAATTACCTGATGTTTGTCTAACCAACGACACTGGTGGGCTTAATGTAAAGCACTCTCTTCTTTAGTATACTTTGCAATAATACTTAAATCGTTCAAATTTAGAAAATGCTTCAGACTGTTCACATGCACAGAATTAGTTGCAGATACACACATGCTGTTGATACGTTTATATATTTTTTTTATTTTCCAACAAATAAGCCAGTGCAAACCTTCCAATGCAGTGCTGAAAATCAGTCAGTATAGTGTTTTCCAGTACACTGAGAAACCATGTTTCATGTAGTGTACTGCAGTCAATATTGTACTTACATCCACTAATGCTCATTTGCTCTCTTTGCTTTTTTCAGTTTCTCTCAAAAGTCACATTATCAAGTAGTTTCCTTCTCATTTGGTTTCACTAGAGAATGAGAGCCAATGTGGACAGACTGACTGGTTGAATGTTGTTGAACATGGTGGTGGTGGTGTCCTGGATGATGTGGTTTTGAATTTCTTGTAATCTGATTTCATTATTTTCCAAAACCAAATATGTGTATGTGTGTGTGTGTGTGTGTGTGTGTGTGTGTGTGTGTGTGTGTGTGTGTGTGTGTGTGTGTGTGTGTGTGTGTGTGTGTGTGTCTGTGTGACTTTCCAAACTGCTATCATGTAGCCTCTCTGTTGGATTGGTAATTTGGCTCCAGCACAAAGTGAGATGAATGATCCTTTATGTCCAACTTGATCCAAGTCTTGATGCAAAGTCTTAATGCACATTAACACTTTATTTAATGTGTACATGAAGGAGCCCTGGAGCATCAAGGGTTAAGAGACTGATTCAGAAGACGATCCCTCACAGTCGGCTCTGTGTGCTTTTGTCCATCAGATTAACAGATTAAACTGTTGTGTTGTGTCCACTGTTGTGTCCACATTCATTAAAGGAGACGTGTTCCATCAGCTGATAACTGCAGCCACAGACATGAAATACAGAGACACAGACCTGTTCTCTTATGTAGCAAACTGTGACACTGAAGCGCAGCAGTGTGGAACCAAATGAAGGGAACCGTGTCGTTTGAAAATGAATTCATGTGCAGGATAACGCAGAAATTCTAAATCCAAATTAAGTACTATTCAGAATGTACCAATATTGTTGGCCAACACAAAAACGTGGAAACGAATGCATGTCACATGAGTTCAAGGAAGTGTAGAGCAATATTAGTGATGAGAATGTTTTCGGCAGGGTTCGTTATACAGAGCGAAGTAGAAACCACAGCAGACTGCTCATCATATCCATAGTTGAAGGACTTTCTAACAAACATTGCCTGTATGGTTATAAGTTGGCACCAGTTTGAGCCATCATTGATCTATACAGTATGACATACTGGAGGTTGGAACTGAGCTATTTTACTATTTCAAGGAAAATATAAGCGACATTATGAATTCTACAGCAACATCTGTGTAAACGTCTGGGAAGTGAGGACAGGAGTTTGTGGAGTTCTGGGAGATGAAAGTTGTGCTAATCTTTGTCAGACAGTCGTGGGGTGTCACTGCTACTACCATTATGTGGTACAAAAGCAATATATTAGTATATAGCAATATACAGTATTGGTTACTCTGATCATGGAGGACACTATTGTTCTCTTTATGGGCCCACTGACAATCATATGTTTGTGTGTGTGCATGTGTTTTAATAATATCTCTTAACTTAGGTCCTGTTTACATGAGAGCGTGTCAAGTGAAAAAAACCTTGTTTTTGTCTTATTGCTTCAGAAAAGTTTCACATTTAAATGACAAAGTTTTGAAAACGAGGTTCGTTTACAAGGAAATGGCAAAAACACCAAAAAGTTTTCATGTAGGGCCACTAGTTGGTAGCCGGTGGTTTTTGTAACACAGAGAACAATCCACCGTAAACATTAACAGTGGGAGGACACAGACATCCTTATGGTCAGACGATGAAGTTGGTTTGTTATTAGTGACGGTCAACTATAAAACTATCAAGTCCCAGGAGAGTATGGAGTCATGACACTCTGGAGGAAACATTGTTCTTATTGTCCATCTCATCACACATGCACAGTAGCAGCGTTTCCTCCGTTCCAATGGAGAAAGATTTTTCAGAAAGTTGCACCTTGGGAGCCGTTTTCAAAATATAGCATTTTCAGTAGCTTCAAGCAAAACACTATGAAGGTGTTCCATGTTCGTTGTCATTTAAACCAGACTTTAGTTACTCTAATAATCGGTGTTGTTATTTGTAATGTGAACAATTCGTTCCTTACTGCTTCACGTCTGTCCTAATTTGGCCACCGGGGACCGTTTTCTGGTGACGCTGCCACAAGTTATGACTGCTGGAGGAGCTGCTTTCCTCTCTCACTCACCATGTGTCTCTATTACATGCTACTAACATTTACCTCTCTCATTGTCTGTTCTCTCTCCTGCAGTCGGTGCTCTCTCTCTTTTCTGCAGTGTGCTCTCTCTCTCTTTTCTGCAGTGTGCTCTCTCTCTCTCTCTCTCTCTCTCTCTCTCTCTCTCTCTCTCTCTCTCTCCCTCCCTGCAGGATCTCCGACTGTGGAACTGAAGTTGGTCTGAAGCCTCCTGCTCTGATCTGTCTTCACCAAGTGGATCTCTGTCTTGTTATATGTCCTCGCCTTTTCTCACCTTCTATCCACTGACCCTAACCGGAATAGCAAAAACCTCTGAGCCTGGTTCTGCAGGTTTCTTCCTTTTAAAAGGGAGTTTTTCCTTTTCACAGTCACTTAAGCTTGCTCATGGCCATTTGTTGGCTTTTCTCTGTAAAAATGCCCTGAAATTACTTTGTTGTATTCAGTGCTATATAAATAAAGTTGAATTGAATTGAATTGAATTTAATTGAAATGAATTGAATGGAATTGAATTAAATAAGATTATTTGCATTTTACCATCACACTGAGCATGTTTCTAGTCAATGGTGATATTATTAGATTTACGTGCAGGTGAATCACAGTCAGTGCAGGTTTCCATTGACAATCATCGGAGTGAAAAGTTTTTGTTTTCACAGTTAAAGAGCGGTGAACATCTCGTACCGTCACATTGGTCTCCGGTCGCTGACGTTCTGAAACCTGGCCCACAGTGACAGAAGAAGGAGCCCTCGGTGTTTTGACAGTGGCCTCTTACACACACCTGATCGTCTTGGCACTCATCCACATCTGAAAACAAGGTATGCCACAACAGAAGTCAATCCCACCCACGGCCCACTGGAGTAATCACTGACTCTATACAAAGCAAATGTATTCTTAGTTACTAAATGAATTTTAAACTAACAATCGACCTACCTGTTGTAGAGGCAAGTAAGTATTACTGTTATCATACCGTGTTTGTTAACCATCAGTGAAATCGGACTATCATCTGAGCGGTACACAATGTTGCCAACAAATCACAGATGATGCTTGAGGGTAGATAAACCAAGCAGGAGGAAACAGGTAAACACCAGGTAGTAACTGGGCCATGTGATTGTTCAATAATCCATTGGTTTACAATGCCAGTCTAGCCTTTATAATCCACCTTGTTTGTGAGAAACCATGTACCGGTATACTGTATTTGAAGGCAATGATGGAATTAGTTGATTCACAGCTCCAGTGAAAGTTATGAGTTTATCAAATCAGTGTACGAATGATTATGTCCATTTGTAAAGGTTGTTCTGTAAACTAAAATGAGGAATCTCCTCATTTCTTCTGCATAAACTGTCCTCAGTCCTGAACTCCAACTGTCACTAATCATTTGAAACTGCATGACAGAGATATGTTGTGGTGAGTGTGTCTCTGTTTGCTCTGATCGACTGGCGACCAGTCCAGGACGGACCCTGTGTACACACAGTCGGCTGCGGTCGACTCCCTGCAACTCTAAGTTTGGACGAAACGGCATAAAAGATGAATGGAACTCCATTAAACCATGTGGTTGACTTTGTGGACTGACTATCAAGTTGAAAAGTGGACTTGGATTCACCCGGAAAGCGTTAGAATTCTACTCTGTGTGCTTTAGACTAAAATAAAGGCCATCATGTCGCTCATTCAGAAACTGCCCAGAACTAATGCAAGATTATGAGGTAACAAGTCCTTTTAATGGCTCTGGATGTCTGCAGTTATTATGAGCATTATATTTATAGTTTGGGATCAAAAGCTAAATCACAGTGGTACAGTAGGTTTGTCTGATGATTTCATTTAACGCTCTGCAGCAAATTCCAGCACAATCCCTGGGAAGACATTAGTGCTCACTGCTTTATTACAACTTTTCTTTTTTTTTTGCTCAGACTGACATTCTAGTCACAAAGTGAGATGGTTAGAACAGAAGTTCAAATACTTCATATGAAAACTAAGAGAAGGCTTCAAGCTGCAGTCAGTGAGTCGGTGACTCCTCTGGATTAGGAGGGAAAAGGCCTAAAGAGACTCTACATTTTACAAACACATGTCGTTAAATAGAGTTTAACAGTATCGCTGGAATCCGTGATTGTCCACACTACATTTTAAACCCGACATCCATCAGGCAGCAGTGTGAACATAATCCAACCAAAGAATGACCCGCATGAGCGCAAGAAGGCGTCACGTTACGGCGAGTATTCTGTTTAAGGAAGTAAATCTGGATTCTCCTCAGGTCAGCGCGTTTACATATATCCATTTTTAAGTGGTTGTGCAATAGGAGCCAAGAAAAAATAAGGAAGAGGGAGATTGAGAAAAGAGAGCCCTTTCTTTTAACGACGGCTATTTTTAATTTCGTTGTGCCTCCAAGGTACAATGACAATAAAGGATAGTGATTCTAATTCTAGAGCAGCTCCGTACAGAGCGCTGAGTGGAGGGTCGGAGCCAGGAGTCGTGGAATTGTGATGCCAAGAGATTCACCGAAGCCTGACTTTATCCACAACTTCAGGATGTCAAGAAGACGTTTGAAAACGTCAGTGAGCGTCTCTCCCCGTGACTCTCAAGACAAGACACTGATCTCTGTCTGACGTCAATGACGTCCAAGTGAGTTGACCGTCCAGACGGCAGAGCCGTCTGCTATTACAGTCGGTTCCTGGGACACAGGTCTCACAGCCGGCTGCTCATACAGATAAATGTACATTTGAGCTGCTACTGTTGATAAAAATGAGCGTGCAGCATGTTGCTCACCTCACCAATGAGAAAGAGGATTCAATTGTGTGTTGATGAGGTTTTATGAAAGACTTATTGATAATGGAAGTCCGAAACTGTGAATTTTGTGCCAACCTTACCGCTCTCTTCATCTCATATTGACATTCCAAAGTAGAACTCTTCATCACAGCTATAGTCTCCTGCATATTAAGCATATGGGGCTTGAGCTTTTTTTTTTCAGTCCATTCTTCTTCAGATTGCCGATTTTCACTGTCCGCCTTTGTTTTAGTCGTGAACTTGTAAAATGCCTTTTTTGTCCCATCTGGGCTCCTACAGCCAGCAAGATGTCAATATGCAAAATGCTCCAAAACAAAAGTGAAAGTTAAAACTTGGCAGTGAGTGACCCAGTAAAGGCTGTCAGTGTGGCGTTGTCATGGAGACGAGTCCCGGTACACACATGCTTACCCAACCAAAAACACATGGTGAAGGAATACCAGTTCGGGGACCACACGTAGGCAGCCGGCAGACCAGAGGAGGACCGGGGGCCGCATGTTGAGGACCACCGGTTTAGACTGCTGAGAAAACGTCTTGGTTGCACTGAGCATCTCTTTTTCTCAGTCTCCATACATTCCTATGTCTTCATTGTATGTGAAAGACTGTCTGTGTGTCCCTCCTGGAGTCTGTGCTCTCTCCTCTCTGGTTTGTCTCTCTGTACCTTCCTGCAGGATCTCCCACATTGCATCAAGTCTACAGTGACTAACTTATGAATTAACTTGTCATGCGATAACAACTTTTTTGTTGCTCTGTACTCTTTCACTTTCCCCTCATCCCTTTGGATCACAGTCTGAATTTAGATCAGCTAAAACAGCAACAGGGAAAAAACATGGACTTATTTATACTGAGTGAGTGAGGAGGAATGCAGTTAGTCTGTATTTAATGGCGGGAAAATGTATTTTAGAAAGAAATCAATCATTATTATGAGAACGCTGAACTACAAGAAGACCATTCATGACATACATGGGCAAGATCTGGGCCGTCTTTAGATTATACACGCGCGTGCACACACACACACACACACACACACACACACTTGCACGCACCATTTTCTGTCACCTCTCTGTGGCTTGGCTTCACCAGTGTGTCGGTGAAAACCTCACCGTTAACCCGATGTTGGCCCGGATACAGCATTACTGACGCACAACACATGGAACCTTGTTTGGTTTTTGCTACACACTTATAGAAAAAAGTGGTGTATTTTTTTTTTTTTTACTGACTTGCAGCTTGATTAGTGGAATATTTGAATGTGGGTGATTCCCTTGGCTGCCTTCTGTGTGCGGTTGATGTTTAGAAGTACCCTCTGGATTAGGAAAGTGGTTCCATCAAAACTCTAAAAATGGTGAAAACAGCTACGTCAAAAATGTAGGGAAGTGGTCTTATTTGATTCTGGATGATGTTTCAACTAACAAGATAATATGTATAAGATATAAAATGTATAAGATGACTTTCTTTTACTACTTTTAGAACTTTACACTCAATTTTAGGTGCAATTATTATACCTAGGACTTTAAATGAAACAACGTTAAATGTTCAAATGTTTAAATGTTCAACGTGAAATAACAAACGATACCAAGAGGATTTCAAGGTGTAACCAAGATAGAAAGTTGAGAACAATGATTCCTAGTTCTATATGTTTCTTGTGACTTCAGTTGTCTCTCCAGAGGTTTGTCGTTGTAGATCAGGACCCATCGCTGCTTATGTATAAACAGTCCTTCTGTTCTATGTGTCCTGCTGGATATGAGTTTTGACCAGTTGTCTTCTTCAAAGACCCCGAAATGTTAACCTGAAACCAGGATTTGTCACAATGTTGTTTTCATTTCCAAACCCTCTGATATGATCAATTCCTCCAGTACCAGAGGAAGCAGCATGGCATAAAATGATGGTGCCTCCACCATGTTTTACAGCAGCGGGTAGGCTGGACTTCATACTTTGAACAGATGCATGGCCCCTCAATGAAATACTTTGGTATTATATTGACAAAGACCTTCCTTCTAGAAATACTGTGGTACATGTCTGACATCCGTTATCTTTCTGGTTGATGGTCTCCTGCATCCTCCTTAGTTTAGTGTTTGCTAAGGACTAAAAGCTGGGATCCCAGTGGACACTTGAACGACAGGACGTTTGATGAATGCGGGGTGTAAATACATCAATCTTTTCATTTTAGAGCGAAACAAGTTAAAAAAAAGGTACTTCTGCACACTGAAAAATTCTAGTCGACATGTTTCCATTTGAAGTAGAACAGCTACCAACTGGGACGTGACCCTGAGATCACCCCAGCACTCAGTGGAGGGATCAAATCCTCCGTTCTGTCCGGATGTGACACGGGATCCCCCGAGACAAGCTGGAGGGAAACTGGTGGGAAACATCAACATCATATGCGATTTTTTTTTCTTTCCATCACAACACCACAGAGCTCACTGAAACTCCACTGTGGAGAGGATGAATTTCCACTGAGCAAACCTTCTGAAGCTTCATGTTGAAAGACAGTTTGTGTCTGCTGTAACAGAACCCATTGTTTTCCAGGGGGGTCAAATTCTTTAAAATGAAACTTTAAGGTTTTTAAGTCTTGTGGCGCAGACTTTATGTGATGAAAATGCTTTTATTTTCAAAAGGACCAAACATTTTCTCCTGAAAATAACTACAGCCTTAACATGAAGCCAACTTTAATGATAGTGAAGACACTGAACCCCAAACTGCTCCCAATGAATGAACTGAGCACTTCGCATGGCGGCCGCCTCCATCGGTGTGTGACGGTGTGTGTGACGGTGTGTGTGACGGTGTGTGTGACGGTGTGTGTGAATGGGTGAATGAGATTAACATTGCAAAGCGCTTTGTGGGCTGCTGAAGGGGTGGAAAAGCACTATATAAGTGAAATCCATCTACTGGTTACCATTTCTTCTGGTGCAAAATACAATGAAATGTTCAAAACCGATTAGAGCTGTTACATCCTGCATGTTTTCACAAACTCCCCCTGACAGCATGGCTTTGAGGCTAATGCTAGGTTGCTATCTTTCATGGCAGCATCGCCGCTATCTCAGCTCAGATCTCAGTGTTGTGTGCCCACTACTGTTTACAAAATTGTTTTCAAGAATTCATATTTACTTTGAAACATTTACAATTTCTGGGCCACTTGAAGGCTCCTGCGGGACGATTTTGGTCCATGGGCCTTATGTTCGACACCCCGGTTGCTGTTGTGATTACCTGCCTGCTCACTACACCTCCTTCTTACCATTCAGCACCTCTTTAGGACACAATGGAGTGAAAAAAACACCTACAGTACAATCAACAACACATGTATCTGCAGAATGTGAGACTCACCAACACACTGTCCTTCCTGAGCCAGGAATCCCCCGGGACACGAGCCACAGATGAAGCCCCCTGGCTCGTTGTAGCAGATACCAGAAGGACACGCCATGCTGTTTTCACATTCATCAATATCTGAGGAAAAAAAGAAGAAGCACCGAACAGGGCATCAGGTACAAGTTCTGGTTTCATCCAAACTATTACCACAATATCTCCAAACCCCTGCAATTCTTCAAGACGTCCACGAGCAAGTTGTAGTAGTCATGCTGTCTGCGCCCTGAGTAGACAAGAAAGTTTACTGTTTTATTGCACCTTTGCAAACGTCACGTCCTCCAGTAGGCTGATGCTGGAAACAGAAATATTCCTGAGCCAGCTGAAGTGCTTTAGAGGTGCTCAGTTTGGTGCTCAACAAGCTGTGAGCCGGGAGAATGTAGGTTTTCATTCAGAAAAACAACTATGATCTTGGTGATTAGAAAAAGAAACCATGCCACATGGAAAAGATCTATTCTAAACTAAGAATTGTTGAATTGTGTGACGCTTTACAACTTTAACTTTACAAGCTATTACAACACGAACAAGAGTAAAAACAGGAGCTATTTTGAATGAAAACCGACTGTGATCACACATGTAAAGTTTCAGGTGGAGCATGTAGGCTAGTTATGCAGCAATTTTCTGCCCTTCCACCAGGTGGCGCTATCACTGTGACTGTACATTGGTCCATGGAATTCCAGACTTCCTGTTTGATGGTAACACATCCATTTTCAGCGGGCAGCCGTGGCCACGCCCTTTGACTTTTGAGACTTTTTATACACTTTTAATCAGGAAGGCCTGTTGTGTGCGCTGGTCAAAGTTGAGGTGAGTCGGAGTTAATCCCTCTGAGGAATTCACTCTTGAAGATGATCAAAATCTTGATCTTTATGACATGGGTCCAAGAGGCTTTTTTTATGCAAGGGCTATCAGAATCATTTGTTGCAGGGGGCACTATACAGTCTTTGATCCAGACGGTTGAGCCGATCGTGATGCATGTGCCAATTGTGGAGAGTTTTTGAGCATTTGTAAGTTGTCAAAATGTCCTTCCCAAGTCATTGCAAAGAGGCGTTGCCATGGCAACAGAGTTGCATAAAAACACACTGTGCCAGTCTGAAGTTGGGGAGATTCAGCTGAGTCCCTTCAAGGACGATATTCCAAAGTTTGGAGCAATGACACATGCAAGTGTCATGCCTCAAACTGCCTGTTACCAATAGGTGGCGCAAAGACCATGACTGAATTATACAGTGCGGTTTGCAGTCGGCAATTTGGGCCAAATTCAATAATCTGCAGTTGAGGTTTAAACATTTCAGTTTTCATGGTGAAAGATTGAGATGTGTCTGAGAAGCAGGCAAAAGGCCCAAAAACCACAGTCAGACTAACTCAGGGGAAACACTAGAATATGGCGAGAGACGTGGGTTGTGGCAGTGAGACCACCCTTTCCTTCACTCCGTGGTGAATGCAAGCAAACAAAAAGAAAATGACAGTTTAGAGCACATTGTTTTCATGTAAACAGGTCCCAATGACACAAAACTGTTATTTAAATACTGTTTTTGCATCAAATCAGTTCCAGTGTGGTGGTCCTTAAATCAGGCCCAATGTGTCAGGTATGTCGGGGTTAGTGTGTATGTGGGAGTGTGAGGCGGATAACTTGAGAGGTGGAGTCCAGCAGCATCCTGAAAAACTGTCTGACCTGAAGCAGACCTGGAACACTGTGCAGCTCGGTCCAGCAGCTTCTGGTTTGGTTCAGTGTTTCACCTCTAGTTTCCTGCCACTGCACATCACGTAGGAAACTTTGCTTGGTCGATGTTATGTGACAGCGAATTGATTCTTATTTAGGATTCCAAGGGGAGACTTAAAGTCCTGAGCCTGCTTTTCTACTAAATATATTCATAATAGATGCCTCACTGTCAGAGAGGTTATGATCTGATCTCTCATCCTTTTCCTTTAAGGAAAAGAGATTTTATAGCAGCTTTGGGGAAATAATCATCGGCCCTTTTCCCCGTCACAACCCTAATTCAAAACCATTTTGGTGGGTGGGGAGAGCTGTATTGAAATGACAGGAAACCACGTAATGACAGAGTGGCTCATATTTATATCCCAATAAGAGCGATGGAGCAGGGGTGAGGGTGGTGCAGACACTGGTAACTGTGCGGTTGCTGCTCTCATCCAAAACCCACTGCCTTTTAATGCTATTAGCATGCACTTGTTGGTGTGTGGGTCATTTGAGAATGTTGCCCGTCGACCAGTGTCAGGAGCTGCGGTTATGCATGCAGTCATGTGCAAAAGCAAGTCGACCCAAAGGGAAGTGTAGTTGCTCTCTGAGCATCAACCTTCATTCGCCATCATTCTTTCATGAAACCCTGCTATTACTAAACGAGACATTCTCAAACATCTGAATGAGGCTGCTCCATTCGTTCGATGATTTAGACGAGAGATGGACAAACTAAACAAACTGATTTACTTTTTTTTTTCCCCTCCAGCCGCTGCACTTCAAAAAGTGTCTGTTGTGACCCAATGTAAATGTCTGCTGCTCTGACCAGCCAACCCAGTTTATCAATCATCAACCCATATACAAATCCATATACCTTCCATATACCTTTAATCTGTCAAATAAATCCAGAATCGATTCAGAATCCATCCCTCCACCCATCCATCCCTCCATCCATCCATCCATCCATCCATCCATCCATCGCAGCTCTTTTCAGCAGCTATTGGCAGAGCTTGTTGTGGATACTGCAGCAAGTTAAGGAATAACTGAATCCAGGTCTAAATGTTTCTCCAGCAGCATTGTCGATGTTTAATGGCTCAAAACCACATGAGACATTGTAATAATTTGTGTGGCATCAGGTTTAACACATGGCCGCTGGTTATACTTGTGACTTAGACCCAGAAAAGATCACATTATAAGCCGTGTTCATGCAGAAGAACAGTAAATAATTTACCTATGCAGGTGGTCCGTGCATCGTCCAGCTGGTATCCCTGATCACAGTGGCAGGTGTAGCTTTCTGGTGTGTTATAACAAATTCCCGGGCCACAAATATAAGGATTGATCTGGCACTCGTCTACCTCTGGGCCGGAGGAAAAGAGAAAAAAAAGAATCTTTTAGAATTAAAAAATATGTGCAACTAAAGGGAGCTCTAAAAAAACATTAAGTATAAATCACATACTGCAAATCAATCCTTTAACGTGAAATTACAAGTGATGCCTCACAGCAGTGCCAAAACAACTGACTGCATGGATGCTCTCTAACTCTGCAATCAACCGTTCTTCTTTATCCTCTCTTCTAATTTTCAAATGTTTCTTCATAACTCACAGGAAACATTCCTCACATCCGACTTTTATGAGTGAATTGCCTGGTGTCAATTTCTGAGACTCAGATCTTTACTGGTGAAGGAAAACCAAACATCTGTGGCAGCCTGGGCTTCGAGTAACTTCATAATAGCATCAACAGAAGAGTCAAACTTTCTACTTCTGAAGCTGCTAAACAACCATGCAAACATGATCCTGGCTTCTTTTCTCAACCGTTTGTGACTTGAGTTTGAACATTTTTCGTGGTTTTCCACGATGAGGAGCCCTCCATGGACGCCCTCTGTCTTACTTCCTGTCAAGGCCAAACGGTGAAGAGGAGATCAGGACTTACCATGCGGCGGTTAAAAGTAGCTTCTACCAAAGTTTCAAAGAGAATCACTGAATAAACACAGATTTAAATCTTTCTGGAGATGTAATGAAGCACCAAGTCAACCCAGAAGACACTGGTCACATGTGATCCTGTCAAAAGTACATTCAATTTTTTTTTGGAGAAAGTTGTTTAATTAAATGTTGACCATTTGAGAGTGGCTGCATGCTGCCACTGAACTGACATGAGCTTGACAGCGCTGACCGAGAGCTTCACAAACCATGTGTGAAATTCATTTGGTGGAGCTGTTAACGGCTCAAAGGTCGCCACAAAGTGACATCCCGGGATCCGAGGTAGAGCTTGCTCAACCATCTGAGCCACAGCCGCCTACTTTAGATTATGATACAAAAACAGACCGACCAGACTGAGGCCAGAAAGCTTTCTCAGTCATTTCTCCAAAACCACTTCACTTCCTTTCCATGTGTTTTCACAACATTGCCTGAAACTGAAAGAAGACGCTCCTAGTTTATCAGCATCTGTGATTCATGCTATGTTGTGACACTATAAGGTTAATAGGCTCACTTCCTAAGATATGCTTATGGCTGCAGAGTTCCTACCAAGAGCCTGATGCAGAGTTCTACACTCCAGTCCTTACCGGCTGACTGGGTGGGAGCGATGTCCTGGCCGGCGTTAGACGGGAGGATTTCCACTGGTGCAGGGGGAGAGGTCTTCTCAACAACCTCTGTTAAATTCAAAACACAAACACAGAAAATGAGAACATTTACCTTTAATCACAACACAGTTGTCAAGAATTCAAGTGTTTTTCATGGAACAAAGCTCTTTGAATATCCTCATTACCTAAAAGTCCACTCAATCCTTAGGATCCCATGACACTAGCATTAGAAACTCTATTATCTCTTTAATGAGTGCTTTCACAATATTTACCAGTTTATCAAAATGCAACTGCTGCATGTACACGCTCTGTCGTATTTGAAAGACATCAGTGAAATCTGAATGAAATCTGAAAAACAACCGAACCAGTTTTCAGATCATTGGAATCCTCAAGTATGCATTGACCTCAGTATGCCAGCAATGCTTCAGCGGGTGACTGCAAATAAATATTTCATAGTGGTTGAGTGGGAAAAGCTAAAAACATTCCACGAGTACCAACTGAAACAGGAACCAATATATCGAAACTAAAGAGTTCATTTAGACTGGAAAAGGTCTGATTGTACTTTCTCATAGAACCCCTCACATGAAACCATTTCTCAGTCAATCTCTTCATCCTATATTTGAGATGTAAAACCACACAGAGTTGTTCATCTGGACATATTCGTCCAACTATTCAATCCAAAGACTTTCCCTGTTGGCATGTCTTAATTTCCCAAAAGGGAACTTTCGTGATTGGGGAAGTTTATATTTGGTTTTGTGAAACCTAAGAGAGTAATTTGACTATGATGTGGGTCTAACTTACACAGAACTTTGAGGAAACATGGATACTTTGGAGGAAGCTGCTGCTTCTCTTGACTAAAACAGCTGAGACACTGAAGCTGAAGCACTTGTTGAAGGAATTATGACACAAATTTGAGACCCTCTTAAATGCCATGCAGCTTCAATCTGTGGCTATTGCTCCTGAAGGGGGATAAAACGGTTAAATATCCAATCAAATAAATATATATTTCCTTTTTCCAGCAGCATTGTGAAAGTTTACAACCAATGTTGAATAAAGACATGAAATAATCATAGATCATATTTTATGACTAATGTATGTGGACAACTGCAGAATTTCAGTTTCCTAATTATGTCCCACAAAAAGACCCAATCGTTGCACCATACCACACAGTCAAAAGGAAAGAAGCAGGCACCTGGATAGGCTGCCTCCATCTTGACAGTAGATACACCCGGAGATAGCTGGGGCAGGATAGCTTCAACTACCGGTCTAATGCTAACCACAGGAACTACCAGCTCCTTCAATGGAAAGACACAAATGTTTCAGTCCAAATGTGATTGTTCCAGCTTTGCACACTGCTTCGGTGATGCATTGCAGTGCCAGGAAGCAGAAAAGCGTTGAGCCTGGACGGCGGCGAGCTGCAGTTTATTATGAGAGCGAGAATGAAAAGCCAGGAAGCAGAGCAGCACTGTGACTTCAGCATGGGCCTCTCAGTGCATTTGGCACGATTGAAATTCATCTTTTTGCTCCACAGGTGAACATATAAACATGGAAACTACGAGCTCATTGCTCAATATTGACCAGCCAAAGTCATGCAGCAATGTTGCTGACAACATGCAAAAAGGATTCTGCCGCTTCAAAGTCTTTGGGAGGAGTCAGGCTGCACATGCAAACTGTATTGTCACTCTTAAAAAAAAACCAAACCTACCTGATCTGGTGCAGCTGTCGCCACTGACCAAAGAAAAACAGACAAAAAACAACCCTTTCACATGAATGTTTAACATGTTGTGTAGTGGACTAGCACACTCGCCACACTACAACCAAAATCCCCAGTTTGAGTCTGGGTTGAGCTTTTCTGAATGGAATTTGCATTTATGTTGATTGTTGAGTATAAGCTGCCTGAAGGTGTGAATGTGAGTGGTGAGAGGTTTTCTTATGCTTGCTCTGTATTAGGATGGCAACCGGTCCTGCAGACTGACCACTTACCCCAGCACCCTCAGACCCTGAATTGTTCAGCAGTGTAGAAGATGGATGGATAATTTACTGAACAGTCTCATCCCTTCTGTGAACCTTGATCATCTGTCATGAAAATGCTCGAAGAATTTAACTAATAGGGACAAACTCCATCCCCCCGTGTCAGGAAGGTGCAAGAAGTTTCCAATAGCACATCCTGTGCTTTGTTTGTGTTAACAGGTGCAGTAAACGTCACACTGAAGTTGTCCCTTTCACTAGAGCCAAATCTGCAGTTTTTAAAAGAGTGACAAGCAACCCTGTGTCTGTCGAGGTGATGGCAGATGAGCAACTGATTGGTTTGTTTGATATCCATTCATCCCTCTTCTTTCCTCTTCTTTGCTCGTGAAGAAAAGTTCCACCTTGGGGTCCAGTTTGAAATAGTCCCAGTGGGTCTGAGCACCAGTGTCTTGGAAACAGTTGTAGGACGACTTGTCCACAGACAGCACCCTCAGTGGACAACTCGTCCATGGAGGAGATTTCAGAATTCTTTTGAGAAAAAAGATCTTGTACAATGTACCATACTTTTACATATTGTTATCTCTAGTATTATCTATTTTTCATATATCTATTATATGTCCATATATATTTAGAATAGTATCCTATGGCTTTGTTTCTCTTTGTTTACCATTCTCTTAATGGTAAACAAATTGAACAAGTGCATGTAAATTCATTTTTAGGAATTACTTTTGATGAAAAACTCAGTTGGAAGCCCCATGAAGCGAGGGAAGAAGGTCTACGCAGAGCTCCAGACGCGTCTGTACAACTTGGTGGGCGACTATAGGGCTTGCAGGAAAACACTCCCCGAGTTTCTGCGTGGCATCAGCCACAAGCTTCGGATGGCCGGCCGAAGCTTGTGTGATGTGTAATATACTCATGTACCACAGTAAATGTGCGATCTTTGCCAAGCTGTAATTTCTAAAAGCTACCAAGTTGAAAAGGTTCTCATGCATTTTCAGACACCTGAGACTGTTGGCTTTCAGAAAATATATGGTCGCCTTTGCCCACCCAGATGGTTCCATATTGGCCTCTGGCCCATGGACTAACTGTCTTGACAGGCTTTGAAACTTTATCGAGAGTAAAGCACGTCTCCAACTGTCTCATTCACTTCCACAAATAACCTGGTTAGGTGAAAACCTTATTTTCAACAGTTTTAACATTTATTTTATTCACTTTTGTACGTGCAGTTGTCCTCTCCAGTGTCTTTATTTATTTACTCTGAAAAGCATGTTGCAGAGAAAAATATATAAAAGATTTGTTTTTAACATATATTCTTGAAAAATGTATTTTGTTTTCTCTACAAAGGTGGTTCAAGACTTAATGACCACAGGAAAATGTGGGTCCCAGGGTTAGACCAGTTGAGAGCCCCTGGTTTAGAAAACAGTGGTGCTCGTAAACACTGAAGACACACCTTTTTGAAAACGGCTCCCCGGGTGGAACATTTTGAAAACGTGGAAACTGCTTAGCTCAATGGCTCAACTTATTCTTCAACGCAACAGTCCGACAAACTGACCACATAACTGCTGTTGACGGTTGACTGATGTCATGACACCACCTGCCATCACTCACGGTGAAAGTCTGTGATGGTGTCAAAATAACACCAATGACCAAAAGCAGAGATGCCACTTTCTGGCGTCGGCCCATCACACCCAAAATACAATACTGATGAGAAAATAAATGCAACCCATTGCAAAACAAGCTAAACTGGACTGAGACAAGCACCGGGATGTGTGCTGCAAACAATCTTGATGCGTTTCTGTGTGTCGAGGCTCCAGGAACTTTAAGGTAAATGGAGTGCTGGCTTTTTGCTATTAGAAAGACTTTTTCTGTCTTCCCACTGGAACTTTTTGCCCTTTGGCCATGCGATAAACTTTGTTGTGATATTTCAGAGGTAGATAAATTATAAAGCCACCGTGGCTCATGAGTAAAAGTTAGGTGGAACTTCCTGAAAGCATAAGAAAAGACCTCTGCAAAAACTAAATCCTTACGCAAACATCATGAAGTCATGTATAAAAGCCCAGAGATGGCCGCGTGGTCAAGGACACAGAAGGTCACAATCATCGCTCTGAAATACAACAACATCAAGGATATTCCTTCCCTTTTCCTTCCCTGCAGCATGAACAGGAAGTGAGCCAAAATGCCTCATTACTTTGTGTTGGTATCCAAACACTGAACTACACAGGACGTTGGGTCGTGGCTTTTTGAGCCCCGTCCTGCCTGGAAAACTCGGTATTCCTTTGCTCCATTGAAGCTTAGCAGTAATTTGGACTCAGCCTGGCTTTGGCTAAGATTTTGAAAAAGTTCCTCCTTCGCTCGGTAGCTGCCAAGCACATCCTGAATAATAACAGGAGACGGCGAAGCTCCTCTTTCTCCCTCAGCCAGGTTTATCTCTGTCTCTCTATCCCTCTTCTGAAGAAGGGATTGCTGGGCTGGCCTGTGGTTTGAAGAGAATGTGGACCGAGTCAAAGCACTTTAATCTAAATCCTCTCCAAACAAATGTCAAAAGGCGAATGTCTCTTTTAAGAACTGCACTCCTAATCACATGTGAGATTCAACACAGCTTCGAGTGTCACTTTGGATTTAGAATTTGCAAAATGGAGATAATTGTTTATCCCAGAGTGGGAACGTTTTTTTCAACTGGGAAACTCAAAACTTAATGTCAACCTTAAAACAAGAGAGAAAGAATCATCTGTGACATTCTTTAAAGTTCACTTTATCTCCTTTATAGGAAAATGACTTACGTCTTAATGTTCAATGTCTTTAGTGTTGTCAATGCTACCCAAAACTAAAATGCCAATGTCAATAAGAAGTTTCATATGTTTGAAGATTCTCATTTATGATTTCATCACCTGCCCCCACTTCTCATGTCTTTTATATGATTTGAAGATTATTTCATTAGCTCTAAGAGAACAGTCTAAAGTTGAGGGCACTCTTATATTTACTACTTTAATGATAAATAGTTTGTGGTCACAGTCCAGCATGTGGTAAAAAGTAGTTCTACTCAATCACTGAGGAATGACGGTGGACTGGCCACCTGTTTGGGATGTCGCCTTGCTTAAGCCTTAGCTGGGATTTCCTCCTGCGCCCTGCAACTCTGCGCCAAGTAGAAAATGGGTAGATGTTTCAATGGATGGATTCTTAGGTGTGTTCAATGTGTTTAACCTTAAATTAGTCCAACTGGGCAAGTTTCCATACAGTGAAGGAAACATTAATACTAATATATTAAGAGACCTTTCTCTCACTAATGTTGATGATTCATCGAGAATTTGTCAGACTGTATGTTCACATCTTAAAGCCAGTCCTGTTTCAAGCTGTTGGTTGATGTTACTGTAACTGATGCAAAACTAATAAAAGAAGAAATCGCTCTGACGAAGCTCAGCTGCTTTAAAACACTTTTTTCATTCAACATTTTTTTTCCCCATTTCTATTCGGACCAGCGGCAAGGTCTTCCTTCTCCATTGAGGTATTTCAGCACAGGAATTCAACATAATAACTAACCTAATTTGCAGCTTCTATGGATTGTTCTGGCAGAATGACGTTGGCCAACAGCTTTCGAGCATCAAAACATTGTTTTGAAACTACTGAAGCATCGAAGCTCTCTTATAAAGATTCGGCTTGAACAACACAAGCGACGCTGAAACACCTGAACGTGCAGCGTAGGACTGACCTGGTAAGACTTCCTCCGGCTGACCGAAGGCTTCCACTGGCCTCTCCGGTGTCGGCAGGGGTTGTGGCGGTGGCAGGTCAATGGGCTCCTGGTAAACGATCCCGGGCTTGTTGACAGGAGGATTTGGTAGAACGGTGTACCCCATCCCACCAGGACAGATTTCTTTAAATGTTACTACATGATAACACAAAACATTGTACTTAGTATATAAGACAGCAGCAAATGATGACAAGATTGTGGATTGTACAGTTTTTGCATATCAATCTTATACTTTACAAAGTTTTGTCAAAATAAACTGCAATATGTAACAGGGATGTACGAGAAGTCAGTACATAGGATGTTGAAGCTACTTGTTCCAAATGCAGCAGATTATTATCATAAAGTCAAATGTTTTAGATTTCAATTTTCTAGATGATGTGATGTTGTTATGTAACACAGTTAAATCTATCTATTATAAAAAAAAATCCTTTCAAGCCATAAAGTATTAGTTAATAACCATGAGGAGAAAAAGAGCAACATGTATTATTCAGCTAGAACCTGAAAATCTGTTGATGACTGACAAAAGGCCCTACCTACATTTACATGCACAATACACAGTATTGGAACATGTCCTATCTCTATACTGTCAAACCAGGGAGCTTTACTATTGAAACAATTCCTTAAATTTTGCTTATGGTGAAAAAAATACCGTCTCATAACTTAGTTACAGAAGACACAAGGATTTTATGAATAACAACAATGCCGATCCCTGCATTAATAGAAAATATCCACAATCTCTGCAGCTACCTACAGACAAAATTCGGGTTCTGCAATGTCCCTGTCCCGCCTGTTTTAGGATTCTCCCTGCTGCAACACATCTGATTGCAGTGCAGGACGAAGTTGTGATGATGAAGGCTCCTCTAAAGCATGAAGGAGAGAAGTTCTCCAGGACTGAGGCTGGAGACTCGCTGCTACACGCAAACATTCTGACATTTTCAGTGTTTCTGGAGTGTTTGTAGGTACCATAATACATATATCAATATTAATGCTTAAGCAATTATAATTTTTAATCGGATTATTTACAGGGTTGCTGTTGATAAATTTCAATTAATCACGATTAAAAATCTATAATTTTTAATTAATAATAATCGTATTTCGATTTGCATTAGCAAAAAGATTCAAGAAACTAGGGACTATATGTATATGCACTTATCGTGTTCATTAAACACCTTTTAAGGTTCATGTTAACTAAAAACATTTATCCCAGACTTGTTAACATTGTCCAAGAGGAGACGCGGCGACTCGGGGCTGTCTAGCTGCTCCTGGAGTTCAAACCAAACCAAGATGGCGGCTCCGTCACAAACTTTCTCTTAATATTACAAAAACAATTCAGCGAAAAGTTTTTCTGAAAACATTTGAGGTGAGAACTAATGTGTGCAGTTACTGAATCTGTCCTTGTTTTGGTTGCAGTACAGCTAGTTTATAGCTTGTGTTAAGAAAGTTTCGCAATGCGTCGGACCAGCGCTCTGCGTTTCACGTAGGCAATATATGAAAAGTAGGAAATTGACAAATTCTGTGGACAATAAAGGGGTAACTGTGTTAACATTTTTAATCAGAGTAGTCATGATGATAGATTAGTCCAGGTTGACGCGTCAATTCCTCCAGTCTTAATTGATGTAAACAGTGCAGCAGGACATAAACAACATGGTCATTGTATGTTAAAGTATGAAACAATCCACAAAGTTACACATGATGACAGACAGGGAACGATATTACTGTAATCATGTAATGCCACAGTTACTAGTGAGTGTCATTATGTTGAGAAAAAGAACATATATGAATGAAGCACTAATATCAGTTCAAACATTGGAACACTGTTCTTCACCGTTGAATAATGACAAAGCTCGAAAAGAAAAAAGGGAAAATAAGAAATGTGGAGACAATTTCTTTTAATTTGCAGAATCCCCAAAAAACACCAGTGAGCATGTGGTTAGTGCAAAACGTGGTGTTTTGCTCATTTCAGACCGATGCAGACGTTTTCTCAAACCTGTTGTTTAAATTGCAGATTTATCTGAACGTGTGTTGGGTGCTGTGGCAGCACATGCATGCAGACAGTGATGCACCACTGACCCACTGAGACTAGATTCGAGGCAAATGACATGTTTATTTGTTAATTTAAGTTATTCACGCACATAGCTGGGTGGCTCAACATGTATCAAAAACTATTTTTTAAAACAACATTGATTACTGCTCTTGACATTGGAATGGGAATTCTCAGACTATAACAGCAGAGGATGTTTACTTATCTACATTTCTGGGGTGAGCAACCTTCCCCAGTGCTGAGGTTCAGTTGGTCTGCTTGGCAGAGCTACCCTCATATATGAAAAGCTATACATGACTAGGGAGCCACCAATACCACTATTTACAGGACAAGTACAAGTACTAACCTTTAGTTACTTTCCAATATCAAGTACCGAAGAGAAGTTGCTGGTGTTGTGTGATCTTTTGCTCTGTTTCTTTATATTGAGGCAGAACATAGTTTACACTCTGCCTTATGTTTGTCATTGTCATTAACATCAAGGAAACTCCAAACCGCGGACGTTGCTCGTGTTCTCCTGTCGACCCGTGAGCGACGTTGCTGACGCATGACGTCACATAATACTCACCGGGTTGTATTGAGGATGTATCTTTTTCCGAGTACGAGTACTCTGTGAAGTATCGGCTATAGTATAGGTGAATCCATATACACGAGAATATGGTTTTCAATGTATATGCCAATCTGATTACCGCAACATTATTTTCAAAAACAGTGCTGTGGCTAACAAAAGTAGCTAATGATTTTATTTACACGCTATTTGACTTACAGAAAAGGCTAAAACAAACCCAAATGCACCCAACCCACCTCAGAGAGATATAAAAGCATTTTCAGGGTTGTGCAGAATATATTGGCTGTATGAAATTTAGTTTTATGTAAAGGTAAATCCAAGTACTCCACAGTAAAACTCAGCAGTGATGGGTTTCACCCAGTAAACAGACACCATGTTAAATGAGACGGTTAGAATCATACTTCACAATCTAAATACCACCAAACTTAACAATAACTACCATTACAAGAAAATTTGAGACAATACAGAAATCAGATATTCATGCCTCTACTCTGTAATCTCTGTAACAAGACTAAAATTCACAGGAAAGGGAGATAAATACCAGCAAGTTCCTGAGTAAACTGCACAGACACACTGAGTTGTGTGGAAATTAAACAATGACACACAGGAAAGCAGTAAAAAAGAGTACGATAACAGCTACAGCAAAGGCCTCTGCTATCTAAAGGAAACTCTAAAAGCAACTACTCAGGCAAGCTGGGAAACCCATGCAGACAGAAAGTACCGGGAATCAAGAGCGGGACACAAGTTCAGACTCCTAATTTATGAAGCTGATAATCAGCTGATGTGTATTTGATAGTGTTGTAGAAAACGTACTTACTTTTTAAAAATAATAATTACTGACAGAAACTCAGAAGCCAGCAGAGGAATATTATGTGTCACTATGTCTCTACAATTCTTCACTTTGCTTTAGTTTACAAGGCTTAAGAGTGAGTTTGAAGAGTACTTCCTCTGAGAGGAATCACTGCCGATAGCTTCATTAATACGGACATATCCCAACATGTCAGCAGAAACATCACCTACTCCTAAATCATTAAAGACGTTAGGAGAGAATACACTACACCACACTTTACTTTGTGTCACATGAAAAGAGTTTGTTACCGAACAACATTGATTGATGTCAGTAGACCTGAGTTATTCAGTGAATGAAGCCACTGAGCAAAGAGTGATCACGACTTTAAGACGTCACCTCCATTACCTCCAGAAGACATCTTCAAGGAAGCCAGAATGAAAGGTTTTTTGTACGTCTTTCCTGGACGTTGCATGGACGTCCTGTCTCGACATCATATGGACGTCCAAACAAGACCTCTGGACGGCGTGACGCAATGAAAAAAATCTAACAAATTGTGACCACACCTGGAACTGAACTCAAACCATGGGTATGATAGGTGAGGATCTTTTCTGCTGGACCAACAGCTCTCACCTGAGTTTGTCAATCCTCACAATAGTTTTAGAAGCATGTCACTTATACTGTATATGACAGGCTTAAAAAGTATTGTGACTAGACTATCACTGTCCCCTAGAAAACATCGATTCATACAATACTTTATTAAGCTTTTCATATATATAAGTGACAGGCTTACAAAACTATTGTAAGAATTAATGTCTACTAGAGTCTGTTGTTGGTCCAGTGGAATGGAGTCCAGACTCTCATGAAAGATCATTGAGTTCAATTCCAGGTGAGGTCAGACAGTTGTTTTTTTTCCATTGTGTAACGTCATCCAGAGGTCTTGTCTGGACATTCATATGATGTCCAGACAGGACATCCATGCAATATCCAGGAAAGACGTACAAAAAAAAAACTTCTGGCTTCCCTGAAGACGTCTTCTGTAGGTATGGAAATTACGTCTTAAAGACGTGATTTGGTCCACTCTTTGGAAGATAAGACAATCTCAGAGGTTGAAATTATCTTCTTATTTAAATGAATTCAGTAAAGCCCCATAATTTCTGTCAGACTTGACTTGTAGTAAAAAAACATAAAATACTGCCAAAAAGCAGTCCACTGGCCGCGCTGTGCTTAGCACTCCGGCCTTAGGGCTTTTCCACCAAACTGAACCAGGTTCTAGTTCAGGGCCAGTGCCAGAGCCAGTTCTTAAATGAGCACCACCAAAGAACCGGTTCTTTTTCCACCGGTAGTGGAGCCAAGTGAGAGCCACGTCAGCGCTCATACAGGTACCAGGAGAAGGGACTGTATTCATCGGTTCAGTCTGGGTTGCTCCATCTAGTTTGGCCTGAAGCTCAGATGCAGACCAAAAATAAACGACAATGGAAAACTGCTTCTAAATTATAGCTGACGTAGCGGACTGACAGCGGAAGAGTTCTGCAGCATCTCGAGAGCCGCGGCTCCACAAACGCGGATTAAATGATCTCGTTCCCTCGAATTATTAACTTCAGGGAGTGACTTATTATATCATTCACATGCATATTTTCAATTTTTTTCTCTATAACCACTCTGGGGCTCCGTGTTCGCTCTAGTTTTCAGAAAGCCGGTATAGCCTTGCTTCCGCCTTGTTGGTAGCAATAACTCCAGAGATAACTCCGCCCCACGCGTCGGGCCCCAGTCTGGCTCCTCTCTGGTCCAGCAACGAAGTGGGGCCAGCATAGCAGCAGTTTAGCCCCTGTTTGGCCGGGGCTTTGGCAGTGAAAAGACACAAAACTGGTGCTAAGTCTGGCCCTGGCTCCAAACTAGAACCTGGTTCTTTCCGGTGAAAAAGCCCAGAAAGGGTCTTTCTGTGTGAAGTCTACATGTTGTCCACGTACATGTGTGTGCGTGCGTGCGTGCGTGCGTGTGTGTGTGCGTGTGTTTGTGGATTTCCCTCCAGGTATTCCCATTTACTCCCACAGTCCAAACAACATGCACCTGAGCAAGGCTCGCAGCCCCCATCAGCTCCAGGTAGAAACTCTGGCCTACGTTTCGTACCAGCCTTTTTGCTGAGCCTCTCAATGTATGTGAATCGATGAAATTCATCATCATTGGAGAATCATAAATGTCCACAATGTTTTATGTCGATGGATTGAGAACATGTGGACTTGTTTCCCTTGTGACTTTTATTGAGATTAGGATCTCCAAATACTGTATATGAAGTTTTTGAGACGTCTCACTGTGGATTGAAACGATGGGCTGAGTCAGAACCATCTGTAACATCATTGTTACTCAGATCTCCTCTTGTGGCTTATAACTGTAATGAAGTCCTGCAGAACATCGGCCATGGACTCATCTGAGTGGTGCAGCTCAAGGAAACATGTTGACCTAAACATTTGTTGGTTTACAAGTCCAACCCATCTGCAGGAACTGTTGATTGCTTCATGAAAGTGAGAAAAACTTAACTGGAGGCCTGGATCAGGATGGATGTCTGACATGGCTGAAGTGGCCTTACCTGTTCCTGGAGGCGGGCATTTATCACAACGGGGCCCCCAGGCTTTGCCCACACTGCAGCAGCAGAGCTGTTTGCTCAACTCGGCAGAAACTGGGTGCAAACACTGCCTCCCCGAGCTGACCAAACGGAAGCAAGCCCCCTTCTCCTCTTGGACAGCAGGCTCGTTGGCTGAAGGGAGGCGCAGGAGGAGGACAAAGAGGAGGCGGCAGGTGTGGGAAGCGACGAACCAAAGTGTGGGACACACATACATGGGGGAAAGAGAGGACAAAGAGTGGAGAAATAAAGAGGTCCCCTTCACCAAAGCAGTCTACACTTCTACCACCAACACAGTCTACATAGAGGGCTACATCAGAAAAATCTAAACAGTGAGAAGGAAAACATTTATCTACAAAAAAATCTAAACAAAACACAGAAACACATTTCAGAACAACATGTTGAAAGGACAAGCCCTACAATCTCATGCCGAAGCGTCATGCACTATCAAGAGTCCAGATGAAAGCATGCAGAGTTTGACTTGGTGTCTGTTTTCCAAATCTGACGACCCAATCAAACAACTTCGCGAAAGAAATGCCAACTGGAAGCTGCTCTGAGCAGGACCCAGACGCAATACTGACCTCCGGGGGAAATCAAGAAAGCTTGATTCAAGATTTCAGTTTTTTAGCTGAAACATTACTTGGGAGTAAATCATTTCAATTACTGGATACATACTTGACCTATTTTCCTCAACAAATAATCTGAATTGAAAACATCAGCAAAAAGATGGCTCAGGTTTTGATTCGGATAAAAATGGAGCCACGCCGACACTTGGTATTGAGATCTTCAGCTATGAAAGGAACAGTTGGAAAAATACTTGAGCCCCTTTCAGAACACAGCAGAGGAGAGCAACTTTGTTTAAAAAGCACTTTAAAACAACCACAGTGGACCAAAGTGACTATTCATTTCAGACTCATGTACATGCCACAGTTCCATCACCACCCAAGTTTATTCACTTCCCACTAAAGATTTTAACTAGTTTTTTATGTAGCAGGCGCCCTTTGCAGACATTCCCACAAGGAAAAAAACAACCAGATATGTCGTGACGTTAGGTAAATGAAGTGAAATGCGATACACCATGAACACAAGCTGCTGACTTTTAGAAATGACCTGATTCACTACGTCTGTCACATGGAAACTTCCTGTCAGGCACAATATCCTCTGCTCACCTTGAGGCAGTTTCTGTCTGGCTGCATATTTGGGGGGAAAAAACGACTGGTTTTCATGCTGCCAATCACCAGCCGACTGCATCGTTTACACTAACCTTTACCTTGGTCTTTGTTGTTAATATCTAAAAAAGAATGTCCATTGACCAGCAGACTGAGACGCAGAGACAAGTTGATGTCAAGCTTTTATGGTGGTGGGTCGTATCAGAGCACTTCTATATTTACCAGTGCTAGTACTGCCGTACAATAACTGGCCTATACCCAATAATTGAATTAGCATGCATGTATCCTGAAGCATTAAAACAGCACGTGTAGTTTGATATCCTAATTGTCATAGAAAGCTGGTTGAAGCTTTAATTCGGATCAGAAGTAGCCATCTATGTATCTGGTATAGCTGCTTTCTCCAACTCCAAGGTCACAAGAGCCTGAAGCCAATCCCAGGTAATAATAAGAAGTAAAAGGAAGGGTACATTCTGGAAAAGGACCACCAGGAGTACCAACACAGCATATTAGTCCTGAAACCTTTGGCTGTTGCTGTTATGGTCTCAGTCATGCGCACCGAGATCTCTTTCTCTGCGGCAGATTCATTAACTTCTTCAATTGTTTGACGTCTCACTCTTCTAGTGTGTCCTGGCCAGATCGATTTATTTTGTGACCAAATGTAGTTTGTGAAACTTGAAGCTTTCTTGTGAAACTAACTATTCTTTTTGTCCGGCTGGGAGTTGCTCCTTTCCGTCAGTCAGTCCGTCTGCCTGCCTCTCCCCATTCCCTCCCTCATCTGTCTCCCTCGTACGCTCACAGCTCGACCAGCCGCCTGCCCACCCTTCTCAGCCCGCTCACTCAACTGTCTGCCTCCGCGGATCATCGGCTTTACCGCGACAACCTGCCCTCTCTGTCTGTCTTCAATAAACTGTTGCGGAGAGCTCAGCCTTGTCTTGTGTTCATTGTCTCACATGAGTGTAAGCACATGCACAATCTGATTCACCTTCATGAACAAGCAGTTCATTTGTGTGTGAGGATGCAGTTCATCAGGTCTGATAGTGGATCGCTGTCTTTTCTTTTTACTGCCTGGCATTTGTCTCTGTGGTAGGGGGAAAGACATTGTAGTTCCACAGAGACAGCCATGTGATCAGAGACACTCAGGTCATACAGGTTGTTGGGAGGGGTGGAGTCAGAGAAGACCAGGTCCAGAGTATTATATGGCCTTTGATGTGTGTGGGGATCTAAAGGTTCTGACGGAGATCGAACCAGTCCAATAGATGAAGGAATTCTACCGTATAACGTCCAGATAGTGGAGTCGACATGGATGTTCAGGTCTCCAAATATTGTAACGCTTGCAGATGTGGGACAGACTGTAGATAGAAGGTTTGAGAAGTTGGATGATAAATGGATTTGGCTTAGGTGGCCAGCAGATGAGGTAAAATCACATCATCAACTCCCACCTCATAGATATTTACTTGCTGTGAGATGTAGAAGACACTCTGTGGTGTTCCGGGATCCAAACTTCCACATGCTGAGAAGCTTGAGCCCAGATGGAAGAATTTGGCAACAACAATCGGCCAAAACAAACACCACAAATGGATGAGAACAAAAGATTGACTATAATGAAATGACCCTGGGGAATCCTGAGCTCGATCCTACAAAACATGTGGAGGAGTTTGCTCTGAAAGAGGAGACAAATCTACCTGAGGACGTGTACAGAAACCTGAATAATAGTTCAAAATAAGTTCTTACTGACATTTCTGTATTGATCAATGATTCTACATGTAGCTTCTTGGGTCAAGTCAAATCATTCTCAAAAAGTCTGTTTATATTGTGTCATGAGCTTTATCAGTATTATTATTATGATGATTATTATTATTATTATTATTATTATTATTATTAATAATAATAATAATATCATCATTGTTATTATCATTGTGTCTGATTCAAAAACATTTGCATTGATTCATGTTCAAATGCAATTAATGTAAGAATCTGCTTCTTCCAACTTCTGCCGTCTCTAAATCTCCACGACTGAGGTTTCATTATGAATCTAGCAAGTTAGCAAATTGCAAGGGAGTAAAACTGATGTCCAGAGTTTCCGTTTCTTCTTAAAAAGAAATACTGATCATCTTATTACCCCAGCATGTCAAACTACTTCTTTCTTTCTCAACATGTCTGCATCATTCTCGCAACCTCTAAAGCAAAGGACCTGGAGTCCACAGCGACCACAGAGAGAAACTTGGCGATTGCCCTCCAGAGACTAACTGAATCGAGGTCCAGTGAAAGGAAAAGGAATAAAAGTCTAAAACGTTTCAAGTTCTCAGTAACAGAGCACCTCCGTTAATTTGAACATTCAGAAGTAAGAAACCACTGTGACCTATCCTACAGTAGGCCGTCTCGCCAAAACGAGTACATGAGCATGGAAGAACAGTAACCAAGAAATCCACAGCCTCAGCAGGGTTCGTCTGTAGTAATGGGAGAAGGTGCCAGAAGGAAAGCGAACCCTGCAGCACTCTGACAGCCTGGCCTTTACAGAAGAGTGAGTGATGGAAGCTTCTCCGCAGCAAAAGGCAGATGTGAGCCAATCTGGAGTTTGCCAAACAGCTCAAACAACTCTGGAGCATAGGGAAAACCTTTCTGTGGTTTAAGGAGACAACATTAGGCTCTTTGGTCCTCATGCCAACGGCAGTGAATGCCAAGAAACAGCATGGCAGGCTGTTTTTCACCATGAAGGCATGAGAGTCTCATCAGGATTTAGATCAGAGAATCTGGTCCAGAGAGCTCCGCAGAGCACTAGTTAAGAAATTGAACATATTCTGAGCTGCAAGTGAGGGTCGGGGCGTTAAGAAGGCAATGACAACTTAATAGTTACACAACTCATCAACAAGTCTATTTTGAATTCTAATGTTGGGAAAGAGAAAACCATTACAGCAAATCATTAGGACTGAAAGCTTGCGTATAGTTTAAAATGCTAACATGGCCATGACAAGGCTAAGAAAGAATGGGTGCCGTTCCTCAATCCAGATGTTGCTGTCAACCTACTAAAATAAGGACAAAATGCATTCAGACTTGGTTGCATCCAGGAGTTTATTAAAAAGCTTCTGCAGGATCCCAATGTGAAGCTCACAGTGTTTGATAACTGAACCGGAGTGTTCATATTTACTTATCCCTGCTTTAAGAGTACTTTTCATCAGATAAGATAGAATTAACTGTTCCTGTCACACAGAAACTCCTTCCTTGTTGTTCTAAGTCTTGAACTCAATATGACTGATAGTTTTGTTTGTCGTTGCGTTCAATGAATAATTAGGACTGTAAAAGCTCATTTCTTCTCCACATACACACAAAAACAAATACGTGCAATTCAATTGGTGTTAACTTTAACAAATGTGTCCAATGCATGAGAATTAGCTTTGGCTTTACATCGCAAGAGCGTGCAACACTATTTGTGCATGCTGGCAAAATAAACAAGTCGGTTTTGTTTCTTAGAGAGGAAAAGAAACTTTCTGATGTCTCATCTCAACAAAAAGCTTTTGAGTGTATCTGTATGTGTGTCTAACATCAAGCACAAATCAGCCTGACGTGAGAGCCTTTGGAAACACACATATCCGTTTCAAACGTAGCTGCTTTTTTACAAGAAAGCTGTCCAGTGTGAGCAGCAGGTGAAGCAGCAGGAAGATCAGTGAGCTCTGCTTCGAACATGAGAAATGTGTCCTGGATATCAGACAGAAGAGATTCCAAATGTTAAACTGATGCTTGTCTGTCTGTTTGTCTGGGCAGGAGCACGGCCAAGGATAGAATTTAAGACACTTCATATTAATACGGATCATGGCGGTGTGGTGCTGTCTAATCTTAGAAAAGATTATTATGCTGCCCGACTAAGACACATACTCTGTTGTTGAGCTGCATCGGTACAGGAAGTCAACGGTTCGGTCTGGAAGTTGGTTTTTGGGCCACGGGTTCGGTACTTTAGATAATAGTTTTTTCGCTGGTGTTACCTTCTCGAGTCACCGACTGTCAGACCTACATCAGGGTGCTTACGGAGATGCATGCTCATATTGCTTGTGTTCCCTTTTACATATGAGAAGCCTTTATTCAGCAGCGAAACCGAAATGATCACACACCGGAGATTTGTATGAAGCCAGTGATTCTTCAAACTTCTGTCTCAACTCCTCTGCTTGCCATGGCTCTGTTTGTTTGTTTTTTTCCACTTATTTTAAGATAAGTGGTGCCGCGGTTTCTCAGCTCCAGGCTAGTGTATTACCTTTTTGTACTTTTACTGGCAGTTTGTGCAACAGACCGAGGCTGAATTACAGAACTCATGACCTGCGTCTTCTGAAGAAGCAGAACGCAGAACTGGAACAGACGTCAAGGCAGCGTTCAGAATTAATTCCAAAACTGAAAACCCGCGGTCCATAATGGCGTATTGTACCTTTCAGGGTGAACTGAACAGTTCAATATTTTCTCAAGAACCCGTTGCATACCTCGTAGCTATGACTGCGTCAACAGACGACTTCCATCATGAGCTGGATGCAGATAAACAGCAACTCATGAAGAGACAGCTGGAGGACCAATCAGCTCATCTCGCTTTCCAAACAGATTGAGATCAGGTTTATTCAGTGCTAATGATCCTCCTCAGCAGGACAGACAGAGCGACGGTGCGGACGGAGTTCAGAGTTTACATCAATCACTCAGGTTGCTTTTCAGACCCTATGAGCTACGTGTTTGGAGAGGGACTTCTTTCAGCTGTTGGCAGTCACTGGTTTCAGTATTAATAACCCATGTATTGGTCTTTCCTCTTGAGCTTTGTTTAATCAGTGCGAGTGATGAATTACCACTTGGCTTTCATTTGCTCAGAAACAAAAGTGAACCAGGAATCCAACAGCTCGACTCACTCGCTTTTCACCTCACATGACACTGCACGACTAACAAAACACAAAGTCGCAGTTTATATTGACATTTCAATGGAAACTGATCATAAACACTGCTGAAGGATCATGTTCAGGACTGATCACGCTGACGTTGGATGGACAACTCATTTTCTTGAGCGGCCACATGGAAAAACTAGGACCAGGTGTATCAGTGTACACTGATCAGCCATAACAATCTGCCCATTGACGGGTGAAGTGGGGGCATTTCAGAGCAAGTAAACATTTTTCCTCAAATTCAATGTGTTAAAAACTGGAAGAAAAATGGGGTTCAAGCTACATTTATCATTAACTTTCTACATTGCTTTATATAATTCAGCTCATCCCCTCGATTATGAGCGAAGACAGGGAATATCTTGGAGTGAGTTGAAGAAAGACCAAAGCATCAAAGCATCCAATGAAACTCTCTATAGGGGGTGTCTGCAGTTGTCAGTATCTATCAGTACTTGTCCAAGGAATGAAAACCTGTGACAAGTTCATGAATGAGCAAGGCTCATATGGTGACAAACATCCCGTAGAAGGGACAGTGGTGACATAGAGAGACAATCTCAGAACCTCCAGACTTGCTATCAGCCAAAGACCCAGCACAATATCAGAGAATAGTTTGTAATGTTATGGCTGACCCTGTGGGTATATTTCTCATTGACCTCACTCGGTTAACTGGCTCATGTGTCTCATAAGCCATAATAAAACACAGCAGGGATTTCCTGCTTTTTACCAAAGGTGTTGTTTGTGACTTTTGACTAATGCAACTTTTATGCATTCGGGGACAATATTGAGTCCAACTCTTGTGAATTCCTGTTACAGTTTAGGGCAATTTGACCTAAAGGGTATTGTATTTGCTATTTATTCTGCCATCTGTCCCATTGAACTCAGCACAGACTCAGTGTTTGATTTATGAGAGTGGACAGACCCAAGCGAACTGATTAGCTTTCTGACTTCAGTATCTAATCTTCAGTTTTCTTTTAATAGCTTTTAAAGTTTAAAAGGTTTTACTTTTTCAATGAAAAGATCAGAATTGACTCCCCTCTTCCTCTCTGCCCTGCTCCTCCAGGATAAAAAAAACCCATGATGTTTATCCAGTTTATATTCACCTAATGATCCTTGACATGCTTGATTCAATATAATTATACAATGAAAACCATGCTGTCATTCATGCAATGCATTGAAATATGCATGTGGTCAGAACCATTTTAGCAGCACCTTGCTAGAAGGAAACAAGGACCTTTTTTTTTCAATTCCAATGTGTTTCCGTGACAAAGTGAGAGAAATATCACATTGAGGAAAGATTTGCACATCAGCATGCGATTATAAAGCAGACCTATTGTCTGACTTGCACTGTGGGGCGACCTCGGTTTTTAAATGATAAGAAAGGAGAAAGTAATGAAAAACTGTATCAGAGAGTGTGACTGGAGGACTTACAGAGGCAGGTGGTGAACGTCGGGTTGGGCACGTAGCCATTTTTACAAATGCACCTGAAGCTGCCCACCGTGTTCACACAGTTCCCGTTGGGACACACGCCTTGCAGCTGACATTCATCCAGATCTGTGGGGGAAAACAAATCAAGAACACAATAAGTTATGGAGTTTTACCATGCTGTCTAAACGGGAAAACTTTCTGGCACAGAAAAATGCAAAGGCGATGGCATATTCAGTCTGTCACTGTTTTGTAAATGGGTAAAGTGGGAACGTTTCTACAGGCCAGCACTGTTTTTTAGTTTTCCCACCTGCACAAGCCTGTCTGTCCGAGGACGTTAACTCTGGTCCACTTGAAGCAAATAAGCTCAAACAAGCCACTGAAGTTCTTTTCGATCATGTGTGAATGTGATGGATCATGTAGGTAGAAGGAGCTTCTTAAAGCCAGAACTTCTATCCAAGTGAGACTCAGACGAAAGCCTCAGGCGTTCACAGTACATTTTTCTTCAACAGTCTCCCATCCTGTTAAAATGTCACGTATAGTTTCACGAACAGGTTTCCAATGAGTTCTTCAAAAGAGGACATGGTGTAATGTCAATAAACCATGGTTGATTGAAGGTGATTAGTGATAAAGCCATACGGTACGTTGGACAAAGTATCTGAAGGCAGCACAAGTTAAATAATGAATAAATGTAAGCAGATTACTAAAGTCCTTCAGTCCATCATTACGGGGATGAATATGAGAGGAGGCAAATGTCACTGCAGTCCATTCAATAGTCCCTCACAGCCATAATCTCACCATAATCTCACAGTGGTGTTACAGCAAAATGTCAAATGTGGCAGGAGAGATTTTTTTTGTCTAGGTGATGTTTTGATGCCGAAGCGTTGACTTTGAGAAACTCTGAGTCCGTCAGTGAGAAGAGACTTGGCCCAGATTACAGACTGTGACTCATGTCTGTATCCCGCTGCGACATCCAGCTCCGAGGTGAAGGGGAGTTCAGACCGTTGGGCCGCTATGTTTCAACAGGCTGTTGACAGCGCAAGGCTCGACATGTTATCCTCTCACCAAAGTCCAGGAAAATGTTCTTGTCTCACAAGCTTTTGGAAAACTAGAGTGCGGCACCGACAGAAGTGAGTCTGCATGATGGTCAACTACCTCAGTTTGCTGATCCCATGAAGCAACAGTTTAAGTACAAGCTCATGGATGTGGTCTTCAAAGCAAAATTTCTGGGCGGATGAAAAATTTACTCTCGAAACTACACATAAAACACACAACTCAAAGGATCAAGAAGCATTCCGATATCCGTGAAAGCTAAACATGTTCCAAATGTGTGTGTGTTCATGTTCCTATGTTCTGGATATATCTGAAGAAAAAAAAAATACTCAACTAAAGTAACTTGATTAAATGTAAATGTAACAAATGTAAAGAGTAAAAGTAATTTGTTAAGTTTCCACCTCCAGGACAGGAGATCAGTCACTGTCTGACTTTACTGCTTCTATACCGGCTGCTTCTAACCTGAAACATGTTACTGACTTTAATATACATTATTTGGTAATAAAGTAGGATCCATGGAGCAGAGAGGTTATTAACCCCTTCTGCCTTTGTAAATCTTCTCAATTTACCATGTGGAGAAGAATGATGCAAGTCTTATTATTATTTAATATTATTAAACTCAACTCAAACACACTGTCCTTATACTCATACATATCATACATATTTGTAATACATGTTATACACAGAAATAAAAGAAAATAAATCAACATCATTAATCAAAGTGAAAACACAGAGGAAAGCGCTGCAGGCTGATTAGGAGCAGAGCGTGATGGAATTGAGTTTATCTTTGGAGCGATCTGGTGATAAGTCAAAGCATTTATGCCAAAATGGATCTTTCATATCAACATTTTACTAACACTGTGGTCAACTAGTCACCTGTAACATAGCACTGAATTCACAGTCAAACAGAGATAGCATCATTCGTGATTCAGCACAACTTATTGAACATTTCTATCATCATCTCATCTACTGACAGAAGTAACCACAATCTTCACACTGAGCAGATCCCAAATGATTCACACACTCTTCAGCACTTCACAGCACTTAAGTTTTCTCTCGTAGTCACATTGTCTGGTGCGAAAACTTTCCCACACCAAAAAGTCTAATAAAACACCACAGAAAAAAAAATAAAAAATCCACTGTTAAAAAAAAAAAGAAAAGTAGCAACCTCCTGGAGAGAGTGTGTAAAGTTTTTATACCACCACAGGTCGAATGTCTCAGGCAGGATTGAACTGAGTGGATGGGGTTCATCCTCTGTGTGAAAGTTTGAGCAAATCTGTAACAGTTGTTGGTAACCTGCAAACCAACGTAAGAGGTTAAAACCAGCAGAATGACTTACCGAGACAATGGGAACTGTTGATCCTCTTGTAGCCCTGAGGACAGTCGATCAGAGGGATGGCTGGTGAGGACGAGAACGGAGAGAAGGAAGGGGAGAGATCGTTTACTCCATTAATCCAGACATGACCAATATGGAACAGATACACATAGAGCAGGATATTTAGGTTTCTGATCTCCCATGTTTCTTCATGCTGAGAGATTCTTCTTTTGAGAGATGAGAGATTATTATTGAATATTCCAGAAATACTTTGTTCCACTGTACAAGTATTCCATTAAAATTAGGTAAAAGTTCACACCTTTTTGATTTTCATCTCAGTATCGTCAAGTTGTCCACCTCGACTTGTGAGATAACCTTCAATAAATTGTGTCTTACCAAAGAAGAACAAAACCCTGAGGGAACAAACAACTAATGTTGTTGTGGCCCATGGTCGGTATCAAATAGTAACAATATCTTTGTATGACGAGCAAATGTATGACAATATTCTACATATATGCTATGTAGTCATTTCCATCTATTCTATCGGTTGAAACTGAATATAATCAATATTAAGTATATTATAAGTCACAGAATGCATCATGTGTTCGGCAGGTTATTCTGTGGTACTGTAGCAGCATTCTGTGGTCATACAGGGACATCTAGTGGCCACAGAGAGCATGTGCTGGTAAACTTTGACATATAAGTCACTTCGTATTTTAAGTCGCAGGACCAGTTAAATAACTAAAAAGAATGTGGTGTCATCTCTGTATTCAGGTCATTATACAAGCTGGTGTTGATTTGTTCAAGAAGGTAATGTCTTGATTAAAATATATAAATATATTTTAAGCCATAAAAAATTATAAAACCTACT
>NC_137642.1:4020027-4142527 GCF_963383615.2 Lipophrys pholis | reverse complement strand
CATTGCAGGAAGATTCTCCATTTAATTCTTCATTAAGGACAGCAGAGTAATAACAGAGAAATGTTTACTCTCAAAATCTGTAAAAGTCCTGAGATGTCAGTGAAATTCAAAACGCTCTAGTATTTTGAAGTGACAAAAAAGAGATTTATTTTCTTCTTTTATGAAAACATCTGTGCCGAAATAGGACAGCAAATGGAAATTATTCTCTTTTCCATTGATTGACGATTGACCAAATCATGAAATCAGAACAAATGTGTGATATTTCCAGTGGTCGTGGAAGGAAACTGCCAAAAACAGCAATTCATTGAAGTTAACTACCTGAAAAAAATGGCACGTATGAACAGTCCAGTCATCACAACAAATCCTTAGAGAGCAGAAAGCCCCAAACCCAGGAGCAGCAAGCCCGTCTTCGTGAAGAAAAAACACTCCAGTGAAGCCAAACACTGAGGAAAACACTCAATCTAACCAACATAATCAAGAATGAGCCTTCAATATAAAAGTAACAAGCGAGTCAATTGACTCCACACTCGCCATCACCTTCAGCCTCTTCCTCAACAACCGAGGGATGAAGGTGAAGCTGAGTTCTCTAGGTTCCCTTCACATATTTTCTCTAGTTCACAGATCCTCCAGTTGTCTCTGAAAAGAGGTACATAACACTGAGGTTTAGAGCTCTGTTGTGGAAAAAGAAAAGTCATCCGTGTCCAACGGGTCCAGGAGGTCATAAAGCAAAGTTCAGGCTCACTCAGTGTTTAGGAAACTCGATAACCAGAAGAAATTGGTAGAAACTGTTTCTACTTGTTCTATCTCTGGACTCAGACTTCTTAAAGGATCTAAAAAGGTTCCTGCATCTGTGTGTGAGTGTTTTATTCCTAAACCCTGACAGCATAAGAAAAAGCAACACCTTCAATCCAGGAGGGGGGCAATCAGAGAACCAAACTTATGAAACAAGGTCCCAATAGAAGCGAAGAGATTCCGACGTGTCGTTTTGACAGAATGTAAACACGGATCTTTCACTGGTGCTGTTTTCAAAAATCATATTTAATTAAGGAACTTAACTTTTAAGAAGGTTTTACCAGTTTTCTTCATTGCAATTTATTTTGCCATTTCCGAAGCGGGCCTTTTGCATGTCGGGCTGCAGTAAACAAGATCTTCACCATGAAGACTAAGGTGACGTTAAAAGACAAAAATTTATGAGAGCGAAGGGGAGGGGCTGAAACCCCTGAGTGGTGGTGCTTTGGGGAAACACCTCTTAGGATTAATGAGCTTTGTAAAGTGGATTTTACAACCGTCTTAACCTTGAAATGTTTTTGGTAACCGAGGCACAGAGCCAGTCCGCTGACATCTGATGGTATGGTCCGCTGCCAATGTTTCACTTATGACTGTGCGGAGGAGTCAAGAGCAAAAAGTAGGAAGGTTCCAATTGTAGAGTCACAGAATGCGAGACAAATGAACCAAATGGACAAGTGGGAAGTGTCTGGGACCTCAGGAAAGTTGGTTCCAAAAGAAATTTACCTACAGGACAAACATTTTCTTGTTCATGATACTTCTTTTGTTTTAAATCTTTTCTTTCCAAATGACTGCGGTGGGATCTTCCAGAATGGGTCCCCGTTAATTCCCATAAACCTGAACAACTGAACACATCCTTAGTCTAATAGGCTTGTTCCTTCTGTCCATGCTTGCAAAATCTGGCCATCCTCAGAAGTTATTTGATCTGAAACGTTGCGTTTATTTGGTCAGTCTTGGATTGAAATGCAGAGCTCTGCAAATTCAAGTTGTGATGTGTTGGTTTAGGAGAAGAAGAAAATAGATCTTTCTCTCCATGCTAAACACTTCACTGAGCTCACTGACGAGCTCCACCGCTTCGAGCTGTGCAGGCCGTGTTTACGAGGTTGATTCAAGGTTTTTGTTTGTTTGCTGAAAACAGCCTGCTGTGGCTGGCTGTTGATGGGAGCGCGGCGCTTGAATGAAAACATGGAAAAGGTGGACTGCGAAAAGACAACAACAAACTTAAAGGTGCGAACGAGCCCTGCAGATCCGAGGCGAACTGGAGCGTTGCGTAATGGTTTCTTGCGGGTACAGCACGAGAAGCAACACCTGTCATGTTACACAGTCATTTCATTCAATGCTGACAGTAAAGAATACTGACTGAGACAGTTTGAATACATGAAGAAGTGTGCTGATGTTTCTGTACATTCTCTAGCCTGTCATATGCAGCAGCAAGGACATGCTGCTTCACAACCTTGAAGTCATTGGTAGAATGACGTTACTTCCTCAGAAAAAAAGGGTTCTGACGTTCTGCTGTTCCCCACAGATGAAATAGTTAAAAACAAGACAAAAGGTTAAAAACACTGTATTCTAACACAATCATGTCCAAATATCAACTCTGGGCCAACAAGTTAAGTTGTTGAAGCTCAAACACAGAAGTCCTGGAAGAAAGCTTTTTTATTTACATGGTCTGCTCTTCGACTTGGAATAATGAGGTCCAAGGACATTTCCATCTATAAGTGCTCACATGCTCAATGACAAAGAACAGTTGTGTGCATCACGATGTTATTCTTCAATTATTGATCGTTAGCCTCTGCAACAGTAGAGCAACAAATTGATGGAGAACCTGAGTACGAGAATAGGTATACCTGAACCATCATGTCCATAGAAGCAGAGAACACTGAGGTGGTGCATCAGTTAGCGTGGTCTCTTTGAAGATTGTGCTGAGACGCACAGCCGATCAGCCATAACAATATGACCACCTGTCTGAGGTCATCCCTGGTCCATCAAGGCACTAACTCCAAGAGACACCTCAGGGTGTGTTGTGGTTCTTGGTTCCACAACGATCGCAGCAGAGCCTTTAAAAGTAGCATTGGGAGGACATGAACTGGTTCAATACTGTTCAAGCCTTGGACCACTTTTTATGGATTTCTAATTGTAAAATAGTCTTTTTTGATGAAACTAAGTGTATAATAAAAGTAACAAATAACTCTTTTGTTATTTTCTAAGAGTTGACATTTGGTGGTTTCCTGTGAGACAGACACATCACATCACAGCCTGAGTAAATGCATCTCTGATGTTTCTGGAGCTGGTTGCTGTTACGTTACGGCCCTGTGAGACACTGTTTGAGCCTGGTGGAAATACATGGCTGTTATTTAATGAGAGGCTCATTTAATCCCTTAATAATCCCTGTATTAGATCATACTCTGATGGTAAAACGAGCGCTGGAGAAGAGGAAAACACACACACTACAGGACGCATGTGATCAAACAAATGCTCACGAGCAGCCGTAAATTCCTGTTTCTTTTCTTGCAACAAAAGCAGCAACGTATCACATGACCACAGAGAGACCACCGCAACCCCCCCACCCGAGAGAGCGAATAGCATCTCCACAGATGGAAACTAGGACACCAAACCCCCGTGTGTGTGTGTGTGTGTGTGTGTGTGTGTGTGTGTGTGTGTGTGTGTGTGTGTGTGTGTGTGTGTGTGTGTGTGTGTGTGTGTGTGCGTGCATGTTTGTTTTTGCATCCCGCTGCATCTGCGTGTGATTGTGCGTGTCCATCTGCGCATAATGTGTCTGTTCCTGTCCGCACGAGTGCATCATCGCCACCGTCACTTGTGTGTGAAGCGACGCGTCGGGCAAGCTTCTGTTGTGTCGAAGAGGAAAGTCTTCAGACTGCCGGTATAGAGATTTACAACGATAAAAGAAAAAAATCAAAGGGATCAAACCCTCCAAAACACTCAAATTTCATCAAATGAAACCAACCAAAAGCTTCATTTCTGAAAGTTTTTGCCCATCATCACTAAAAACGTGACATAGTGGCGTTAGCCTCCGTGCTATCAGGTGAGAGAAATACCGTCATCATCTAAAAGGAAGAGGAGGGGAGTGGAAGGGGAGAGGCGGGACCAGGAAGCGGTGCCGACCAATGACAGCTTGACGTATGGCGCCGGCAGCACGCGAGGTGGGAGCCGCAACCGAGGGCGTCTATAAATCCTGCCTTAAGGATGAAAGACTGCCACAAAGGAGATTAGTGTCCACAGCAGCTAATGAGGTACTATATCAGCACAACACACACACACACACACACACACACACACACACACACACACACACACACACACACACACACACACAAACACACACACACACACACACACACACACTGTACAATACGTGCTCGGGAAGAGAGGCAGCGGCTGTCGAACAGCTAACATACTGTACGTTCAGGTCAGTCAGAACAGGAAAGTGTCACGACTTCTCAAAAGCTAATAAGTGTGAAGTTATAGAAATGATCCGATGATAAAATTGGCTAATAAAAGTTGTGGGGGGCCAGTTGAGCTGATTTCCCCTTTAAAACAGACCAAACACAAGCATTGCAGACACTCTTGTAAATCACATTGGATATTAATTGATTAGCATATATTCTTCTTGGGTCCAGTTTACATGACAACATTAGAGAAAATGGAAAACCTTCGTAGCGGTTTGGGGTCTCTGCACACAAAGTCTGGAGGGTTTTTATAAAACGGCTTCCAAAGTGTAACTTTTTGAAAATTCTCCAACTTTGTCTGCATGTAGACGCAGGAAAACATAAGTTATCTGAAACGCTGCCAGTGTTGCCACAGTTAGCTTGATTACTAGTTACTCTTTTAAAAGTAACTTAGTTAATTTACGGATTACTTGTTTTTAAAAGTCACAAAGTTAGAATACAAGTAACTTTTTAGTTAATTTCAGCAGCTGCCAACAACACCCTCCACAGTCTCAACATAAAAAAGCAAACGGGTTTTGCTGAAAACTCAGAAAAAAAGGGGCGGGGCTTCCTGCCACTATATCGTTTTACTCGGGAAAATTACAAAAATAGTGTAACATCTCTGCAGTTGTGTTCTTGTTGCAATGATATGGTTCTGTTTAATAATAAAGTGACTTTAAAGACAAGAAACTTGTCCTGTTGGACGTTACAACGGTAACAGAGAAGTAACTTTAATCGAATTACTGTTGATAGTTTTAAAGTTGACAGTCACCATAATAAAAGTCCAAGTTGGTCGTCTGTCCACTAGTGTTCTCCCATTTTTAATATTAATAGCGTATTGTTCTCTTCACAAACCCAACGAACAGCGCCAACTCATGGCCTGGCATGCTAACTACATCATTTTCAGCGTTTCTGCTGTTTACAACAACCTTTTTCAACATGTCGGCGCGTAAACGCGTAACAACAATGCAAAAAGGATTAATCTTTACTTTTAAAACATTGCCTTGTAAACATAGCATTAGTATTTGAGTGGCACACAAAAATCCTATATATCCACAAAGGCAAGTGTGTTAAATTAATAGTTTGTCAAATTTAAACACACAAACTTTCAGTAAGAAAGTAGGAAATAAAGATTTACATGACAAATATTTATATTTTAGGTTAAATCTATGAATACGTATGACTAAAATGTTAAACATGTTAAACATTTTAGTGGCTTTATTGGAGTTTCTTACAACTTGATCAATGATGGTGATTTATTTCTTACATTTCAAGTTGAGTTAGATGTTTCAACCATTTTAGACATTTTACCCCTCTCTACATATTTCTAGTAGTTTTAGCTGCTTAAGAGCTTTTAACATAGCTTTATACAGAGCTAATTTAACTGGCTTGGGCATTTCTGCTGCTTTAGCCATTTTAATCACTTTTGCCCTTTCAGTTATTCTTTTGGATATTTTTTCATAATGGAAAGATTTGAGCAGTTTTAGTCATGCTTAGCTACTTAGCATGTTTTGTATGGGATCTTATACGTAACATGGAAGGACACTTACACTTTTTCTCTCTTTTCTTAAACCTCGGTGATGGTGTGTGTGTGTGTGTGTGTGTGTGTGTGTGTGTGTGTGTGTGTGTGTGTGTGTGTGTGTGTGTGTGTGTGTGTGTGTGTGTGCGTGTGACGGCCCCCCGACGAGCAGTCCATGAGAGACGGTCTCTGCGGTCGATAGTAATCACAAGGCGCTGTGGCGTTAACAGCAGATGACACATCGTTCAGACACAAAGCAGAGCGATCCATAACTCCCCGTAGGCTCAGATCCATGAATATACATTTACACACATATCATCCACTGCGTACAATAATTCTTCTCCTTATTAAGACATTCTGGGTGTGATTTTGATGGCTCGTTACTCTGACGATGCTCCCTTTTTTCACCCAAACAGCAGAGCTTGGATCAGAGCTCATGGACCTTTAAATCAGATGAACAAGACCTGTAAGATATTATCTGTTTTATCATAGCTAATGGATATTCAATTACAATAGCATCTTATATATTAAAATTTCTTGCATTTATTGACTTCATAGTGTTGAATTTACCTTTTTTGATTTCTATAAGATATTTAGCTTTAAACAATTTTTTATTACATTCTGTGTTGTTTTCATATTTTTAAAATTCTTTAAATTGTATTTGAATCATTTTTTTTTAATTTTGCTTCTTTTTTCATTTTTATTTAAATATGTTATATGTAAAATATTTTATTTTGTTTAATGGTTTTATTTTTTTTCCCTCATTTTTATTTAAATAATCATAATTTATTTGATGTTTTTACTTTTGTTTAAAGATTTTATTCTATTTAACGATTTTATTTTTATTTTATTTTTATAAAGATATTTTATTTCAATTTTATTTAATTTTATTTACAAATTTTATTTTATTTTATTTAGATACATTGGCTGTTCTCTTTTTTACCTCTTTTAACAGTTTTAGTTGTTTTAGCTACTGTCGCCATTTTACCGTTATCCACCTCTTTGGGCTTTTTAACCATTTTTGCAGGTTTTTGCATGTTTTAATGATTTGAGCGGTTTTTCTTTCTAGTTCTTTCTAGCTGTTTAGGCAGCTCACATATTTAAGTGGCTTCAGATATTTTAGCTTTTTCAGCAGGTTCTGCCTCCTTGGCCTTCCTCGACCTGTTTCTCAGAGTTTTAGCCGTTTTTGATGTTTCAGCTTAACTTTTCGTATTTTCTCTCCACATATCAAACATGCAGCATAACGGCAGTAATGTAAATGAATGAAACTCTCAGTTTTATTGATTTGGATTGAATCATTGTTAAGTTATCAAGAAGTGACTTTGGATACTCAACATTTGTCAGCTTAAGTAAAAGGCAAAGTAAGATTGCAGTGGAGAGTCGATAGTTGTAACGTGTCGTTCAGAGAATTCCTGTTATCTTTGCCTGGTGATGAGCTCAAACAGCCAAACAAGAGCTGCTGGTGTGAAAACCACAGCGGACAAAGCCGCTCTGTCGGTAATTATGAGTCAGAATGTGTCTAAAAACAGCCCCAGAACAGGGCCGACATGCAGCCACATCAAAGCTCCAACCCTAAACCCCCCCCACACACACCCCACCCCCAACCCCCCTCGTATGAATCCAGCCCTGGACGCTACAATTAGAGAAAGCGAGAAGTTTTTCTATGTGAGAGGAACAGTGAACCATCCTTCCTCCAGGCTGTGGCAAGAGGTCGAATCTGAACTTCAAAAAAGTGTTTCTCCGGGAAACACTGGGCACAACTACACTCGTCTCTGTACTCCAGCTCGGACACGACGGAAGATAATGAGCTCTGGATATCATTAGCACAACACGCTAGCATGCATGCGGCACACGACACAAGTCTTCAAGCCTTTTAAAACGTCATTGATCTGCATCTCAATGACTACAGCTGGTAGTGTTGGAGTAACACATTTCTTCAAATCTCTTGGTGAATGTAAACAGATCAAGTGACCTTTGTAGGAGCGAAAAAGCATCATCATGTAGTCCTATAATCAGTTTGTGTGGTACACGTTACCATAGTGTAGAAACTACAGTGAGAGGCTTTGTTTCTCGGTTCCCTGGTCATTTGATAAATACTGTGGGAGTACCCATGACAGAGAATACCAGCTATATTGGTGCTGTGGTCACTTGAGGTCACTATAAATCCCATTTCCTGATTTCAGGGGTTGTTTGAGGATGAGAAACTGATAGAAACTGACCATTCGTTTGGAATAACAATGTTTGTGTCCATTGGTTTTGTTTTTGTAATACATCCATGGGCAGGAAGCCAAAGAAACCACGTCACCAACAAATTCACAGGCTTTGGCCATCAGAGGTCAAAAAAGTCAGAAGTTAAGCTCCATGGTGGAGGGGGATGCAAGTTAAGGAAGTGAACTGAAACGCCTCAAGACAAAACTCTCAATCAAAAAGCTCCGGTACCAATCTGGACTCTACGACACTGGTGAAGAACAGATCGTTCCGATTCACCCTCGCCAACATTAACATTGAGTGTTTAGTTTAAGTGGAGTGGAAAAAGCAAGCGGAGTAACTTTGCACTTTTGGACCACGGTGCCAGCAAAGATTAATCATTTCCCAAGTAATTAAATGAATCCATGTCAAACGGTAATTCAAAGCTGCTGCACTGTCCAGCACTACATAAGGCCTCCGCTCTGCCAAAAACTCTCCTCTTCAGAGCGGCTGATTGTTGTGCGAAGCTTCGGTGAAGGAGAGAGACTCCTCTGTACGACGCACCAAAGCACTCTCGGGCAGCCGCTGCGCTCAAGCACAGCCAAGTATCGTCAAAGTACCCATGTGGCATCAGCCCTGAGGGAAGGCGGCCAGGACCCAGAGAGGTTCTGAACCTGACACAAGTACACCAGCACAGGAAGCCGTTCAACACTCGTTATACTCCTCCGACAATACTGTGTCGCACAACCATCTTTAACTCTGGACTGACACAAGGAGATTCTATGAAGGAATGGAAGATGTAGGGATAACTACCTTCAAGAAATACGCTAATAGGCCGGCCTATGTAGAGTGTTTAACTGAATATGGCATACTAGGAGTGTGGTCCAGGTAGCGCAAATACTGTGATGCTAACGGCGTACAAAGAACATTGTTATTGCCGTCTGTTTCTACCAGAAGCAGGAATATATCAGGTCAGCCTTCAGCAGTAACGCTTCTGTTATTGTGGTGAGAATCATTTTTTCAACTGGCTCGTCTTGACTTTTATTTGTGGACTTCAATAAAAGATGTCATACAATCTTCTCTAACTCTTTGGCTTTGTGACAGATCATCCCGCATTGTGTTTTTCTCATTTCAAAGAATTGGTGGAGTAAATAATGAAATGTACTTTCTACAACATCATATCCACTACAACAATCTGTCATCGTTCAAAAGTTTGTTCAACAGTTTGTCCTACAACTATGCTCTCTTTCTTTAAAGAGTTGGGGAAGTAAATACACCAAACAAGATTTAGAAAGCAGGCAGCCAAGTTACTTTGGTTTTCTCCGTTTATAACTTGAGGTTTTTTGTATTGATGAAGCCATGTATGTACAAATACTTAGAAAGACAGATGTCCCAAACTCCAATTTGATTGAGATCTGGCTTTAATCTCTTGGTTAACCACATTGATGTGTATGTTTTCCTCACACAGTTGACTCAGTCCCAGTGCTGACCTGAAGATGGTCTACAACCAAACTACAACAGGAAATCCTCCATCTTTGACGGGTCGTGATCACCATTCTGAACTCATGTAGGCTGGGTTGAAGGTGTTTGAGATGCGAGAACGTCGTTTCTACTGCTACAGTCACTATTGCTGCAAATAATGTCGATCGTGCAATTTCTTTTAAACAAGGGTTCAACAGCATTTAGGGAAACGAACATTCATGTCGGTGAATAAAGACCTTACAGGTTGCAGGCAGAAAGAAAAAGAAAAGAACTCACCACTTTGTCCTCCTGCAGCCCAGTCGAGGAAATGAAAAGAAAAACAGAGAGAATGAATAAATAACAACGATCCAATGTTCCGTCACTCAACACGGAAGAGTATGCAAGACTTTTTGGAGAAAGACGATGCAGCAACGGAGACCGAGAATCATCATTGCTAACAGGACGCCAGTTGGCAGAAAAACAGAAACTATTTCAGACTTTTTTCAATTTCTTTCTTTTTTTAACCCTTTCCTTCAGAGAAATGTTCGTGAAAGTCTTGTGCTTGAACGGAGCTGTTGAATTCACTCATAGATCTATGAATCCATGAAACATAGAAATAGAGAAATCAACCAGTAAAGCCAGTAAATCATGAGAATAGAATGATAGGTCAGCGAGCTGTGTGTGATTAACACTAACTTTAAGCAATAAGGAGTTTAATCACCCAACAACACAAATATAAGAAGAAATATAATACCAAGATCGCTCAAATAAAGCTAATCTTTCTCAAGATGGCGGTAAATCCTATCAAATTAGCAACGATGATTAGCAAGGTTAGTAAAAGCTGATGAGACGTGTTTGTGGTGTTGTCAGTGGAACCTGTTAGCGCTTAGCATGTTTAACCATCTTTATGAGGACAAAAGTGATGTTTTCAATTGTACAGATTATATTATAACAGATCTTCTTCGAACTGTAAGCTATGCAAAGCTAACTAGCTTCTGATTGGAACCAGACACACAGATTTAAAATATAATTTCCTTTTAAGAGAAAACAAATTGGGGAATTTTGTTTCATGCTGTGTTACTTAATGTTTGAAAGACTTGTTGAGCTAATGAGCATAATGAGTTACTAATCTTCGTGGCCGGCTGTTAACGTTGAGTTAAACGTCTTTCTCAGACTTACTGCTTTTTTCACAATTGTATCAGTGCAATGTTTACTCATTATCTCAAATGTTCAAAAAAGGATGTTGGTTGAAGCTGAGCAGCTAGCCTCAGCCTGTCCAGTCCTGTCAGTCTCATACTTTAATCAATTAAATCCTTTTCAGGGTCAAACTTTTGGCCCTGTTCTGGCGTGGAGGCGTGGCTTCCACTAAGAGGGGTGTGGCTTCGATGGAGAGGGGTGTGGCTTCGACTGAGGGCTGTGGCTTCCACTAAGAGGGGTGTGGCTTCGACTGAGAGGGCTGTGGCTTCGACTGAGAGGGGTGTGGCTTCGTCTGAGAGGGGTGTGGCGTCCACTAAGAGGGGTGTGGTTTTTGACCTATAGGGGTGTGGCTTTGACTGAGGGGGGTGTGGGACCATGTTTGGGATTGTGAGTGACAGTGTTGCAGATTGTGTTGCCTTCAGGATCAGTGGGTACTTTGAAATATGTACCTCTACTCTGTTTACACTGTATTCACCCGATAGCTGTAAGTAAAGTTATGCTAAGGAGACGGATCACATTTACAGGCTAGTTTGGACAATTCTTAGAAATTGTCAATATATAAAAAAAAGTTAAACATTACAGATGGTTAATTTTAACATCCATACTTAAAGAAACAATAATGTTTCCCATTTCCACATAAGACCGTGAATGCAGCGCAGTATTGCTGAGTACTATGGTGTCCTCGTCGGGCTAACCTGCTGGCGTGCAGTTAAGAAATACAGATACAAATATAAATAGCAAAGCTCCAGTGGAAAGTGGAAAGTATCGTAAGGCTGAGTAACATTCAGGAAGACGCTTTTAGGTATCAATACAGCAAGTAGAGATAAGCTTTGTATGAACTGGCTTCATACTATCAGCTGCTGTTAATGTTCTCAATGTGTTCATTTCAAACTTCAGTCCTCCTCAGTCGTTCTTTTGAATCTCAATGAAGGAAACACAATCAGGGAACGCCCTGAGCTTTCTTTGCAACGCTGTCACTGAAAAAATGAAAATAAAGGATTTTATCAAAAGAATTCCAGAGCTGAATCAAAATGATATGTAAAGGGAAAAAACTTTTCATACACTTATTTGTATTATGAATACAATGTTTAAAATTTCTTAAAATTGAAGATCAAACCTTGAACATTAAGTTTCAAAATATTTTTTTTCAATCACATTTGTTTTTCAAACGAACAAACATTTTGACCTGGATCTAGCTCCATACATTACTTCAATATGACCTGCTGCACCTTTAACTTGTGGGTTGAGTCGCTGAATTAGACACAATCCAACGAAAAAGGAAGATTTGTGTTTGTTTATTCGGTAATAAATTTCCATTTTGTCTGTATGAAGACAGCGTGGAAGCATAATCGGCATTAATCAAATGATAAATCATTTCAAATATCATGCAGTTATTTTATGATTTAAGGTTTGTACTCAGTGTGGAGTTCCTGAACACACCGCCTCAAACTAATGAGGTGTGTGTGTGTGTGTGTGTGTGTGTGTGTGTGTGTGTGTGTGTGTGTGTGTGTGTGTGTGTGTGTGTGTGTGTGTGTGTGCGCACTCGCTAAATGCCACAGCGGCTATGTAGCGGAGGGAAAGACGGGACATCACTTATTTCAGAGGAAGGCTCACCTAACAGCACCAACACACACACACACACACACACACACACACACACACACATACACACACACACACACACACACCCCACTGTGTGCGTATAGGGCACCTCCGGACCCCTGGGAGCTCACGACAGAGTGGGGGACCACCCCCTCTGTCCACGGCTCACTCTAATGCCCAATTAACCTTTACCAGCTCTCACCTGGGTCACACACACACACACACACACACACACACACACACACACACACACACACACACACACACACACACACACACACACACACACACACACACGTTACAGAATTGTGAGGAAAAATATTTTTGAAAAGAATTCAGTTTGTTTTTTATTTATTTTTACCTTTTTTTTCAAGAACACAAACTGCAGGGAAACTTTACAGAAAACAATATTTGTCTGTCAATGTCATTAAAATAAACTTCAATCTTGCACAAAGCCATCATCATGAACGTTTTAACCATTCAAAAGCCAGTTTAATTGAAAAGAATCCAATAGCGAATTACTTTAATGTAAAAATGTATTTTTAAACTTCTTATGGAATATTTACCACCATCTGGAGTCATTTAAGTACAAAAGTGTCCCTTTTAGTCGTAATTACAAAGTATAATCATGTATTCTGTAATGTTAGGGCGTCATCAACAATAAGAAAAAACTGTCAACTAATTTATAAGCCTGTTCATGTCATATTCATCAATAAATATTTATTAATATTTAACTGAGCATTTAAGAGAAAACATAAAATATATTGTTCAAAAGCTGGTAATTATTCAATATTTGATCATTTCGATCAGAGCAGAAGTGATGGAAATATAAAAGAAATATAATATTAATCTGCACTATTTTTATATCAGAGCTTTAGAAGTGGACATTTTTGTCCTACGGGACTTTTGGAGGGTGGAAAATGTTTGCATGCTCAGGGCCCTGCATACTTCCATAAGAACGAGACACTACAAAACTTCAACAAGATACTTCAGCATGGACGACTGGCACTGCCGAATAAAATGTCTTCTGACAGAAGGAGCTGTGCAAAAGACCCTGGAATGTCTGAACTTTCTTCTTGTTCTAATGGAGTATGAAACGGCCTTTATTTCATTTAGCTTTTAGAAAAACGTATCGTGAAAATTTTAATTTACAAAAATCTTACAGTTACAGGGAAAAATGTACCCAAATCATAGAAAAATTCCAAAATGATGTCTTGCAATTAAAACTAGGTTTATATTTGTATTATTTATTCATCATTGATTCCTATTCATATTCTTTGTTTATTTTTGTTTATTAGTACAGTCCAACAGTATGTTTTTGACCCTTATCTGTAGACTGGAGCACCTTTCCTCGAAACCTTAAAAATCACATGAGCTGGTTGGCATTACTGCATAATGTATTTTAATATTCTGTATGAATTTTAGGCATCCAGGTGATGAATTTGAATGGTTATTGCTAATGTTAATGATAATGTTACTAATTGTACTGTGGGTTATATTTAAATTGTGCATTGTAATGTGTTCCTGCTCGATGCATTGTTTGTATAATGCATTGCATAAGATTGTGCGTATTCTGCATACATTTTTATGAAACTAGGTGATACAAATTAATAGTTATTGTTAATGTTACAAATGTTTTTGTCGGCTATATTTGTATTATAATGTTGTGTTCCTGCCTGTGGACTGTAGATGGAAACAAGTTAAATCTGGCACAAAGCATCTTTTCTTTAAGATTAATGTTTTTAAGTATAGTATAGAATAGTGTTTTTTTTTTTTTTTTTTAACATGGTCCCTGAAAAATAAACAAATAAATCAAAACAAATAAACATGGATTCACCGTGTTGGAGCGCAGAGACACTCGCCCCCCGCAGCGAGCGCAGAATTTGGTCTGGCAGTACGAGCAGAGGTTCCCGCAGCCGTCTGCGAACTTGGTCTTGTGGCAGATGCCGCAGGTGGGGGCATCGTCGCGGTGGACGGCCGAGCCCGCTGCCGCCGTGGCCTGCCGGATCACCGTCTCCCTGTAGCTGGACAACTGCTGCTGGATTCCTCTGGAAGAGCAGAAGAAAAGATTTGTCCAGTGTGATGAGCCTGCCGTATCATTTTTCAAAGGTACTTGTCAACCTAAATATAGTGGCAGTTGTCAGAGAAGTGCACTTGGGATCTGGAGTTTACAGGTTCGACTGTGGCTCCCTGAGCATGACCTTTAACCCCCATCAGCTCCCCGGAGCGCCTTAATGTGGCAGCTCACCACGTCCTAGAAATAAGATGGATAATTGCTGAAAAGGGAATTTTCCCGAGGGGATTAATAAAGAATGCTTTCTTTCTCCATGTGGTCTGTGGCTGTGATGAAGGTTTTATTTACAGCGCTCACCAGAGGTTACACATGAATTTGGGCCGTGTTGCCTGATGAAGTAACAGGACAAGATAATAAAAACTATTAAAAAGGATGTAAAACTCCTAGAAAAAAACCACCATTGTGCAAGCCGTTGCCAGACACGACTACAGTGACTGAAGTAGAATCGACTGCCGGTCTTCTATACCTATTCTGTTTCCCATGCAGCCAAACTTTCCAGTCATATACTCAAAAGAAATACCAGGCCCAGAGCCTGGGAACAGAGGGAAGACCTTCCACCCAAATGGGTCTGGAACGGCAGCTGGAAAAATAAATGTAACTTTTACACCATTGTGACTTATGTATGTGTTTTTAACAGCTGCAACTTAAAGGATAGAAAACTGACTATTGGTTTTTTGTTTGTTGAGATGTGATGTTTTATCAAGTAGAAAGCTACCTGGAAAACTACATGCTCACAATCAATCCAATTCAACTTGATTCTTTATTTAGTTTGCACTGTTCCTAAATCATCAGCCATCACATCCTAACATTTTGTATCGTTAATATACAGTAGAATGGACAATTACATGTTTTTGAAATAGAATAATACTTCACTACTTATTTTAACAAAAAAAGAGTTCCTTCAAACTATACATTGTTCATTTTAGTCGTCTGCATCACTGTAATGTGTCCTAATAATGTCCACATACTGTGACTTTGTTATTGTCGTGTTGAGACTCAAAAGACTTCCATCAGTTAGTGGGAGGAAGATGCTCTATAATCTGGAACCTTTAGGCTGATGTTTATTCCAGGCTGCTTTATGCTTTACACAGTCGCTGTGGACACAAGCTAACAAGAGTTTAGTGGAATAGTAACAGGCTGCTGGGGAGACCACCGTTCTTAGATCCTGCTATTGCTCACTGTTGACTTTGAGAGCAAGTGAAGGAGAAACAGAAGCCATTGAAACTTCAGTAATTGTAACAGTTTTGCTAATTTAATAATAATAATTCAATAATTACACGGTAAAGCCAAATGTATAGAAATCACCATAATATAATGGATTGCATGTGTTTATCTAGGTTTTATTATAAATGCCAGCAAGTATCCATTAGATGATTGTGAACCTTCATAACATCACTCACTTCTCTTTGGACTTCTGAAATCAGGAAACTTCCTCTGACTATCAAACCATTTGCTAACTGCTAAATACTAACCTTGCAGTAACCTGAAATTGTTGGACAAAAGTTTGTCCAAACAGCTAGAAGACAGTCCTCATAGTGGTGGTTTGACCCTCTTGCCTTACGGTGTGGTCAAACGTCTTGGATCTACCCCAGCTCACAAACCGAATAGAAACCTACGACTGTGCACAGGATGTGAGCTCACTTCTATAAATAAAGGGCAATAAAGCAGCAAAGAAAAGGAGGAGTGGTTATTGTTGTGTGAAAAATAAGTAAAGGAGAGGTGAAGTGAAACCGGAGTGATGAAGACAATCGTTGCATTAAGTTGAGTCAATATCCCCGTTCTCAGGACTGTTTGTGTGGTTTGGTGCGATCACCTTCTTTTCTGGGTGTGCTATTGTTTCAGGCTGCTTCGCCAACACCAAAGAAACTCTTGCAATCGATACAAGTGAGAGGACGAGTATTGGTTTTATCTGAGGTGGTACAGTATGCTGATTAATGGGATTTCACACCATGGAGATTGAGGAGAGAGCAAACAGAGGGAAAACAGACTAGAGGGACACAACAGAAGAAGGTATACACTCCATATTCCAGCAGATGAAATGACACAAAAGGTTTTAGAGAGAAAACATGACAGAATATATCTTCAGGCCATCATGGTGTGAAAGATGACCAAGGTACAAGCCAAAAACTATCGCTAACCTTGGCTATTAAAAGTGAAAGGAACAGGTTAGAGAGGTGGACGGTTTGTTTTAAAGGACTTGTTCTAAAGCGAGGCAACAGGGTATAATACCAAAACCTTAAGAAACGTGTGCTGAAGCAGTCCTGCTTCAATTTGTTGCTTGTAGGCAAACCAAGAAGAGCTACGTGGTGGTGAATAAACCTGTCTCACACTAATCAGGTAGTTTTGTTCTCTAAACGTTGCCCAGTGTTGCTTTGTTTTTTGGTTAAACCTTGTTCACTACTCCATATTCTTCAGCCGTATCAGAATACATGATCTGTATCTCGATATTTTGCCTCAGCCTGAAATCAACTCATCTGATGTATACAATCATACTCGAATGATTCTGTGTCCACATTAAAACACTGTTGTTCACAATACATTCCCTACATATATGCTAATATTTAACTTGGATGCAATGAGGGGGGAATCACAACAAAGTCAGTCTTGCCAAAACAGATTTATTAAACAGCACCATCATGACATTGTCATTCAGTTATTTATTTTTTTCTCTCACTTGAGTGAACAATGCAGGTAGAGCTTTCTCTGCAAAATATTTGCGACCAGGCAGATTATATTTTGGGTCAAATGTGTTTTCTGCAATTTAATACCTGTGGCTAAAAGCTACAGTGCGATACTCGAATGTTCACAAGATAGTCATTTTCTATATCGCACAGAGAACAAGCCACAATACATCGAGTACATTCGATATATCGCCCCGCCCCATCCACTACTTTTACTAAAACTTAACCCTGTAGTTTTGTTGCTAAAATCTTACAAAGTGTTTTCAAAAACTAACCAAAAACTAAATTAACCAACTTTATAACTGTTTTCTTTCTACAACTAAGAAGGTTTTTGGGTTAAATCTAACGAAACAGTTCAAGTATGTAACACAACAGAGAACTTCTGTTATGTAAGGATTTATGATACCATAAACAAAGAAGCTTTGGTATGTTAGGGTACGTTTCCACGATGTTCCTGGCAGCCACGGCAGCCCCGTTTCAGGCCACCGTGAACAAAACGGGATGGACGTGAGACAACGCAGGGGACGGGAGGGGCAAACGTAACAGGTCGTGATTGCCGTGCCAGATTTTTAAACTGTCAGAAAGTTTGCCACGGCGCAGATGACAAACTTAGTAGCCCGTAGCAAAATGGGATGAACATTACAAAACGTTGAATGGCCGTAATAGAACTTGGAGGCGGTCCGTAGTGGGACGGGAGGCTTACAGGAAGTGACGTTTAGTGTGCGTTCTATCGTGGTTGTTTCATGGTTGCTTCGCGTTTTATCACGTCGCGCTGCGCTGCGCTTCGTCACGGTTCTCACAGCGTAGTTACAGTGTATGGTAGCCGTTTCATCACGTTCAGTTGCGGCTTATCCCGACATCTGACGGTTTGTGGACCCAACGCGTTGCCTTCTACTCCGGTCTGTCACGGAAACCGGACTTGGAGGGGAGTTTCATTTGAGTCTGAGCAATCAACGACAGAACACCATCTACAAGCTCTGCCACCGAAAAAGAAATTCAGAGGTACGTATCCACCCAGCAAACGTCTCAGGATACAATGATTGCCTTCACTTTTTGTGGCCCATTGGGGCATAAACGTGCTTCAAAATGGCCCGCCGTCCACATTTCATCCGTAAAAAGTCTTGACAGAACGTGAAAAACGCGCCACGCCTTCCTCAGAATTCCCCAAAATCCCACGGCGCACTATGTTGCAGGCAAACGGGGCTGCCGTGAACATAGTGTAAACATACCTTAAGGTGAAGTACCTGTACCTAAAGCGGTAGACCAAGTTAGTGAGGCTTCTCAGGTAGTTCTGGTCCTTGAACCTCATTAGGTTTACTTTTCAAGTAAAGCTGATCAAACATGTCTGGTACATGAACTTTGTCAGTCAATCGAAAGGTTCTGCTAAAACCAAATAGTCTTGTAATGTTTGACAGATTTGTTCTGGTCCCTGAAACTAACTAAGTCATCTTTTGGAGTGAAGCTGATTAAATAGTTCTGATATGTGAGTCTTGTCAAATTGCTTTATATTGTTAATCACATTCACCCAATGAAATCACACACGCCATACAAGACGCTCTGGGCCTGTTTATGTGGCAACTACTTCTCGGGAAAACGCAAAACTTTCATTGCGTTTTGGATGTCCATTTACAATGGCGGTCGGAACCACTGAAAACACAACTTTTTAGAAATAGCTGCCAAGGTGGAATGTTTTGAAAGCGATCAGCTCCTGTTGATGTAACGACGGGTGAAAAAGACATTTTCTGGAAACACACAGTCTCTTTATTGATGGCGAAAATGCAGCAATTGCAGATGAGCCCCACGCCACTGGTCAGTGGACAGAAAAAACAATGGCAGCTTCCAGCGTGTCACGATTTCCAGTCTATATTCTCCTGGGACTTGATAGTTTTACAGTCACTGTAAGAACAATCCAACTTGGTCGTCTATACGAACGTCCGTTTACTCCTACTGTTAATGTTTATATCGTATTGTTCTCAGCTTGCATGTGTTTGTGGTTTTATTATGAAAACAAACAACAGCACCAACTAGTGGCCTAACATGAAAACCACATTGTTTTCAGTCATCGCCATGTTGATGCACATCGCTTTCAGAATGTTGCTGTATAATTGTGAAGCCTTTATCAAACAAAAACTCTAAAATGAGGAGTTTTCACTTTAAAGTCTCATGTAAATGGTGTTTCAATCCCTCCAATGTTAGCATTTGGGGTTCAGCACCTTGCTCAAGGACCCTTCATCATCGTGACAAATGGAGGATCAACCCTTCAATCTTCTGACCGAGAGATGACTAAATCAACTAGTCTTGTGAGATAAGACTAATCTAGTGATTCTGATAACAGAACTATGTGAAACTTTAGAGCTCCAACAGTTAGTTTGTGGATGTGTGCCTGTCAAAGTACATTCTTAGAGGTCTTTTGTTGATTGCACATAAGATGATTATAGTGAATTGAATGAAACCTCACCCACCCACCCACCTTGGATCAGTGGATACAGAGACTGAGAACTATGGGCTGTATGGAAAACCCGACAGCAAAACTAACACTCAAAATGGAGGTCTACTTAGAAAGATGGACCCCTGTAAAGAAATACTTTAAAAACACAGTATCTGAAACACTAACTTAACTGAGGCTGTATTAATAGTATGTGAAGGGAAGCCTTCCTCCCCTCTCATCCGTAAACATGTATATCATTCTGTGCACGTTAGTGATGTGAAACACATTGCCAAGGGACGATACTAATAAAAGTTAAAAAAAATTAAAATATCTGCTTCATGGAACAAAGCAAATATTCTCTGTGAATATGGCTGATCAAGGATTTCAAGGACACTGACCAAACCAAACAGCAAACATGAGAGCATGTTCATTCCTCCGTTGTGAAGTAAGATAGAATGTATATTCAGTGTGAAGGAAAGGAAGTGATGAGAGGATAAAAAAACATTAAAAAGAAGAACATTTTGAATGGGAGATGAAGAAAGAAAGAAAATACTGACTGCTGGTCAAACACAGGATCGGTGATCTAAAGTTGCTGTTTGTAGTGAAATAAACAGGTTTTCGATCTGACGGAGAAGTCGCTCACAGTCGGAGGAAAAATGTGTTTGCCTTCATTCCATCATCGGCTCATATCAGCAGACAGGTTGTGAAACAACAAGTATCATGTACTTGAGATGCAATGTGATCGTATCAATCCTGCTAACAGAGAGCTGGAGGGAAGGAAGAGAAGCAAGAAACTACAAAAAGGAGTGTAAAGGAAGGAAGAGAGGGAGAAGAGAAGGACAAAGGATGAATGGAGAGACTGGTAGAAAGGATCAATGGTGGGAGAGGAAGCGGAGAATATATACTGCACAGGGGAGGATGGGGAGGAAGTGAAACATGAAAAGAGGAGGAGAAAAAGGTGAGAAAGAAAGGAAGACACTTACAAGCTGTGGGTCAGTGGTAAAGCCTCCTCCCCCATCAGCTCAGCTGTCAACAAGAAAAAAAACTACAAATCTCCCCCCAAAAAACTACAATCCAAGGAAGAGACTACATTTCCCCTACAAAACAACAATTCCTGAGTAGAAAAAAATGTGAAACCAAGGAGAAAAAAAAACTACAAATCCGAGAAAAATAAGACAAATCCCCTAAAAAAAACCTACAAATCCAAAGACAAATAAATAAATCCAAGTAAAAACTACAAATCCAATGAGCAAAAAACTACAAATCCCAGCAGAGGTCAGAGAAAGGAGAGTGCTCATCTAGTAGTTTGCAGGACTTTACAACATCACTAGTCTATGTGTCACAAGCTAAATACACTCATCACACAGCCCAGACCCTGGTGACACACAGCCCATGGACACACACACACACACACACACACACACACACACACACACACACACACACACACACACACACACACACACACACACACACACACACACACGCACACACACAAACACACACACACACCCTTCCTGGGAGTAACAGCCAAAGGTCAGGAGAGGTGTCCTGCTGCTGCAGCTCTGCAGGTTTTCCTTCCTGCTCCGCAGAACCTCAGCTGCTAAAACACACACACACACACACACACACACACACACACACACACACACACACACACACACACACACACACACACACACACACACACACACACACACACACACACACACACACACACACACACACACACACACACACACCAGGGTTTGCTACATGGAGCCTGATTGATTATCTGATTTAAAGACGTATTAATCAATGCTACGCGGTCAGAAGGAGATGAATCCATTGCAACATGAGTGTCGGGGTCATCTTCAGCCTTTCCTTCACCTGGAACCTGCAGCTGCTGTCCAGGCCGTGTTATTGTTGATGATCGGTGGCTTTTATCCAGCGTAGCTTCTATTGGTATTAGCTTCAATAAATCCCTGCTGGCAGGACGTGCGGCGCTCAGTGCGTTTGCTCATCCTCACTACATCTCATTTCCTTAATGTCGTCCTCCTAATGGGTTCATCCAGTTCTTTAATTATATTTTCAGGACTCCTGACTTCTGTTTCCTCTTACATTTGCCTGTGGTTTCCTTTTCCTTCTGTTGGCATTTTTTATGACAGATTCTTTTCTCACCAAGCAATGAAGAAAAATCCAGCTTACATTTCACAATACATCCGTTGGTTTTGGGAATTGTGATCCTCAGACTTCGGAAGTTGTTTTCAGAGTTACATTTTTATCTTTTTATTGTACATCGACAATTTCAATTATTCATACACCCAGCTCTGCCGAAGGACAACTTAAAGTCTTTGAGTAAATAAAATACAAAATAAAGGGCTGGGACTTTTGGATGTATTCAGTCTTTCATTTCATTAAGATTTATTTGCAGTGCAACTTGAAATGTCTCTCTGGGCACCTGGTAAATTCCCTTTAAGTTCCCTGGTTGTTTTTGTTACAACTGTTTGTTGTTCGCTTTAATGAAATTTTGTTATGAAGACAATTTCTCATCCTTATTTTAGCCACAACACCAACACAGCCGACACCGGACATGTGAAAAGAATCTACATGTAGAGAAGAATGTGGCTGCGAACGCCCAAGAAACATGTAACCACGATCCTTCTGTCATAGTCAAACGACACACAATTGTCCACATTTGATATTTAAGGTGGTTTTGTTGTGTAAATATCTGTAAGGCTCATTATTGATTCATTTATTGAACAAAATCAGTTCAAATTGAAAAATGTTGCTTGATTAAAAGGCAGACATTAATTAAGAAAGCCCCTCATAAAAACTGTAGAGACTTTATTAGATGAGGCAAATCTACATAATTGCAATGTTGTGATCAACAAATTAGTTTTCAAAATAAGTACATAATTCTCAGTTCCCTGAAATGCCTGCATGTCAGCCATATGTGCTAACGCTGGCTTATTCCTCCCAGTCAGTTACAACACAACCATCTGCAGTTTATTGTGATTATTGATAACGGCAGCTACGTAGAACTGTTGGAATTTGGAAGGCGTGAAATGAAAAAACGTACATTTGCTCTGATTATAGAGAAATATTTATGGATTTGCATTTTCATTATGGAGTTTCTGATTTAGTAGATCACATTCCCACATTTAAGATATCTATTGCTGGATTCATGACAGTACCTATGACTATTAAACCCAGAAAGCAAAGCAACAATCAGGTGTGGAAACGTGTTTCCCTGGGTGTCGGCTAACGGACAGTAACATTAATGTGTTACCGTGGAGTTTGAGGCTTTTCTTAAAGTAGGACACAATACCACAGAAGCAAAGAGTGAAAACAGGAAAGTCATCAAAACATCCGTCGCAGGTGAGCAGAGAAAAATCTTTACCACATCAAATAACTGTCAGAGAGAGAGAGAGAGAGGGAGGGCGAGAGAGAGGGAGAGGGGGAGAGGAAAGATCAGAGAAAAACGTACAGTGTGAAGGAGGAATGGAACGCAAGCTCATTAAGGAAAAGCAGGACAGAAAAATATCCATATTCAAATATGGTGGGACGCAAAGGTTCAAGCAAAGTGAGAATGAAAGCTTCACTTTCTTATGCAAACACGCCTGCCATCCAAACGCTCAGTGCCTTTGCTCCTGAGCAAACAAACCCTTACTTATGGCAGGCGTGCACGCAGGCATATTTTAAACAAAGCGTCCAACGATTGGAAAGCGGAAAACAATATTAGCATAAAGTGCGTCGTAACGGAGCCGCGCGGTGCTGAGAAGCTCCACGCCAACACGAATACAAAACAAACTTTGGTCCATGAGAATGTAAATTTGATCTGGACTTGAGAGATGCACTGCACGGAGGAGCGATTAATGGAAATGTTTAGGTTGAATTTCCGACATAAATCAAACTTAATCGCTAATTTAAGTGAGTAAAGATCCCATTGTTACCAGAAATAAATTTAAAAAATGTTTGTTTTTGAGTCTTTACTGAAAAAAATCTTTCTTTCACCTCCCAAAGAAATGCAACTCTTTGCCAAACTATCAACTTTTTGCAGCGCACACAGAATCCGTTGGGAAAGTTAACACAGCGACAGTCGATATGTTAATTAAATTGCACAACAACTGCCAAGTAATCATCTCAGCATCTCGTCCGCTCAGCTGCAGAGTCTTTAAATGTCAGCACAGAGGCTCGTCTTTCTTCTACTGTCAACTGGCCTAATGAACGCTGAGCACATGTGAGACCTTCCTCTTCAGATCGCGGTCCCCGGCCTCTTTAGTGGGCCCCACAACATGGCAGACGAGAGCCTAAACCAAAGCCAAATGTATATTACAGATTATATTTTTAGGCCATTTTTAATTTCATTTGAAATTTGAAATTTGCGTTATTTCTTTTTCTTGCTACGGGGGGGTTAGCCAGAGTCCTCCACTCATTATCCCAAGTAGCGAATGAAATAAAGACCAACATTTTATTCAAATTGAAACATTTAAAACAAGTGATTTCAATATATGTTGTGACTATGTGTGTGTGTGTGTGTGTGAATCCACTCATAAAACCATCCAGTTCCAAAATATTGTTTTAACTAGTTTTGATTACTTACACATTGGAAAAGTACCTCAATGGAAGCTACGGGCCCCTGGCTACGAGGCACTTTTTGCCCCCGCGAGCTTCCGTAGCTCCTCCCTCCACCTTGTTTCTCTCACAGAAATGCACACACAGCAACAAGACGGCTGCCGCTAACGAGAGGAATCATATCAACAATTCCAAAAGAGGAATAGTATCGTTGGTTGGTTTTGGTTTGGTTTGGGTTTGTGGCGACAGACGGTCAACAAGTGAGTCACACACTGCAACGTTTGTCTGAAGCCCGTTGCTAGAAAAGGCAGCAGCACGACCAACTTATTCATCTACAACATCTTAAACAGGGATGCAGCCTCAATACGTCTTCAGGTTAAGATGCATTGAGAGAATTCCTTGGTGATGTTTTTGAAAATGGAGCCGCTAATTAATGTGAATGTTAACAATTTAGTCTCCTTTCAAACTGCAGAATTTATTTATTTATTTATTTATTTATTTATTTATTTATTTATTTATTTATTTATTTATTTATTTATTTATTTATTTATTTATTTGTATTGTTGGTTGTTTGTTTGTTTGTTTTATCATCTTCGTTTGGTTTTTTTTGCAAAAAGAACAGCTGGCACTTTGATTTCAGGAGGAAAATTGGGGTTCATTTTGTAAAGTTTGGTGAAATAAAATCAAAACTTGTTTTGAGTCATCTGTGTCATTTGTACTATTTGTTTTCTTTGAAAAGTTGAGTAATAAAATCAGGAAAAATGCTAAATCCAATTTTAAAAAATAGTTAATCACAACCTTCCAAGGTTGTGTCAACAACTAATTAAATACATGGATTAAATACAAATGAGGGGTCCCAACATGGATGACTTTGGAAACCACTGATTCATCCAGCACATCCTCATCCAGAAACAAGAATATTTTAAGACTATCATTAAAAAGCACTTCCTAAACCACATCCACTGATGTGAGCGCCCCCAGTAGGGCTGAGCCTGCATTACACTTCAATCACGTGAGATTTGGCCAACAATGTACTGTTGAGGAATGCATTACTGACAATATTGATGCCAACAGGACGGACGGACGAATGAACTGGCTGGCAATCAATTAACCAATGTAGACTCTGCCCAATAATAACATTTATATGGATAAAGTCGTTATTGAAAAACAATGGACGATGGGCTGACTGAACTCTTGTATTGAATTTAAATCCTCCCTGCCATCTTTTCTTTCCTTTTTTGCATCACCTCCTAACGTTGACTATCTTCATTTAGCATAAAGCTACATTACATTCCCTCCTTGTGTTTTCCTGTTATACTTCTTATAGCCCCTAGGGGGGGTTGCAACTGAGGCACAGGAAGAATTCCCATGATCCTGTGTTCAAGGTGCTTGGAAATAAATACTCAAGAGCTGAATGAAATTGTCACTTGTCACTCAAAGCAAAATAAAAGTTAACTTAGTGTGTGAACACATTCTAAAGACCAGAAACATCTAATCTGAAATACCAGCACAAACAGCTCGTTTCCTCTGTCGCTTTCAGCAAGGTGCTTGTGTTTGAGGCTATTTTGTCACACTTGCAGAGCTCTTGTAGTTCCAGCAGCACGATGGCGTGCTGGGGACGGAGCCAAGGTAAACTATAGTTTGTGCGTTAATGAAGGAGCGTGTCATTCACTCACATGTGTTTTTATTTGGGGTTTTTTGTTGTTGTTTTTTTTACATAAAGAATCAGAGATTGAGATAAAGGGTGGGGTTAAACAGAATGAATAAAAGGTATAGGACGATGAAGAGGCAGAGAGGAAAGGGCTTCTGAAATGATTTTATAGCGCCGTGAAAATTACAATACATGGAAAGTCAGAGCTGGACTTTGCTCAGACAAACGGAAAGAGAAGACCAGCTTCACCAGGCTGACGTAGATATGTTATCCCTCATTTCTGAGTCTGATATATTGACAGCATAACTTAATACTGACTTGAAATGTCCTGGAAAATAGCCCCAACGCAACCACAACCTGACAAATGGATCCTTTTTACGTCACTGGCAATCACAGGTGGATGGTAGTTGGTATAAAGTGTTGCATTAAGCCGTTGACCTTTTCACCTGCTCACTGGCGGAGCTCCGAGGAGTGAAACTCAAACATCCCGGCCGTCTCCTGTGACCCTGTGACGCACGCAGAACTACAATCGCACAGATTCCCCTTCTTGTGACGCGCTATTTTTGTCGCTGTCAACAAATCCCATGAAAACAGCTACGTAAACAGCGAGCTGATCCCACCAGCGAGCATTGTGTTTGCTAGCTTATTCCATTGTTGTCTTAAAATCAGCAGAGTGACGCACGTCAAACTGGCGCCAGAACTCAAGATTCAGGACCACTTTGAATGACAGGGCCAAAAACTGGCACTGGGCTCCATTTTAAGCTCTCCGAACCTCTACGGACAGCAATATCCAGTGGGTAGTTTGTGAAAAAAACCTGGAGTGACGGTGATAAACCCATGGAATGTAGAGTCAAGTTATCCCGGTTGGCTACAGACCAGTCATATACTGTATTTGTTTGTTGGATCAAACGACAATGGCATTGTGAGTCTACGTTCTGCGTAAACAGGGAAAACTTAACTTTTCATTTCATTTTATTTTATTTATCAGGGACAGAGCAATTATACATAGATAAAATCCGATGTGTTGCACATAGAGTATATAGCTCGACACTAATTTGCAACTCTCGTCCCTGGAGGGGCTTTTCAGAGGGTAAGAGAGGAAACAACAGTACATCCTCTGCTGAATACTGCTGCCATTTCATGTCATTTCATTTGATTGTTAATCTATTCTTTTATATAACTATATATAGAGAATTATTTTATATCATCATATAATATATTTATTATCATTATTATTTATTTATTTTGTTTTATTTCGGACGTTCTCAAAATCAACATCAGTCCACAGTGCCCACGAGATAACCAGAGATATTTCACCACACAAACAGTGAATAACAACATACATACATACTGTAGCGTTATAACAATAGATAGCATGTCTGAAAAGGAGTGGGAAGAAGTATAACTTATTAAAAACCGATTCGCCATCAATAACATGTGATTTTATTTAGCTTCCACTTATTTAATATTCAGTTGATTTAAACATCTTAGACCTAGTACAATAAGACACATAATCTGATGAAAAGGTATCAATAAATTCCAGATATTTTTAAAATAATAATGAAATGTAATGTGGAATAAATATAATACAGTTGTTTGACCATATCCAATTATACAGACATAAATTATACATATACACAATGCATATGCGTAGAAATGTATTCACACATATAGAAATATACAGCATGTAGGCATCTTCACACTCCTTCATATTTATATCATTTAAAAATCACCTCTTTATATCTTTTTTTTAACTATTTTATGTGTGGACACTCAGACTGTTGCATAGTTTCATTTCACATACAGAAAAACAAAACCTTCTCCTGGTTGTGCGAGCCTTACCGGTCCTATAAATATACTGGCCCCTTAGGTGATAAACTCCGTCTCTCTCAGTGAGTAGTTTTTAAATATTTCTTGGTCGCAGGTCATTATCAAAACGCTGCAGTCTGAACGTGACACGTCTCTGAAATGAAAACACAAAAACAATGCCGTTCCCCGACGATGTCGTGTAAAACATCAGATTTACCACCAGTTGTGCTTAGAAATAGTTCAAAATATTAAATGTGGAGGTCGGGAGAAAAAAAGACAAAGGGTGTGCCGCGAAGTGGATCAAACTGAACTGAGGCTCAATGAGCAGTTTTACTACATTTAAACCTCACACAAAACTCCAAATGAAAGAATTAATCTGAAGCACATTTTTTTTTCCACATGACTTCTCAGTGAAATGATGTCAGAGCGGCATGTGGATCATCAAGCAGCAATGAAACGTGTCCATCACAGAAGAAAGACTGGCAAGACGCTGGAATAGATCCTGGGAGTGGATCAGGGATTGGACACTCTGATTAAGGTTCGCAAACTTCTAACGTCGAGCATAACCTCTAGAAGTAAGGCATTCATAGGAGGATGTGTGGACAGCTGGATTACAGATTAATTTATGAATGTACTGTTCATAGGTTTCTCATCCTGAGGAGGCATTGACTGCTAGAATCCTTGATGAAAAAGACTTATTGAACAGGGCTGCACACTGATGACACTTTAATCCAGGGGCTGCGTATGGCGGCGCTCTATATGGAGGGGGTCTGATGGGAAAATATGGCAGCGTGTTTTCAGTCAACACCAAAGATTTCTCTTAGCTTTAGTCGAGAGATCCATCCATGTATCTTCCATACCTCTTATATCCTGTTCAGGTACAGTGATTCAGATGCAGTGAAGCCGATCCCAGCCAAGTGTGGGCGAGGGCGGTGGAAACAGCTGTGAGTAAACTACTGTCTGAAAATGCTAGGATAAGACTAATTTTAATGTTTTACTATCTTTAAATTGTGTTTCCAGGCACAAAATACAGTGGAATGTCACAAAGCCACGTCCCATATTTTCAACATTTTGCATTCCATAACGCATTCCTTTGTAAATTCACCCTCACAGCGTGTGGAAACCCGACTTATTCTCAAGTCTGAACTCAAACTCGTCACTACGCGTGGACTTATTCTCTCCTCTTCCGATCACAGTTATTTCTGCCTTTCAATTTTCACAAGTGCTTCCAGAAAAGGTTTAGGACCTGTCTGTGCCAGCGCCTGGCTCCTCCGTCAAAGCTTAAAGTTACACTTAAACGACTCCCAAAAGTTAAAGACTTGACAGTTGATGCGTCTAAAAATAAAGAGCGGATAAAGTAGCCGAGGCCAGCTGTCCTGCAGTGTCATTCCTGGTGCCGGAGCCAAGTCCAGGGCTTTCACAGAGCGGGGTGGTACCGGTCAGGGGGACCCGGAGCCCGTGCCAAGTCTTTTCCTGGTGTGACTCAGGCCTCCATGGCCGCCTATGAGTCACTCCTCCAGTACTGAGATCGATATTCAAAAAAGCAGGCCGACATGAATCAAATAACAATGAGTCAGTGTCAGGGAAAATCACCTCCCGGCCATTTGGAAATGAAGCGTCCCAACTTTTACCATCTAATTTGCTCCCCGACACTTTTTCTTTCTTTAAGTGACTTTAGCCTCCTTGTTACAGAAGTCACTAGTGAGGCCTCCAGTTCTCTAACTTCTGGATATCCTGGTTTCCTCCCTGTAAGCTTCTCTCACTCAAACACAATCCTGCTGAAGAGGAGTCATCTACAAGATTGATTGGAAGTCGTTCCCTGTCCTGTAATAGATGAGTATTAAAGAAGTTTCCTTCCTCTCATGCTATTTGTGAAATTGAATGGAAGGTATAATGCATGCCAGAATTAGAAACAGGTTTCCAGATGGCAGTAGTTGTGTGTGTGTGTGTGTGTGTGTGTGTGTGTGTGTGTGTGTGTGTGTGTGTGTGTGTGTGTGTGTGTGTGTGTGTGTGTGTGTGTGTGTGTGTGTGTGTGTGTGTGTGTGTGTGTGTGTGTGTGTGTATCGATGAAGTAATTGTTGCATGCAAAGGAGATCCTCCTACACTCACTTTAACACCTTATTATTTGCATAAAAGAGTTTATCACCTTTGCCGGCTGATTGAAATCTGTGATAATACAGATTATGAAATGTCTCGCTGAGGCTACGTCAAAGGAAATGAAACGCGCATTAGAAGAAGACGTTCAAACACTTTTCACGTCACCGATGGTAAACCCTTGTGAATATTGGGTCTGCATGCCAACATCTGAATCTGCTGATTAGCGAGAGGAAGGTCAAATGTACCCATAATACATAATACAAACCCTGTTGTGTGCCACGCACGAATACCAAGACCTGAAAGAAGCAGAGGATGGTCTGCTGTACAGCCTTCTGTGTCGTCGCACGCTTCAGCTCGCTCTAAATGAGTGTATCAGTCATACGAGCGACATAGAGCTAACTCTGCTCGTCCCATTGTCACTGGCGATTAAAACCATAAAAGTCGCCGGTGTTGTACGAACTATCTTTCACTTCTTGATATTTTTTGCAAATCAGAGTTTACAGTCTGCCCTACGTTTGTCATTCTCATTAGTAACCAACACGTTGTGGAGCTTACCCGAGCTACGCAGCGTGTGTGGTGACGTCATTCACCAGTGCAGCCAACAGGAAACACACCGCCTCAGCGGCACAAACGCTCAAAACTTTGGTTACATTGCACGAGAAAGAATGACAAAATACTTGCAAAGTAGATACTTCATCAAAGGGAGGAAATACTACCAATACGCAGCAACATTTGTACACACAGCATGTGATAACATTTAATGAATGTCACGTTTGCGATCATATTGTCTGGTGTGACTTTCAAGCCAGCAGCAGTAGCAACATTAGCACCTCCTCTGCTGTTGATACTGCAGGTGACTGCAGATCATTTTTCCCAAATGAGGAAACGATAAGAGAATCGATAATGAACTGAATCATTAACCAAGAATCGAAAATGGAAGCGGGATCGTAAAAATCGTACCACTTCCTATCACAGAAAATAACCACCATGTACTACATCGTCATCTGCATAAGCCGAGACACTTTTCTCACATAGAAGAGACAAACAAAGGAAGACCGTTTGGAGGCTTTAGTCTGCTGAGTGGGGTCTGGTCAGAACTGAACATTGACCCTCCAGAGTCATGTTGGGAGTTTGCAGAAGTCTTGAGTTGTTTTTGGAATGTCTGTTTTTCCCGATTGGGGGAAGGGTTCTATTTAAATCTTCTTTGCTCACCTCCCTACCGGTGCATGTCCGTGGCGTTTTGTGGCCTGGCGTCTCACCATATGGCTGCAGGGACATGGAGAATCTCTTGTTCTCTAGTCTTCCCTTCAGTGCCAAGCTCGGCCGGTCCTCCTCCATCGCTTCCCCTCCTTCTCTTCCGTCGGAGAGCTCACCATGCTGAGCTGCCTTGGCTGTGCTCTCACCTCCCCCATCTCTCCATCCCTCCATCCCTCCACTCTCTCTTTCCCCTCCAGTATTTACAACCCTCTCCAGATGAGATCACAGGAAAAGCGCCAGAATCAGAGGGTTTTTGGGTGTAACTAAGAGAAAAGGGTATTGTCGTTTTTGGGAAAGCCCTCTGCTGTAGCAGAGTGATGAGTCAGTGTAAAACTGACAGCTGTGATTTAGTAGAACATGTGACGCTTCTCGCCTCAACAAACTGTCTCTCTTCTGTACTTTTCACTCTTCTCACCTCCTTGGTCCTCGCTCTTTCTCTCGATATTCTTCCCCGACCGTCTCTCCGCCCACTCACTTTCCATCCTCGCACTTTCTCTCAGCTTTTCACTCCTTCTCTCTCTTTCCACCACTCACTAATCTTTCAGAACAGCACTCAAAAGGAATGAGTGAACCTACTACCTAATGAGAGAATTGGTTCTATTCCTTGTACCAGCGTTTCCACCGGCTGGGTTTTCTATCTGCCGTCGCCATGCTTCGGTAGCAGGAGCCAGAAAAGACATTTTTCATCTTTGTAAAATCTGCACACCTTCTGGGAGCACTGGGCAAACTATGGAGGCTATTATTAGCTCCTTTTAGCCGTGGATCTGGGATTGAAGCGAGCTGCTAAATTTCAAACAGTGGCAGATGGTGCAAAAAAAAACAAAACCCCCAAAAAACGATTGGGGGGTATTCAATTTTACAGAAGAGGACAACAAACTAAAAACTAAGCCATCTGCAAAAGTGAAACCTTTCTACATTCAAAGAAAACATAATAGAATGTTAAAAATAAAAATAAAGCAATGGCACTGAAAATCCACTGACAGATATTTCTAATCAAATATTAGTTAGCTGCCACAAAAACCCAGGATAATCTTAAAACAAGGTAGAATCAGAGGAGGAATTTTTGTCGGCCAACATCAGTTAGCATCAATCCAATGACTGAAATAACACTCGCTGTCATCCAGACAGAAACATAACTGATAATAACCACAACAACCTAAACATATATAAAGTGAAAACAGTCCTTTTGGGAAGAATGTACCCAAGTGATGACCGGTGGTACTGCAGGGGGGGATTGTCTACTTGATAACTTATCTGCCCAACAGAAAAAAACATATGTTTTTGCAATATTTCCATTACTTTTAATGAGACTTCATTAGTCATTTCTACCTTAACGATACTAAAACAATTCTAGTACTTTTATTCATAGAGGAACGCAACAGGGAGCAGGGAGAGAAACAGGAAGAAGAACAAGAGAACAGGAAGAAGAGGAACAGAAAGAAAAATGGGAAGTGGAACAGGAAGAGGATTAAGAAGGACAGGAGGAGAAACAGGAAGTGGCGCAGGAAGAGGAACAGTGAGTGAAACAGGAAGAGGGACTGGAAGAGAAACAGGAAGTGGAATACTACCTCAAAAACTGAGAAGGAGAGAGGAGGAGCAGATGGAGGGAGAGGAGTGGGAGTGTGCTCCCCAGACAGAGCTCCATATGGCCTGGTAACATCACAATAACACACACACACACACACACACACACGCACACACACACACACACACACAGACACACACACACACACACACACACACACACACACAGCTCACAAGTATGACTATATTTACAGAAACATTGATTGTTTTTTTTCTAGAATTTTCATATCTCCATAGTTTACAAGAAATCATTTTGTTTCATCTTTACAAAAGCTTTATAGCACTTTCATTTTTCTTTTTTTTTCTTCTTTTTTTTAATCAATTTTAGCAGTTTTAGCTCTTTTCCCTAATTTAACCATTTTGGGGGGATTTCATCACGTTTATCTTGTTTAGCTTCCTGCTATTAGCTGATGTATATCTTTCAACAGAGCGTCTCTGCAGCACAGACTCATGGGAGAGCAGGACAGCAGCCAATCCCAGGGCTCGCCCTGGTTACCACGGTGCCGCTGGGCCATTGCCATGGCAACCCACTGTCAGGGGACACCTGGTGTAAACATCCTCATGGGAAGGAAGTTAAATGCTAGATGCTATTTTACCCAGTTATCCTATGGAATCTACACATTCATAACAAATATAATATGCTAACATGCTAATTTATTCAGTTACCCGATAGAGTATACATATTTAGAACAAATACACAATTCTGACATACTAATTTACCCAGTTATCTTTGAGAATGTACATATTTATACCAAATACACTATGCAAGTATGCTAAAGTAGCTTTGCTAAAACATCTGGACAGTTTGAAGAAATGTGTTAAGCTTGATGCAAACAAACATGTTTAAACAACTTTCTACTTTAAAATGTTTGCTTCTTCCCGAGAAGAAAGATATAACAAGTGGTTCGTGTATGGTCACAACAAACTCCCTCTCTCCATCAAGGCACGCTTTACAAGCATGTTAAGAAACTGAACCAGAGTCAGACGCTTCACATTATCCTGGTGTTTGTTGCAGAAGTGCAAGGCGAGATATTCCTGTTAGCTATTGTAACTAATTACCAACACTGATAACAACAAAGGTAACAACAGTTGTGGAGAGGGTCTTTCTTCAAATTTGTATAACTGTTTAATTTGTCGTTAGCAATCCAGCTAATTCGCATTACAAAAAGGCCAACATAATTCTGCTGAAAGGAAATAAAGATACGAGACGAGCATCGACCGACTCATGATGCCTGTTTCATCATCCCACAAATTACACATCAACATCTGGCGTCACACAAGCACACCATAGCCGTCAATATTGCTGAGTCATCCAAGGTGTGAAACATGCTCCTGATTGGACGCTGCTGTGGCGTTCAGGAGACGTCATGGAGACGACGAATCATCAACGGACACTCACCGGACATCGTTCTGCTGCGGAGGTTTCTTCTGGCCCACCAGGTTCACGGTTCTGGCCTGGATCGGCTTCTCCTCCCTGAAACACACAGAACAGGACCGTTAGCTTCACTTTAGCATTCACCTTGGTGGCATTCAGCAGCGGCACTAACGTTTATTTTTTATTTACACACCAAACTCATTTTCAATAAGTCTTGTTTCTTAGAAAAAAGGGCAGAAAATAAATAAATAAAACATTGGTGAACACATAAGACATTAAAATGGCTGAAAATGGTAAAATAGCTCAAACCCACTGGGAAATGTAGCAAAGAAAAACATCAGAAATGACTAAAATTGCTAGAAATTATTCTAAAAAATTGAAATGATGAAAGCTGCTAAAATGGCTAAAAATAGTGAAACATTTCAAATATGTAACACTCTAAATTTCAAAAATAGACTTAAAGGAAGGAAAGTGTGAAGATTGGCTAAAATGAGTTTTAAAAAAAATGGTTGAAAACAAAGACTGTTAAAAACGTTTTTAAATAAATCTAAAACTGTGTTGTGGCCTCCAGATGAAGTTTGGGATGGATAAAAACTTCTTAAAAAAAATGTAAATAGCTCATTTAGTCATGAAGGGTGCAGACTACTGACTTAGCCTCTTCATTTCTGCACAAAACTCAACTGATAGCATGTTAGCATAAGAAATGGCGCCGTAGAGACGAGAACAACTGTGAGCTAACCCCATCAACACGTCACTCACTATGATGGACGGCAATTTCAGCGTGAAGACATGACAAATGAAAACCATCCACGTCTTCTGAATGAGTGCGAACATGCTAAAGACTTCCTCGTCTTCAACAACACATTTCTATGAGAAACTCCGAACTTCTGAGGATCAACAGTCGTAGTGTCATCCTCAAGAATTATTCCGGTTCCACTGTGTGAACTCAGAAAGTCCTGATGATTGGTAGGAAGTCTGATTTCATCTCAGGAGTAGCTTCAGCTTCAGACGGCAGTGGCATGCTTTCAGTATGTCCACTGACACACTCGCAGTATGTTTGCAAACCTTCTCATCCATAAAGACGAGGCTCTGATCAGTCCCGTCACAGAGGGAGAGAATTCCCCCCCAACGCCCAACAAAAATGAAGACATGTCTGTTTAACAGCTCATTATCCCACTCTGAAGTCACATCAGGAGTAGGAATACCGTTTGGAGTCACTGTTTCATGAAGACGATCCAGGAAAGTTCCTCAAAATACCACTTTCAGATTTCACTTATCATATTATCATTTCTGCTGTTTCTACGCTTCCTTCTGAGAAGTCCCTTCTATACGACGTGTCTGTGTAATCGAATGCAGGAAGTGTCCTCACGTCTGTGCATCTTTGATCGCTCCGAGTACAATAGCTTTGTTCTGTGTTAGCAGTAATAACATTTTGAGAATGAATGAGAGCCAACAGATGACCAGGCGCTAAACGACACGACGATCGTCTCATTCTGATCAACCGATTGTCCCACCTGCAGACTTACATATGAGCGTTGGTGCTACTTCAGAGTGTAACCGATGACACAGAAGACCTGTTCAAAAAATAGACATGTTCTCATTATTTTATTATGGAGAATACATACAGTCCATCACAGGTACCGTCGCCCAGTGAACAGTTAATAGTGCAAAGAAGTACCAGAACAGTCCTGGCAGTGTTTGTCTTCTCTTGTCGAGATTTCTGCACCTTCCAGAAACTCACTCATGCTAAGGTAATATTTCTTGCCAAAAGGAAGCTTGCGTTCACTGCAGTATTACGTCAATTAAATGTCTTTATTTATTGACATTTTCTTCTGAATCGATAAAGTATGAATCGCTCCATCTTACTAATAGCAATTACCTTTATTACAAAAGGCATTGTTTGTCTGCTGCGCTACTTTTAAAGTTCTCTGAATCACCCTGGCGGAGTTGGACTGCCAGCATGTTGGACGCCTCTCTTCCGAACCATGTTTGGAATTAAGATTGAAGCCAGCGTGGGCGACATATGTTCAAAGCAAACCATTACTGCCGGTGTTTTTAACTTCCTTTTGCATTTTAGAAGCCTTTGGGGGAGCCTTTGGCCATAAAACTACCACCCCAAGAACCCCACAACAGCATTTAGCCCAATGGGAAGGCTTATCTGTAGAAGACATGAACGTTTCCGTCCAATATGACTTTTGGTAATCTCTTATGAAATGGTGTCAGAAGTTTTTTTTTTCTGCAAAAGCAAAAGAAACAGGACAGAAAAGTATTATTTCTCCAGAATACTCTCCATTGGTCATTGATGACTAGACTTTGTGGACAGTGGAAAGGCCCACTTAAGCGGAGGGGATCCATTCATCTGGGAGCCACAAGTTGACTTTGATACAGCTCAATTTAGATAAATCTGATAGAGAGCTGTTTGTGCCATGGTTTTGAGGAGCTACTATACCAGGAACCTTTCCTCCACATAAGAAGCACATGCCTTTATCTCTGAACTCACTAAATAAGAACATCCTGGTGAAAACTTTTCATTCTGTATTCGTGGCAACTGTCGACTGATTGACAGGTTTGTGGGCTAATCGTTAGCTCTGCTCGCCAACACAGTAAAGACGGGGGAAACACAAACCTCCCGTATGAAGCCCGGAGGCCGGACTATGCTTGGATCCCTAACTTGGTCACCCAAAAGGAAAGGCTGCACCTTTTAAGGTCAAAGGATTCAATCTGACACGGTGCTTAACTTCCTGGAAGTAAAAGATGGTTTTCAAGCCAACCAGGTGGCTCACAGTAAAAAAATGGGTTTATTTTGGAAACTGCCGTGGTTACAATTTGACTCTATTGAGCCCAGATGATTTAGGAAACTGTGAATGTTAATTCAGTTTTTGAACGGGTTTACGTACTTGAGCTAGCTCTGTTATTGCTTGTGAGTCAGCGTTAGCAAACTGTGACGGTGTAAAAATGGAACTTTATGCTGAAAGCTCGAAGGCATCATGAAAGAAATGCGTCATGAAAACACGTTGATCTGATTAGATCAACCCAGTCTGGTTAAAATGACGATAAAGCAACATAAACCTGTTTACAATCCGGTCAGGGTCCATGTAAATGGCCTGTCGGACTTCTAAAGAAATGTAAGAAGCTATGGGTAAAGCGTAGCACACGTCACAGTGAAAAGCATGATGGGATTGATGCATCAACTGAACGTGATGACATAGACTCTATGTCATTGAAGATGTGTGTTTTTACACCGAGAGACTTGTTAAAAGTGGCAAAATTCCTTCAGATCAAATTAGGCTGTACGTGCTGCTCAAAATAAATCTCTGGTGTTTCTGAAAAGGACTGGACCAAAGTATGTGTGTGCCTTCACAGCCATGAAAACCATCTCTGCCTTTTCTGCATTACAACCCACACTAACCTTCTCCCTCAGCATGCATGTATTAGTCAGCCGGTGCAGACCCGATGGTAAATACACACACTTTGCTTTCGCATTCACAACAGTGGAGAGAGGAAGCCGATTCAGGGTTGAACGTAGCAGAGCCAAGCCGCCGCTCTTTTCATAACATTACTGAAAATGATGCACAGCCACTTAAGAGCCGGAGCCATATATCGGACATTTCCTTCTTTAGATGCAATGAATTGATCTCCTGTTCCAGAGCTGGGCCATCAGTCCATGCAGAGGGCTTAAAATAGAACGGGGGGGGGGGGGGGGGCTTGGAGGAGCTCCTCACTTAGGTGGGTCGCTCTATCTCCAGATCTAAGCTCCTGGAAGACGGAAGCGGAGGTGCTGGTCAGTCCTGGTTCGGGCCTGCTGCTTCTGTCGGCATGGCCTACATACGGTGGTGGGGGTGGGGGGGCTCAGCCGCACCCCAGAGCTGAGCAGCAGTGCTTCAGATGGGGGTGGGGGGGGGGGGGGGGGGGGGGGTGATTTCAGGTGGAGACCCTCACTCGCCCTCAGATCAGTGACACGCCCCTCCACTGTCACCTCCTGGCCTCCTCTTTGAGCAACTCACTGAGGAGGTCCGGGTCGGGACGGACCCCCACAAATATAGTCATGCTTGTGAGCTCCCTGTGTGTGTGTGTGTGTGTGTGTGTGTGTGTGTGTGTGTGTGTGTGTGTGTGTGTGTGTGTGTGTGTGTGTGTGTGTGTGTGTGTGTGTGCTGGATACAGCAGAGTTGTGGTCCTGATGCTGACACCTTTCATCCATGAGTGGTGGATGAAGTTCTCCAGAATAAAAATAAGCCACACACACACACACACACACACACACACACACACACACACACACACACACACACACCCACCCACCCACCCACCCACCCACCCACACACACACAGTTACTTACTTTAACATGGCCTCCTCCTTCGCCTCCTCCTCCCGCTGCCGAGCTAGCACAGCCATGATGATCTTCCTCTCCTCCTCGGTCAGATGGCTCAGGTCCGGCTCCGGGATGGCCGGGGCCGTGGCCGGGGCCGGGGCCGGTGGGCGCGGGCCGCCCCGCGGGCCCACCGGGGCGAACATCTCCCCCACCACCACCACCACCTCTCCCTCCCTTCTCCTCCTCCTCCTCCTCCTCCTCCTCCTCCTCCTCGGTCGGGATCACGGATTAGAAAACCCGCTGGCGGAGCCCACGGATCACGACATGGCCCGCGGGCAAAGCGGCGTCCGGAGCGGTTGATGCGGGGTTCCCATAGCGGCGGCGGAGGGCACCCAGGGCGGCGGCAGCGGCGGCGGCGATGCTAGCTGCTGCGGCGGCTGTAGCGGCGGTGGCGCCTCGGTTCCCGGCTGCCGTTTCTTCAGCCTCTCTTTCTCCCGGTTGCGGTTCCGCTGGCTTCTCCCCCCACCCCCCTCCCACCGCCCGCCCGCCCGCCTCTCCCCTCCGCCACCTCCGTCTTCACGGGGAGCCCATGTCTCCGGTGGTCGGTCGGGACGATGGCACACGGGAGGGGGATCTCGGCTCCTTCCTTCCGGCGGAGGGGCGTCCCTGCGCAGGCGGCCGGGGGTCTCCGCTCGCTCGGTCCGCTCGTTCCGCTCGGGCCCGGTGTGGCTGCGGGGCGAGGCGGCCGCTCGTGGTTCTCCGCCGCGGGTGCTGATGCTGCTGTCAGGGAGACGGAACCGTCAATGGGACCGCAGCCCCTCCAGCGCGCTCACTGCTCATGCGGCGGGAGCGCGCATTTCAGAATGGGGGGCTCCACTCACTGTGCGCACTCACGAGAGCCTCCAGCACGCGCAGGAAATCAAATCAAAGGGTCCCTTAAAGGCACCGTGCGGAGCTCCATCAGATCCAGAGCAGGAAAAACACGGAAAATCTGCAAGTGAGATAGCACAATGAAGAAGTTGATTTCCCTTTATAACATTTTTTAACCCTTTATTACAGGATTCTCAAACTCAAATCAGTTTCAGTAGTACTACGTTTAGCCTCAAAAAATACCTCAAATTATTGCAAATAACGTATTATGATAATGCAAAGCAGCAAAAACTCTTAATTTCATCAGTGTGTAATACAAAGCTTTCAATAATCGATCAAAGAAATTAGTCTCGTTTACTTGAGAATGTTTCAAGTCAAAACACATTTGTGCGTTTTTGCTATAGAACAGTTTCGCATTTAGACATTTTGAAAACGATGCCCCTTTACAAAGAAACCACAGAAGGCCTGAAAAGGATGTCCTGAGCATGCCAGCATGCGTTGGCGATGTTGGTTGTTGTAATGAAACCATACATGAGCACAAAGAACATTTTGCTATAGCCATTAACAATGGGAGCAAACGGACATTTGTATGGACCGACATACAAGTTGGATTGTTATTACGGAGACTGTCAACTATAAAACTACCAAGTCCAAGGAGAATATGGACTGGGAGTCACGAAACTCAGGAGGCAAACATTCTTGTTCGTGTCCATGTATTTGTGTTTCAGAAAAGTTCACCACGAGTCAGATTGTCTTCCAAAAGGGAACCATTTTTAAAAACAGTTTTCAGTGGCAATGAGTGTCGTTGTAATGTAAACGGACCCCCACAACAGAACATAGGTTTTCCATTTTCATTTGAAATCATTGCAGTTCGAACGGTGCCTTAGTTTTCTCTACTGGCTCACACTGACAGCATTTATTTACTCAGATTTTCTTCATACTGAAGCAGAATTAAAATGACAGTGAGTGAAGAATAGTCAAAACAACATTTTGACTTCTTTTTCATTTTACAGAATTGTTTTTCATTCTCTCTCTCTCTCTCTCTCTCTCTCTCTCTCTCTCTGTCTCTCTCTCTCTCTCTCTCTCTCTCAGCTGAAGTGAAGCTGACTGAATTCCATACAGAAGGACACACATGCATGTGTGCAGGGTGACATTTACAGTATGTCACAGTACAACATTTCAACTATATAAGCTGCATGGTCCTGAGAGGAGGTGGGGGCGGGGGGGGGGAGGGGGGGGGGGGGGGGGGGGGTTGGAGGATTAAACTACAGATGGAGAGGGCAGATCAGTCCAGATCATGTGTTACAGTCTTCTAAATTTAGCGGCACGTTTTGCTTTAAATGTCTATTTTTAACCCCCACATCTAGATTTAACAACAGAGAGAAGAGAAGAGAGTTCTGGATCAAAACGAAGGCTGGACCTTTACAGGAATGAAGTCTGGCTTTCAACAACAAGCGAAAAACATTTTCAGCACCACGGTCAGCTCCCACTGCAGAGACGATCGTGTGTGTGTGTGAGCGCGCGCGTGTGTGCGTGTATGTACGCGTGTTTGTGTGCGTGTGTGTGAGAGTGTGTGTGTGTGTGGGGGGGTTGGGGGGTGGGGGGGGGTGGATCATATTTCATTATGGAAAATCATAAAACATGTAAATTTGATGAGCCATAACATTATGACCGTGTGAAACCAAAACAATCTGAAGATCCAATAAATGTATCATTCCTTCAGTTTAAACGACTGAAATGTAATGACTCAGTGATTGTTCAGTCTGGAAAGTACATATGGAAACTCCAATTTGACCATTAAACAACCAGAAAAGAGCCACTAGAAGGAAAAAAAACTCTCAAAGTTTGAAATGTACTGACATTTCGAAAATACTGAAAGTTAAAATATAATAAGAGGAGTCCAACACGGAAAAATCTGAACAGTGATGTAATAAATCATTACATTTAAAATCAAAATGAAAGACTAAACGTATCGTTAAAAAAAAATCATCAAGAAGAATAAGAAAATATGTAATTTATGAGATATTAATGCTGTGACTAAATCAACAAAATAAGTCAATGATTATTATCTGAATTAGTATTTCACTAGTACAGTTCAACCGTACATCAGAGGAGAAAACAATTAATTCCACTCACTTTTAACAGGAAATATCCACCAATAAATCACCAGCTTATAGGTAGAAATAAGTAATGAAAGTAATTAATCAATAAATACATTTAAAAAAAATTAATGAAGTTAGTGAAAACTGAACTGTGGCCCGGTTCGTAAAGTAATCGACTCAATTCCTGATATGTCAAAGCCAACCAAGCAACCAACTAACCAACCAACCAACCAACCAACCAACCAACCAACCAACCAGCCAACCAACCAGCCAACCAACTAACCAACCAGCAAACCAACTAACCAACCAGCCAACCAGCCAACCAGCCAACAAAGGAATACTGACTGACCAAACGAAGAAAGGAAAGGAGAGAGGGAGGGATGTGGGAAGGATGGAATTTAGGAAGGAAGGAAGGAAGGAAGGAAGGAAGGAAGGAAGGAAGGAAGGAAGGAAGGAAGGAAGGAAGGAAGGAAGGAAGGAAGGAACAAACAAATAAACAAATAAACAGACAAAAAATAAATAATAACTGAATGATGCTGTTAAACTATCATTTAGAAATGAAATAGATAAAATGTACTCCATAATTTACAAACCCCCACCAAATTACAAGAAACCTTTTCTGTCATTGCATCACTTTGAGATTTTAATCCCTGCTTTTATCACCACTCGGTTAGATTACTGCAACGCACTTTACGTTGGGCTCAGCCAGTCCTCCGTCTCACGTCTTCAGCTGATCCAAAATGCCACTGCTCGACTTTTAACAGGAGCCAGAAAACACCAGCACATCACACCAGTTTTAGCATCGGTTCACTGGTGATCGCGCCTTTTCAGTCGAAGCCCCAAAATTGTGGAATGACTTTCCTCTGTACATCAAACAGGTCACTTCCTGTTTTTAAAACCTCTCTGAAAACACACTTTTTCTCTTTGGCTTTTAACTCAGTCTGAGAGGTTGACTTTTATTGTTTTTACAGTTTTAGTTGTTTATATTGTTTTTATTGATCTACCTTGTTTTTATTCTGTGTTGTAAAATTAATTATATATATATATATATACTGTATATAGTACAGACCAAAAGTTTGGACACACCTTCTCATTTAAAGGGTTTTCTTTATTTTCATGACTATTGACATTGTTGATTCACACTGAAGGCATCAAAACTATGAATTAACACATGTGGAAATATGTACTTAACAAAAAAGTGTAAAACAACTGAAAACACGCCTTATATTCTAGGTTCTTCAAAGTAGCCACCTTTTGCTCTGATTACTGCTCTGGACACACTCTGCATTCTCTTGATAAGCTTCAAGAGGTAGTCACCTGAAAGGGTTTTCACTTCACAGGTGTGCCCTGTCAGGTTTAATAAGTGGGATTTCTTGCCTTATAAATGGGGTTGGGACCATCAGTTGTGTTGTGCAGAAGTCAGGGGGATACACAGCTGATAGTCCTACTGAATAGACTGTTAGAATTGGTATTATGGCAAGAAAAAAGCAGCTAAGTAAAGAAAAACGAGTGGCCATCATTACTTTAAGAAATGAAGGTCAGTCAGTCCGAAAAATTGGGAAAACTTTGAAAGTATCCCCAAGTGCAGTCGCAAAAACCATCAAGCGCTACAAAGAAACTGGCTCACATGAGGACCGCCCCAGGAAAGGAAGACCAAGAGTCACCTCTGCTGCGGAGGATAAGTTCATCCGAGTCACCAGCCTCAGAAATGGCAGGTTAACAGCAGCTCAGATTAGAGACCAGGTCAATGCCACACAGAGTTCTAGCAGCAGACACATCTCTAGAACAACTGTTAAGAGGAGACTGTGTGAATCAGGCCTTCATGGTAGAATAGCTGCTAGGAAACCACTGCTAAGGACAGGCAACAAGCAGAAGAGACTTGTTTGGGCTAAAGAACACAAGGAATGGACATTAGACCAGTGGAAATCTGTGCTTTGGTCTGATGAGTCCAAATTTGAGATCTTTGGTTCCAACCACCGTGTCTTTGTGCGACGCAGAAAAGGTGAACGGATGGACTCTACATGCCTGGTTCCCACCGTGAAGCATGGAGGAGGAGGTGTGATGGTGTGGGGGTGCTTTGCTGGTGACACTGTTGGGGATTTATTCAAAATTGAAGGCATACTGAACCAGCATGGCTACCACAGCATCTTGCAGCGGCATGCTATTCCATACGGTTTGCGTTTAGTTGGACCATCATTTATTTTTCAACAGGACATTGACCCCAAACACACCTCCAGACTGTGTAAGGGCTATTTGACCAAGATGGAGAGTGATGGGGTGCTGCGCCAGATGACCTGGCCTCCACAGTCACCGGACCTGAACCCAATGGAGATGGTTTGGGGTGAGCTGGACCGCAGAGTGAAGGCAAAAGGGCCAACAAGTGCTAAGCATCTCTGGGAACTCCTTCAAGACTGTTGGAAGACCCTTTCAGATGACTACCTCTTGAAGCTTATCAAGAGAATGCCAAGAGTGTGCGAAGCAGTAATCAGAGCAAAAGGTGGCTACTTTGAAGAACCTAGAATATAAGGCGTGTTTTCAGTTGTTTCACACTTTTTTGTTAAGTATATAATTCCACATGTGTTAGTTCATAGTTTTGATGCCTTCAGTGTGAATCTACAATTTTCATAGTCATGAAAATAAAGAAAACTCTTTGAATGAGAAGGTGTGTCCAAACTTTTGGTCTGTACTGTATATATATATATATATATATATATATATATATATATATATATATATATATATATATATATATATATACAGTGGCGACTGGTCATTAGGGGCCGGTGGGGTTGAGCTCCACCTGGTGTCATCAGAAAGGACTGCATGCAAAGTATGTTAGTAATTCTTTAAGATTATCTACAATATTTTCTTGTCTGTGAATAAAACTTCCTATATAGCACAGAATTACTGTGTGAGGACTGTACTTCCTGGTTATTGGTCTCCTCTTGCTGCTTCAGGCTGTTTCCTTCTGATCCACACTGATGGTACATTAGTGTAGCTCGCCCCTCTCACCATGCAGTGTGTATTGCTTGCAGTAAAGTGAAAGTGCGCATGCTCAGGCTGTGGCTCCATTCATTCAGTTCACGCGATTTTGACGCCTTTTCTTATTTTTTTATTAATAAACGTACAAAAGGTGACATTAACATAGCAAGAGGCTTGAGTTATGTATGCACACAAAAGTCGGCTTTTCATGTCAGTCATTTCAAATATACAAACAATCAAAAAAAAGAAAAGAAAAGAAAAGAAATAAAGAGAAAGTAATTCTATATTACAATTTACAGATCAAATTCAATACAGAGTTCTTTGGTCTTCAAAGCTTTAGAGTTGGTGCAGTGCTTTAAAGTGATTATGTAAGATAGGAGCAGTGATTTGAATACTATGAATTTAGGTTTCTGGTTGAAGAAATTAGAGCAGTGTATATGATATATGATATTTTGCTAATAATAGGATCAGGTTTATCACAAAGGATTTTTTTGGAGGGGTGTTTTTTCCATAAATACCAAAAATAACATATTTTGCTTCAAATTGTATGTCCATATTAAGCTTTCCAGTCACAAACAAACATATGTTGTTCCAGAAAATCTGAGTGTAAGAGCAGTCCCAAAACAAATGGGTGATTGATTCTTCAGTGTTATGACAGAACAAGCACAGAGGATCTACATTTAGGTGATACTTTGAAATAACACTGTTTACAGGGTAACATCAATGTAAAATCTTCAGGCATACCCCTCGAATCTTATTGGTTACAAAGTATTTCCTGGGCAGGAGCCAAACACAGTTCCAGTCTATGTCCATAAATGCATTGTTCCATACAAAAACAGATGCTGGTTTACTGATGGACTCCCTTATGATAAGCTCTCTTATACATTTAGTATTGATTTTATTGCTCAAGAAAGGGTCAGAGTTACCAATAAACAGCTCAAGTGACAGGTCATCAGTCGTTGTGTGTACATAAGAGGACATCAACATTTTCACACCGGAGGGGAGAGCATCCATTACAACAGCAAATTCTTTGGGCAAAACTGGAAAGTTGAAAATATTAAGAAATTTGCTGTATGAGTAGGTGATGCCTTTTTTGTTAAAAAGTTTATGCACATGAAGAATACCAAAGTCAACTCATCTTTTAAAGAAAATAGTTTTGCGTTTGAAACAAATATCCTTATTATTCCAAATATAATACTTGTGAGGTGAGAAATTGTGTTTGTGAGCTAATGACCAAGATAACAATAGTTGTTTGTCAAATTTGGAGAGCTTAACCGGAAGTCTTTTGATGCTATAATTACATTTTAGAACGAAGTTTATTCCTCCTAATGTTTCAAATACATGTGTTGGGATGAAATTCCAGAGTGGGTTTTGCTTTAATAGATATCTTTTTATCCACTTGATTTTAAAAGATGAATGTAAGTTATGAAAATCTATTACAATGAACCCACCAGCACCTAATTTATTAATCATTACATTTTTTCTAATAAGATGTACTTTTTTCTTCCATATAAAATCAAAAAGAATTCTATCAACTTGTGTATTTATTTTATTAGAAACATCTAGAGTAGAGCTAACACAGACTAGACTAGAAAGGCCTTCAGCTTTGGAAAGTAGGATTCTACCTGAGATTGACGAGTCTCTTTGAATCCACATGTTACTTTTTTTTTCATTCTTTGCATAAGAGGATTAAAGTTTTCGTTTTGTCTTTAGTTTTCATCTTTCATAATAGTAACGCCCAGGTATTTAACTTGTTGTTTCACAGGTATTCCGGATATTTGTATGGCACTACAAGATTTCACAGGGAATAGTTCACATTTGGTGAGGTTTAGTTTGGAATCAGAAGCTAATGAAAATGTATCTAAAAGTTTAATCGCATAATCTATCTGAGCGATTTTGACACCTCGTGGGGCTTGAAGCCCGAAGCCCCACTAACAACGTCATTAGGTGCTCAGAGCTGATTGGCTGGTGCTGACTGAGGCGGAGCTTCACAGGACCTGAGCGAATTGTCTTATATACCAGCTTGTTTAGCAGCCAAAGCTAACAAACAGTTAAGAATAAAAATTAATTAGTTTGATTATTTATGAGTATGAGTTTGAAACGCTTAGTTTAGCAGAGAAAATTAAAGTAAGTAGTTGTACACTGTGTGACATGGTGAGGAACACTTTTTAAGAACCTCACTAACTTGTAGTTTTACCCGTGGTTGAGTCGCTGAGCTACCGTCCCTGAAGCAGCATGACCTGGTTTGAACCCCATTGTTGATATATATATTTTTTCTTTGTTGAATTTTTTTTTTTTTTTTTTCTTCGGCTTTTTCCAAAGCTCAACATTTTTACGGAATCAACGCCTATATGGTTGTTATAATGTTGTGGCTAAAAGGCTGTGCACACACATTACTTTGGAATTCAGTAGTGTCACTGGACCTGAAATAAAATCTTGCCCCACCAAGTATTTACATCTAGAAACGCCACCTTCTATATGCAATATAGTCTGTGTACAGCACTTTGGCCAACAGTATTATTGAAAGTGCTCTAAAAAATAAAGCTGAGCTGAGTTGAGCTGTCTCATAAAATATCTCAAAATATATAGCTTTGTGTCCTATATTCCAGGTGTACTTTTACCAAACTTTAACAAATTTGAATTAAACTTAAACTCAAATTTGGAGGACCTAGTTTTATTGTGACATTCTCCGACTCATTTCCGGTAATCGCTTGTTGTTTTCCGGAATTTGCCGAGTCCTCCGGCCGGTGCTGCTTCGGTAAGACTTGTGCTCGCCGCGGCCGCTTTCTTTCATTCTGCGTATTTTGTGCAAATTGTTGTGATTTTCGGTCGACAGTCTGCAGACTGTTGGTGTGTTTGTGGAGGCAGCGGGATCTCTTCACCGTCACTGCAGGTTTGTATGAAGATGACAGCCGCGTGTGTCATTTCACAGCGAACCACAAACAAACAAACCCCTTCAAATTACAGATTTCAGTTATTCCAAGAGTCATTTTTAGTACATTTGATCAGTTATAGCTGGAATATGGAATGTATTTAAATGTGAAAATTCAACCCTTTTGTCTACATCATTTATTTATTAATGTGTGAAAATACTTAACTCGCCAACAATCTATAAGTAGATTAAACATGTCCACATAGGATATATGTGTTACTGTGTTTCTTTAAGTGGTTATATTCTCTCATTTAGTCATTTAATATGATGAGTTATTTGTAAAAAAAATAAAAATAAAATAACAAACGTACCAAAAAATAGTCCGTTATCAATATGAATACTCACAATTCTTCATATGGTATCACGTTTATGACTCATTAAGACGCGAATTTAGATGGCAAAAATACATCAATATTTCTGTGACTATATGATGACAAATCAAGAGAAGAAGTTAACATGAAAACTGCCTCAGGTGTTTTAAAACTCTTCACTTTTTTCAGAAAAAAAAGGTCAAATCCATGAAAAGTGTTGATGTTTTTCATTGATTCATGACTTCACTGTGCATGAGGGCACAGTGAAGTCATGAACCTTCAGCAGGATTAATACGTTTATTTTGAAGGTCTTTATTGCAATTCTTACTGGAAATTATCATTTAAAAAAACGTTATAAATCAATATTTGGTCTGTGTGACATTAAGCAGTGTTTATTTTAAAGCTTGTGATCAATACAAAGTAGATGATGTTAATTAGCGTTAATGGCTTTGAATAAGATTTGTTTTTATAAATAACAGTGCTCTTTCTCTTGCCTCAAATTTAATGTTATTTCTTGGTCATTTTTCATAAATCTTTAAAATTAATCACAGAATTGTTGTGAATGAATTAAGGTTCATTTATGTTTTAAATCCTTTCCTTTTAAATGCTGAGTTCATGGAAACATAACATTTAGCAATATTTCGCATGTTGATAAAACATATTTTCAATGTGTTGTGCAGCCCTATGAAGAAGAAAAGGAACACGCAGACCTCCAGCTGAATCTGTTCTAATCTCCACCTCACATACAACATACAGATTTCAACTAGTAGGTAACATGTTCTGCTGCAATTATGCTGGATTGTTTAAAAGGAGAAAAAAGAAATCATTACAAACCTGCATCAGAGATCAGCTCCACTGCCTGCACCAATAAATCACACTAACTGCTGTTAAAAGGAAATACATACACATGGAACATGGAAAAAAAATCTTCCTTCTTGTTCATACCTCTAGAAAAGCTGTAGTTTTGTATTTTCCTTGTATCTGTGGAGCATTCTTTAAGGAAACACATCCACCTTTTTCACACTCGTTTCATTTTTTCCATCGCTGGATACAAACTCATCAGCTAATATCTTTGATATGTTGCTTTTAATTGAAAATTAATTCACACTCGTTGATATGCTCTCTGCCACAAAGCAATGAGTAGAAGCACAAGTTCATCTGCAGTGAAAAGCAAAGGTAGCGGCTCAACCTGGATGTTCTAATATCTTTAAAACTTGTCAAGTTTAGCAAATCATCAAACTGAGTAATCCGTTAATTTTTCCTTTGGAGATTATTTACCTTAAATAGGTGAAAAACACAAAACAAGTTCACCCTGGTTTCTATTTTTTCCATCAAATATGCCCAAATGTGAAAAACTAATGAAATATGGAGAAAAACTGAAGAACCTTTAACATTTTCCTCCAGATAAGCTGAGCAAGCAAGAATGTAATAATGTCCCATGTGTAAAACCTGCCAATTATCATAATTTCTGCCTTTTTCGATTTAATTAAGACAATAGTTTCATAAGTTCCGGTACTATGGGCTGGAGATCCACCGTTACCCCAAACTATCTTTCAGCTCCTCTTGATACTCTGGCAGAACATAAGTTCCACTCTGCTTTACTTTTGTCATTCTCAGTAAAATTAAAGAATCTCCAAACCGCGGACATCGCTTGTTCTCTCTTGTGTACCTGCTGCTGACATTGCAAACTGATGATACTCGCCGGGTTGTATCTTTCACGTGTACGAGTACTCTGTGCAGTATCGGACCCGATACTAGTATCGACGTATCCATGATTATTGAAGTAGCATTATCCCTGCAGCCAATATTACTATATAAGACATTTTCTTGAAAATAGAATAGTTGTTTGTGCAGTTTGCTCATCAAAAATATGTGTAGTTGATGGAATAGTTGTCAAATTGTCTGACTGAGGATAGATGATATGCAGATCTCTCAGTTGTTTGTTGTGATTTACTTTCTATTTTGTTACATTACTGCGTTCATTACATTTCAAATGACCAGAGCGGTTACACTCTTGGCGAATTGCTACATCGCTGCTTGCTCCATTTGGAAATGCTTGTTGTTTTTTGGGATTCACAGCCTTTCACGTCTTTGAACTTGTTTCTGAATTGTAAGTTTAATCTGAGCTCATACGTGCGGACAGGAAGTTGAGGGACATGTTGCCCGTGGTGGTCGTCCACGGAGGGGCAGGCCTCGTCCCGAGGGCGCGGGCCGAGCAGTCGGTTTCCGGGGTGTGCTCTGCAGCGCGGGGCGGATACGCCGTGCTGCGTGGAGGCGGCAGCAGCATGGACGCCGTGGTGGAAGCTGTGACCATCCTGGAGAATGACCCACACTACAATGCAGGTAGCGTCCATGCACAAGGTTCATGGTTACTTTATTCGTTCCCGTGGGAAGACTTGCGATTGCATTTGGCATGTCATAGCAAACAAAGGACACGCACAGTGATGCAGGCAGATTCTTGGCAGTGACAAAGAAATACAAGACAAGTAATCAGTGTTTCAATTCACCATCCATTTCATTCTCCAATAAAGAGATAAGATGAGATCAAAATAGATAAAAGCAAACCACAATAAAAACCTCAGAGAGGTAAAAGCAGTCACTTACAAGCCACAATAAAAACCTTAGAGCCTGTCCACATGAGAACACCGTTACACGGAACCGCAGAGCTGTTGGTTGGCCGATCATCCACACTGCACTGCGTTTTAGGAGCCCGGACATGGTTTTTCTTTTTTTTGCTTTAAACTCTCTAACCCCCCAACGCTCCACAACATCACTTTACAATGTTTGTAAAGAGGATGAATAATAGAGGCAACAGCACACACCCTGGCGGAGAACACTGGGTCAGACAGAACCTAGTGTATTCTCACTTAGAGATCGGCAAAACATCTGGTGCCCTGGATTTCACACTTTCTAACTGACCGGTCACAAACTGCTCTGAAAGTCTTTTGGTTAAGATGTGGGACTGGATTGTGTTAAAAGCAGAGAGGTCAATAAGTAAAAGTCTAGCAGACGTCCCTTTATTCTATAAATGTTTTTGAATCATATTTAGTAGAGTCATCAGAGTTTTTCAAAGACTTTCATTGCAACTGAAGCGAAGGAAACAGTCCTGAAGTCATATGAAGGACTGGGATTAGGGACGGGGCCGCAACAGCATCCTTCCAGAGAGATTAGACATGTTGCGTCTGCAAAGACTAATTTTATAACATGTGCTATATGGGCATGTGCACAGTGTTTCTTCTTTGGGGGTCAACTCAGTTCTGTTTTCTCCTGACGGTATTTCAGGTTGTGGGTCAGTGCTAAACGTCAGAGGAGACGTGGAGATGGACGCGATGGTGATGGACGGAAAAACTTTGGACAGTGGGGCAGTGTCCGCTGTGCGCAACATAGCGAACCCGGTCCTGCTGGCAAGACTGGTTATGGACAAGGTACGTACAGTGTATGACGGCAGGGTGACGAGAGCAGAGCTTACAGATTAAAGCAGTTTTACTCTTAATACGAAACTACTGCAGTACAAAAGAAATACATAACCCTTTGGTCTGAACCATGATCTCTTGCGCAACGTTTACACAAAGACTGAGTGTTGCCAGGAACAACCTCCTCAGAGCCTCTATGTAGCCTTGATCCCCCTCTGCAGAGCCTCTATGTAGCCTCAATACCCCTCCTCAGAGCCTCTATGTAGCCTCGATCCCCCTCTGCAGAGCCTCTGTGTAGCCTCACTACCCCTCCTCAGAGCCTCTATGTAGCCTCGATCCCCCTCTGCCGAGCCTCTATGTAGCCTCGATCCCCCTCTGCAGAACCTCTATGTAGCCTCGATCCCCCTCGCAGGGCCTTTGCATCACCCAACTTGCTCCTCCAACAGTTTCTAAATATGTGTGGAAGCGACCCAGAACACAAGGGGAAGCTAATCAGACCACGAGGGCTGTGATTGGTCCGCTCTACTACGCTATGGGACTGGCTAAGAAGCTCCACATGTGATCCAGATGATTGTGCAGTAAGTGTTCAATTATTGGAGAAGTTGTCAAATTCAAGCGTGAACGCCACACGCCACCCAGGAGCAGGGAAAGAAGTTCTGCTTTTGGTGGCGTCTGCAACGCTTTGCAGGCCTCTGATAATCTGGACGCCGCCACAAGCTAGCTTGTAGCTCGCAGCTCCAGTCCGCTGACTTGCACCTGAAGCTAAATCTTGCAGCATCACTGATCATCTCCGTGACGACAAATGACCTGAAAATACACACTGCCATTGAGTTTCATGCAATTTGGCAACTGATCTTTGTACGGCCCCTAGCGTTATGGGAATGAACTACTTTGCAGCACGTACAACCTGGACGCAGGAGTTCCAGGGTGAAGGCGCTGCGTAGAGTTCCGGGTTTCCTTCCAGGCGTGGATCTGTTTGGTCAGTTTCAAACGTCTCAAGACAGCCGTGTGCTAAACTCACATCAGCTTGATCTCAATGGGGCCAGAACATAAAATATTGCACGATGACCTTCATATTACACACAACTCCAAAAGTTTCCCCCCCCATTTTCACTTCAAGAAAATACAACGGGATGGTGGAAATGTTCTTATACAATAATTTTGTTTTTCTTTCACAAAATCTGCCTCACACTTGTATTTCTCCAAGAACTGAAGCTTAGTGTCGATCATTCCTGGTGGAAAATTTAGGAACCGCAGTCAATGTGGTTTTTTTCCCCCAGTGTTTTACACATTGCAGGGTCACCACACCTCGATCTAGTGTTGATCGAGGCCTGACGGAAGTTTATGATCTGTTTCGAACATCCTCTGGTCAAAGAGTTTGAATTTGACAACGCTGCTAAAGTGAACAAACCGTCTACAGAGAAGTTTCTCGCCGTTGTGAGCGCTCAGCTGGTGCAAGCAGCCCGACTGGAACAGTCCGAGTGCAGGTGGTCCAGCAGTGGTAGTGCAGTGGGGGGGTCCTGCAGGCTGTTTTCGTTAAAGACTGCAAGTGAAACTACATGTGAGCCTTCCAGCTGTGACGTGTCCTCTGTTCTCCAGACCAGTCACGTCTGTCTGACAGCAGAGGGCGCCCAGCAGTTCGCCCGATCCCTGGGGGTCCCCGAGGTGCCCCAGGAGTCCCTCATCACAGAGTACGCCCGCATGCGCTGGAAAAAGAACCTGGCCCCCGATGCCAACCCTGTGGAGTGCCAAATGTGAGACATGAATTTATTTTAACCAGTTAATTTGCTCCTAAACCATCGTCATTGAGTCACCTGTTCAGTGGTGGCTACTTCCTGTTGAGCTAACCGCTAGTCTATGACATGCAGGAGGACGCAGGTTCAGTGCTGACTGTGATGACCTTGGTGAATTTCTTGTTGTTAGAAGTCTTGACTTCTCCCACCTCTTGTTTTGCTGTGTGACATTTATGTGTAGACGACATAATCTTGGTGGAAAAAAAGGCCAAAGTGGAACTTTTTGGAAATGCTTGGGCTCCGTCGCCATGTGAACAGAAGACAGTGATACAACTAGGATGTGTAAAACAATTTCTGCAAGGGGACTAATACAGTATGAGTTTAATTTTAGTCTCTCCAACAATTGGTAAAATGACAAACTGTCTTGCTATCTAACGCGTCCATTAATCAGGGCTGAGTAAGTGCAGTTTGATGTATGAGCAGAAGTACCAGAGATGGAGTTCAGGCTGGGATGATTCCTGCAGAGGAGGAATTGAGGCCGCTGTACTTTGAATACTCCTGCGGACTAATTTACTTAATCTTCCCGGAGTGCTTTGGGCCTGTGGAGGACGTGATCACAGTGTGCTGGAGGAAGCGTTGCCCTTTGGGGAAAGTTCCTGGACTTTTGTTCTTTGGGATATTAAAGTTCTTGGAAGTTGTGCCGAGTGAAGGAGTCCACGCAGAAAAGGTAGATCTCTACTCTTCAGCTGATTCGAATTAGTTGTGGTTGCTGGTTTTGATTGCAGGCAGCTGATCTGGTCTTCATGTTTCCTGCCGATGGATGGATGGATGGATGGATGGATGGAAAGAGGGACTCATTGTTACAAGGCTACAGACTCCTCAGAGATCCTTGTTAAAGCTCCAGCTTGTAAAGCAGCACTAGTTTTTTTGTATTTTTTAACCCCGCTGGAGTGTTCCTCACTGGTGTGGCTGTTCAGGGGGAAGACGGGCACGGTCGGAGCAGTGGCAGTGGACCGCCATGGAAACGTAGCCTGCGCCACCTCCACTGGAGGGATGTTGAACAAGATGGAGGGCCGAGTGGGCGACACCCCGTGCATAGGTCAGTCCTTCCTCCAGGCTTCGCATTCTTGTCTGTTAACCTTTGACCAGCACAAAGTCAATGCCGCTTGTGGAGTTAATCTTTAAACATAAGTGTTGGAAGCCATCCTCAATATCAACATATTGGTGTTGGATGTAGACAGACCAGAACCGATCCTGCCTGAGTAATTCCAGCATGCACTGACGTGACGGCGGCTGAATCCACTGTGCTTTTCTCTGTTTTTAGCCTTTGTGTTCATGGCGTCTCATCTGAGGCTATCAATGAAAAGATAAGACTGTGATGAGTCAGCTGGCAGATCAGCCCGGGTGCTAAATACAAGACAAAGTCCACGGATCAAACTAAAAGCAGGGATGCTTGGTGATATTCACCTGATAAACACTAACAGATGAAACATCTGCATCGGTATGAAACACTGATGGCCCAATGCCAGTTTCTTTTTGATTCTGGTTTTTTTGGGGGGGGAGCACAAGCGACATGCCGTGAGAAAGCCATGGGCACGCGAGGCCATCAAGGTTAAAAAGAAAAGACAACAATTAGACTGGAAATCCAAGCAGACTCTCTTCCTGGCCCTGATCCAGACACTCAGTCGCTGTTCAGCGCATCCTAGACCAGAAGAGAAATCCTGTAGATTGTGAAAAGACAGAGATGTTTACTTTCATACAGAAAGATTGGCCTTTCGTTATGGATTTATAGGATTTCTTTGTCCCTGGACCTTTGTTCAGTTTGTGTACACATCATCAACATGTCTGAGCTTCGATTTGTTCTCCTCTTATGCCGTCAATATAATGTATTGAGGTGGATTTTGTCGGCATCTGCAAAATTTTGTTTACAAAATATTTGTCGTTCTAAAAGTCAAGTTAACTCTAAAAAGACTTTGGAATTTATGATATTTTCTTTTCAGAAACATCTTGTAACATGTGGCTCGTGTTTTTCTTGCAGATAATTTGAAAACCTTTACAGTGGTGGCTCAAAAACTTTTTCAAACTACAAACAGCTTAAAAATGACCACAGGTGCCATAATACTATTCTTAAAGAAAATATTAGCTTAAAGCAGTCATCAAATTCTGGTTACCAGAGCTCCCATTGTGTTTAATGTATGGACAAGGATTTTATATGAAAATGAAACGCCATTTTTTGTAGGGTTTTGCTGCAGTTTGTTATCAAGCTGCAGCTTTGCACAGTAAAACCGTGATGGATGGAGAATCCTCAGAGAAGGAAGAGTTGTGTCTCGGCTGTGAAGCCTCTGAAGATCATCAGGAAAACTTCCTGCTGCACACTGGAGATGGCAACACTGATCGGAAGCATTATTCTCCCATCTAGTGAAATATTTGTGGAACTGCATTCATATGTGGACATAAAATGATGTTACTTATTCTCAGTGACTATTAGCCTTTAGAATTTCTAAGCAGGTTTCGTGACTCCCAAAAGTTGTATTTTTTGACATTAATCCTGATCAACAAGGTTCTCTTTATCCAATCCAAACTTCCAAATGAACATACTCATGTTAATTCAGTCTATTCAGTGTAAACAGAGGTATACGCAACTCTGTCCTGTTCTTACATTTAAAGAAGTCGATCTAATCAGTTAAAATCATTTTAATTGATTCATCCCAATGATTATAATTAACTTGCATCTTAATATCTGATGAAATGATACTTTTGAATTAAAATATCAAAAAATTGATTTCAATATGTTCATGCGACAGCATCATGCTTATTATTTCTTTTTGAAAACTTCTACTGTGAGCAATTGTGTGTAATTTAAACCAAAGAAATAAGCTTATCAGCATTAGCTCATCGCTACATGTTAGCACCGAGGTGATACAGAGACGCTCATATACATTTGAAATAGAATAAATTGTGTTTCCATTCATTCAAGCTCTACGATTTGAAAAAGAAAAGTGTGATTAATCCAAATTAATTCATATTCTTTAATTGATTTAATCACCTACTGTCTCTAGTTAACTACAGAAATTGAATAACCCTCTGAACAAGAGATGAGAAAAAAGTGAATCCGGGTCAGGAGCGCTGTTTATTTCACAGTTCAAACACAGGGCTTCTTAAGGTTTTGATCGCTGAGGGCCAATTTAAGAACCCAATATTGGACTGAGGGCCTCTGAAGAAAAAAAAGACAAAAAAATCCTATTTGTAATCATTTTGATAACAAGGTTGCATCTCTATGATTTACATTTATTGGTCTGCATTCAGTAATGTGCAGTAAATACATTTTGATTAATAAATTAGGCTAAATCTGGCAAAAGTTGAGAAAACTTTGTGAACCACTGTAATGCACACAAAATCCAAAATGTTTTTTTCGGCCCTCTTCAGTCCAATTTGGGATCTAACAGTCCTGTGTGCGGTCCATTTCAGATCATGTGTAATAACTTATTAACAGTCAGTTTCAAGAACTGTCCACACAAGAGCACCATTTCACACAAAAATCCACCATTTCTGTCCGATCATTCACACGGGGCGGCGTTTTAGGAGCCCGAAAACTGTTTTTTCAATTTCCAAAGTAGGGAAGTTGTGAAACGCCGGCTTAGCTTTGAGGTGTGGACGGGCAAGACGTAAATCTGCAGAAAACCATGATGAATCATGGACTACGTGCTCCAGGTGGCGCTGCAGAAGCTACTGATACTAGTACGTTTAATAAGGTGATAGGAGCAGGAGGATAGATGTGCATAACTCAAAGTTAATTAGAAATCTATGAGCAGGGGTCAACTTCTATATTTCTATGTTCTATGTCTTCTTTGTGTATTTGGTGAGTCACAGCACCCCTAAAGGCCACATCTATAATTACCGCTTATCCCTAGACCAAGTCTGTAGATGTCGCCAAAAACCACGAAACGGAGATTCATTCTTTCATAGAACATGCACAGTTGGATTAAAACTAAAACTAATTCATTGTAGGCTGCACTTTGAGAACATTAAAATCATATATGTGATGTTTACCTGATAGCAACTGTACGTAACAAAAACAAGTGTAAAATGCTGTAGATTATATAAGTTCAGTAAGGTGTGACGTCTTTATATCGGAGATATGTTTTATCCTCAAAAATCCATCAATCTAACTTTTAAGTCCAATTTTATTCAGCTTGTGCCTAAAATAATCCCAACAATTAAAATTGTGAGCATGCTCGTTGTACATTGTGCTAACCCTTAAAGCGTTCTCACCCTGGCCTCTGAGCCCGCAGGTCATTAGCATTTCATTGAGATGGAAATAAACCCGCCGACGTCTCTGGAAGCAACAAAGCGTTGCTCTGCCGGTTGCCATGACAGCATGTAAACATGACACACTGTGTGAAGGTGACGGGAGTCTCCCATCTGTACCCGGAATGCGACGCCACCGAGCTGACATACATGTCAAATCTCAAAATTATATGAATTGTGTGTGTGTGTGTGTGTGTGTGTGTGTGTGTGTGTGTGTGTGTGTGTGTGTGTGTGTGTGTGTGTGTGTGTGTGTGTGTGTGTGTGTGTGTGTGTGTGTGTGTGTGTGTGTGTGTGTGTGTGTGTGTGTGTTTAAGGGTCTGGGGGTTACGCTGACAACCAGTCAGGAGCGGTGTCAACCACTGGCTTTGGTGAAGCCATCATGAAGGTGACGCTCGCCCGACTCATCGTGTTCCACATGGAGCAAGGTAACCACAACACACACACACACACACACAACACACAACAATGTTTTCAAGTGGAAACAGAAAACTTTGGTTGTGTTTAGGGTCCATTATTTACAGGAACTGAAAATGGATGCCAAGGTGGAACTTTTGAAAAACACTTCCACTCCGTCGCTGTGGAAACAGGAAAAACACAACTTTTCTCAAATCTGCTCTTTCACAAGCGCACCACGCCTGTAGTAACTAATTGTTGTGCACATGCTCAGTCGATGGACAATCAGAACAATGTTTCCTCCAGAAGTCAAGACTCCCAGTCCATATTCTAATGGACTTGGTAGTTTTATTTTGACAGTCACAGTAATAACAATCCAGCTTGGTGGTCTGCGTTCTCCCATTGTTAATGTTTAGAGCGTATTGTTCTCTGCATGTATGTGGTTTCATTACAAAAACAAACAGCACCATCTAGTGGCCTGGCATGCTAATTACACCATTTTCAGTCTACAGTTAAACCTCTGATGTAGGGACACCCTAAAATTCAAGGGGAAATGTCCTCTGAAGACCGGTGTCCCCTCTTCAGAGCGACAGGCAGGTTTGTCATGACGACAAACTATGAACGGAATGAACCAAATATCAAATATGTTACGGAACAAACGTTTGCTTTCATTTAACATAACTGAATACATATAAAGAAATATATACAAAATTACCGTACAAAATTAAATAAAATATAAATCCAGATACTGTGTATTTATATAGAATGTATAAAATAAATATTGAAAATCAATATAAAATTTGAAATAGAACAAGAATGTACAGTACAGTAAAGGTCACAAAATGATGGGAAAAAATTTAAACTAAGAAAAAAATTACTGTATTGTTTAATTAAATGTACTATGTTTTTTATTAACTTATTGTTGTATTTTTTATGATATTTGTAGCCAGATCAGATTTGGGACTTTCCGTCAGCACTCGGTAATCTTCGTCTGATCCCTGAATGCACTTGCCGGCCAGGCAGAGAAATTCAAGATTTTAACATCGTCGATGGCAGTAAGACGCCAGGGACACATTTAGTCTGCCAAATTCATAGAAGAGACAAAGCAGGAATCCAAGATGGCGGTGGACATCACGAACATGGACATTGAAACTTTTTTGTTTTGGTGTCACTCAGCTTGAAATTTTCCAGGAAGACCTGTCCGTTGTCCTCGTCAGGCAGGTTGTCCCCTCATTACGGTGTGTTAACAGTTAAATATGTGGCGGTGCTCAGTGATGTGTCTGCTCTTAAAGGGTCCGCTCCTCAGAGGTTCTACTGTATTTGCTGTTTCCGTGTAAACGCACAATGTTTTCAAAACGTTGCTGTGTACACGCAGAACGTTTAATGTCTCCTGTCCTCAGGTCAGACCGTGGAAGCCGCCAGCGACCTGGCTCTGGCTCATTTGAAGTCCAGGGTGGAGGGGCTCGCCGGGGTGGTGACCGTGGACCCTCAAGGCCGCTGGGCCGCTCGATTCAACAGCCTGCAGATGGCGTGGGCGGCGGCGCAGAACGACACGCTGCACTACGGGCTGTACGCCGGGGAAGACTTCACCCAGAGCCTGGACCAGGACCCCTTTCAGGGACTCCAGAACACTGGCTGAGTTTGCATGAGGGGGAAATGAAGATTCACAACTTGATTCATCTGATACAGATTTTTCTATTTGTCCATTGTGGGGAATATATCTTCTTAATATGTCCGTCATCTTGCATGGTGGTGCAAATTGTTGCAACAAAGTTTCTGTGGACAAACTTTGTGATTCAAATTAATTTGCTTGAAATCGATCAAAAGAACACTTCTTAGTCATTTATAGACAAAAAGTCTATTTTCAGAAAAGCTGCATTAAGAACTTTATAGATTCTCTCTAAAACTACTAAACATTAAGTATTTTTCTGGCTTTTAACTAGGATCCATCATAACTTTTTTCCATTCCAATATTTATAATTGGATCTAGTTCTCCCTGTGCAATGTCATTTTCCCCAATATCAAGCCGATAATAATTGGTTCTGATAGACACTGAAAAACACAAAACTGTCAGTGAAAACAAAAATGTTATGACTTCAGTTTTCTTAATTTCTACATAGATCTAGAATACATTTTCAACCTGATGCTACACGAAAAAAATTAACAACAGTCTATCTATATATACACAGTCAATATTTTGGTTCATTTTTGACATATCTAAGAAAAATAGGTCTTCATCAGAGAGAGAGAGAGAGAGAGAGAGGAGAGAGAGAGAGAGAGAGAGAGAGGAGAGAGAGAGAGAGAGAGAGAGAGAGAGAGAGAGGAGAGAGAGAGAGAGGAGAGAGAGAGAGAGAGAGAGGAGAGAGAGAGAGAGAAGAGAGAGAGAGAGGAGAGAGAGAGAGAGAGAGAGAGAGAGAGAGAGAGAGAGAGAGCACAGTAGTTAACAACTGTTGTTTTCTATTTGCTTATTTTTTTTAGTTGAAAGTCTTTTCCATCTTTTATACCAATTTATTTGTATTATTGAATGGAAATAAGAGGTTTGATGAGGTTAGTTGCTTTTCTTTTTTCTTTTTTTTAACTTATAGTTGATCTGTTAGATGATGATTGTGTCTGTTGTTTTTCAAGCTAAAAGTAAGGAACGTAAGAACATTTCAAACCAAGTATTCTGCCACTTAAATGTCTGTCCCGAAGACCAAACAAGCTGTGAATTAAGTAAAATACGAATCTGAAATGTGATTTTTATTATATTTGTATAATAAACTTATGTTCTTTTAAGTGTTTCTCTATTTTACTATGTTGTCCAAAAAAAAACCCAACAGGTTTAGCTCTTTAGCATTCTGCTGTCCCCGCTACTGCCCCCTGTGGGTGATGTGTGGTGGAACGTTTAGCTGTCATCACCAGACTGGGGCTGGGGAGAGTAAACCAGCTCTCTCTCTCTCTCTCTCTCTCTCTCTCTCTCTCTCTCTCTCTCTCTCTCTCTCTCTCTCTCTCTCTCTCTCTCTCTCTCTCTCTCTCTCTCTCTCTCTCTCTCCTTCACATAGTGAATATCTTTGGCTGTGGGTTGATGATGTCGGCTGTCCTTGATCCCCTCGCAGATTGTGTCAGATGTGGATTTCAGGATCTGATCATGTCTTCAGTGATACCAACCCTCGCTCACTGCCTTGGCGCAGCTGCTTAATATGTCTTCTAATGTTCCTGTTTGGGAACACGGGGCATGCCGGTGTTCCGGTTTTTCCCCAGGTCCATAGGCTGGATGGACTGTGTAGGACGTATCGCGCCCCCTGAATCAAGAACCTGAACCTCTGAGGGTTCTACTGCCAGATGTCACTCCAGGTGACCCCCCCCCCCCGCTCCATCACCTACTTCCTTTTCATCCAGGCACCTTGCTTCTGTGTAGCTCCTGCTCAGCTGGTTGTCCTCAACTGAAGCTGGCCCCTCCTCCTGCAGCAGCTTCTGTCTCCTCCTCCCATGGGCAGAGTCATAGGGTTACCTGCTCTGCCTCGCGCTACTGCTCTCAGTTTATGCTTAAGCTAAGTCTCTTTAGCATCTCTGGATCCAGAGTCGTGCAGCCGTTCCCTTGTCCGAGCGATTATGAACGGACTCTGAAGGGGAGCTTCAGCTTGTTAGTGTTTCCTTTCAGGCCGATGCTACTAAAGCGGGACAATCGCAGCCATCTGTGCAAGTAGCTGCTCATGTTTTTCCAAAAGGCAAAAGGAGTTTGAGGAGGATCTAAGTTGGTAGATCCCAGCCTTGAATTTTCTATAGAGTCCACATTTATCCATGGTCTTCAGCCAGCCCTCCAGGTCAGCACTATCTGCCTTTTATTTATTTATTTTTTCTTTTTTCTTTTTTCTTTTTTCCCCCTTGTCCTGTTCGGCAGCTTGGGCAAACAATATGATGTGATTGAGAACCTTCCGGAGTCAGAGCAGTTTTTGCTCTTGCAACAGGGAGAGACCTGGAGTCTCCTCCTGTTGCTGCCTTTATTAGAAGTTGGTATGGCTGCTGTACACGACCCGGGGGGGAACGTACAGAGAGAGAGAGAGAAGAGAAGAGAAATTGAGGGGGGGGGTAACATACAATACCCTTGTTCGTGCTGCATATATTATTTGCAGTTATCCCACTGATACAAATACTTTACAACTGTTATTATATTAAACCAGCCTGAGCAGCTCTATCTAGACAGTAACATGATTTTCTTGATTAAACCAGCCTGAGCAGCTCTATCGAGACAGTAACATGATTTTCTAGATTAAACCAGCCTGAGCAGCTCTATCGAGACAGTAACACAGTCAGCCTGATGTAGAACATCAGTCACGCCGGCGCCGTGGGCAAACATGATGGAAAATGTATTAATCAACCCCTGCTGACGCTCGGCTGAGTCATCACCGCTCTGGTGTAGAAGAAGTCATACATCCCCTACAGGTGAATCCGGCCCGACAGAACCAGCAGATCCTACCATCAGGGGTATTGCTCCACTCCACACTGCCCCAAAGGTAATCGGGGGTAGTACTCAGAAGTTTAGATGTGGTCTAGTTTAGGAAAAGCCCTTTGACGATGGACAGATGTGATGAACAGAAACTAACCTGTACAGTTAACGAAGATGATTGTCTTTGTCTGTTTTCCTGCTCAAGGAGTCGAAGCTCAACAGAATCCTTCAGGACTCGCTGGGAGGACAAATGCAAACTGCTATTATCGCCACGGTGTCGCCGCCCTCTAGCAATCTGGTGGTGGGTCCTGTAATCCCACTTTCTACCAGCAGGTGGAACAGTGAGTCAGGCTGCTGTTTGTTGAGTCAAAAGTCAAGTCAGTTCAAGACAAAGAAACCATGACACCTAAAGGACAGGTGGAGTAGTGCATTGCCTTCCTGTTGAGAGGAAAATCCCCAAACACACACCAGCTGATGAGCTGGCTGAGAACGCCTGCCTGCAGTCTTTCTGCAGGATCACTGCTCCCCAGTGTGGCTTCAGACAACAGAGGAGAGACTACTGTTCAGCTGGGGTCAAACCATGAAGGAGCTACTGGTATGGATGAACTGAAATTATATTGATTAAAAATGTCTGTTATGTTGCTGAAAGCAGAAAATGTGTAGTTTGGTTTCTTGCATGAGTAGGATAGACAGCAGGCCTATTTATGTTGAGCAGCAGTGAAGCAGCCTGTTTGTCTCTTTGCTGTTACAAATTGATTTCATGCTTCAATGATAATTGAGAAATAATATTTGATTGAGAAATTGGAGGTACATGGTAATCAAATATTGTAAAGGCTAAAACATTTAAGACACTTGTTTGTTTGAAAGTAATGATGGTTGTACATTTCTGTTTGAAGGTTTTCAACCTCTTATCTACTCCAATAAGAAAATAAAATTGAGAGGAGAAAAAGAGTGGTCCCGCTGAATCCTTTATGGTTGGCCAGGCCATTTTTCTAGTTTGGGTAGAAGCTGAGCAAAGTGAACCACAGGACAACTTGTCACTGTGTGAAGTTTTCATGTTCTCTCCATGTGTGGTTTTACTCTGATAGTCCAAACAACCTGCACCGTGACTCCCTGAGCTACGCCTCCGGCCTCCACCACCTCCTCCTGAGCTACACCCCCGGCCTCCACCACCTCCCCAGAGCGCCGCGCTGTGTGGCTGCTGAAGACGGTCCATTTGGTGAAGAAATGTCCTGTTGGAGGACTTATAAGGGACTAATAATAAATTAACTCTGCCATCAATCTGTCCCGTATATTAAATGTCTGCTCCAAAGAGCTGACAGCGTAGACATACGCTAGTAGATCTTCACATGTAGAGCCTCTAGCCTACACCATACAATAAACGATCTATTAGAGTATGTCTACTGTGTAAACATACACAGTCTGGTAGACGTCTACTACTATATGACGTCTTCTACTATAACAATATGAAAATGCAGCATGCCCTGCGGACTGAGAGAACACGTTCTTTCCTTGTACGTCACTTCTGCATTCCTCTCCATTGTCCGACCTCCGGCAGACGGATAGCTTGTCAATAGTACAAAATTCTAAAAGGTGTAAATTCCAGGGGGCATCCAATGAAGGCAAATACACCTTTGACTGTAACAAGCTGGTATTTGTTCGACTGTGACGCTCCGCCTCTATCAGCGCCAGCCAATCGGCTCTGAGCTTCTAAATGACGATGTTCGTGGGGCTTCAGGCTTCAAGCCTCATTTGGCATCAAAATCACGTCAGCCTGAGCATGCGCACTTACACTTTACTGCATGCAATACACACTGCATGGTGAGAGAGGGGCGAGCTACACTAATGTACCATCAGTGTGGATCAGGAGGAAACAGCCTGAAGCAGCAAGAGGAGACCAATAACCAGGAAGTACAGTCCTCACACAGTAATTCTGTGCTATATAGGAAGTTTTATTCACAGACAAGAAAATATTGTAGATAATCTTAAAGAATTACTAACATACTTTGCATGCAGTCCTTTCTGATGACACCAGGTGGAGCTCAACCCCACCGGCCCCCAATGACCAGTCGTCCCTGTTCTTGTCTATAAAGCTTTGAATGGTCCCTGGCATAAGTACTTCTCAGATTTACTTGTATTGAATTGGATTTATTTGGATTTTCCACATGTTCTATCACAATAAAAACATACAAATATATATTAATCCTTAAGATGACGTGTAAAAAAAACCCACAAAAAAACAGGATGACACAAAAAATAAGATTTATTTCCATTGTGGTCCTCAAAAAAAAAATCGATGAATAAACAGATATCAAGCAGGCAGACAAGATATTAGCAATAGAAGTTTGTATGTTTTTACACACTGTAAAGTCTAAGATAGGAAGTGAAGGGGTACTCTTTTTAAACCATAACACATTAAACTTGACCAAAATTACAATATAGAAAAGCTTTTTTCATATTTGTAATGGAAAATATTTGCTATGATTTAGTTGAAAAAATTCAAACTGCACGGATGAATAATTTACCTCTAGAGAATTTTGAGTGGGATGAGATGTAGAATTAACAGGATCTGACATCAGGTATCATTAGTGACGGCTGCAGGATTGATCGTATAATTTATGAATATAAAACACTTGTAAACATGTGTTTTGTTCTTTGTTAGAGAAACAGCTTTTGCCGACTCTGCGATATCCGAGCAGGTCACTTCCTGTTTGCTGGAAGCCGCCGTCTCGCTGTAAAGCCCAGCTGTGAGAAGGCCGGCGCTCGGTGCAGGGGTGGAAACAGACGAGGACGTCCTCCGTGTGGATGCTGATCCCAGCAGTTCTCAGAAAGTGATCCCTTTCACCTTTGCAGGGCAGCTTCAACCAGTTACTATTCATATTTTCTCCTTCAACTTGACCTCGTGGACTCGCTGTCTTCACAGTCGACACTTCTAATCGAATTTCCTTTCATGACCAGTATGTTCGAGGGAGTTTCTACCCTCTCTTCACCTCAGTGACATTGTCAGTACTCAACACAACCTGCTCTTTCTTGTGTCCGTTCCAACTGTCCACTGAAACCTGACCCCCACCCCCCCGCTTGTCTTTCCTTCTGTTTGCATGTCTAAGCAAAAATGTGTGGCGTACAAGCAAATGCAAGTGTGAGCTCTCTTCTCTCTCACAGTTGAATACAGGGTGCGACAGCTGTTTTAAAGGCGGGTCGTTGTCTCTTTGGAGGGACGACAGCCTGATTTCACAGCTGTAGGACTCTGATCCCCTGAATGAAAACACTCCACTGATGATCAGTACGTGACAAAGGGCGATAAAAACCTTTGTGCTTGTCTGCTGAGCATCTCATGGGTTTAGTTGTGTTCACTTAATCTTTGACTGGAAGATTTAGACTGAATGGGGGAGCACAGTTTCACTTTATTACACACCCACTGGACAATTTGTAGTTCATGTTACGACTTTGCCTTTGTTTCCTGCCACCATCCAGTGATGCTCATGTCCCGTCAGACTCGTTACTACTTCAGACTGCTACTGCCGGATCGGTTCATTCTCCAGTTCATCAGAAAATTCGAAGATATTCTCAAGAGGGGATCAAGATTGTTCCCACTCCTGAAGGTCTGGAGTGAATCTGCAGCCTCTGATTCTGGAGGTGGATACGCTCCGCACCGTCACATCCTCCAGCCTCTTCCACACAGTAACGGCAGTAAGTCTATGTGCCCGCCAATGCAAATAAAACAGGGACACTAAAAGTTGTTCTTATATATGTACTAATAATTTCTCATTGAAACCCCGAGACCAAGCCAGAGATATAATCTCTCCAGAGAGTCCTGGTCCGCCTCGGGGCCTCCTCCCAGTCAGACGTACCTGGTAGACCTCCAAATGGAGGCGACCAGGAGGCGTACGAATCAGATGAACCACCTGAACTGGCTCCTCTCAATGTGGAGGAGCAGCGGCTCGACTTCGAGTCTCTCCTGGATGGCTGAGCTCCTCACTCTAACGCACAGCGTGACACCCGCCACCCTGCAGAGAAAGTGAATTTTAAGCGGAATGCACGCTGATGTTAACTAATGTACGGTTGAAATGAACCTGTTGCTTCATGTTAGTGGAGCAATCAACAATGCGATCAACAAAAGTGGCGACGAAAGACGCCGATGATTCAGATCCGGAGGAGGCAGAGCAGCTCTGATGTCACATCCCACCAAGGCTTTCCTCCATTATTCTACCTGAAAGAACCGTTCTGGTGCTGCCAGATGTGTCTGCATGAGCATGTGGACGTTTCAGACTCAACGTCGAGCCTGAGGAAACATGTTGCGCTTTGGATGAGTTTTGACAGAATATACTGATGGTGGCGCACACGCACGCACGCACGCACGCACGCACGCATGCACGCACTGGGAAAAAAAGCGTCACACACACAAACGACATCTCATTTAAAACCTATTACTTCTTTACTCAATCATGGGACGAATGTTATTTTGTAAATATAAGGGTTGCTTCTGTAACTTTGTAAAGTAGGCATCTCTTACTTGTTTCTCTTCCTGTTTTATTTTGAAGTCACCTGTCTTGTCCGTATACTTGTTCTTCCTGTTCTGTGTTTCTGATTAGTGTTGACATGTGTCCCCCTGTGTCTTCCTCTCCCAGTGTGTATTGAAGCCCCATTTCCAGTTGTCTTGTTGTTGGATTGTCATTCGTCGTTTGTCTTGTGACTCCGGCCCTTCTTTGTTTCAGCTTTTGGATTAATGTGTGTTTGGACTCCTGCCTGAGTCGATGTCTGCTGGCGTCTCAGCTGATGGTTTTTTTAAGCCCCGGACTTAGTAAACTCTGTGAAATTATCTGAGTCTGAGTTTGCATTTGGGTTTGTCGCGGTTCGTGACAGTAAATATGTATGAGTACTCTGATACCAACAATCCAAAGACTTGCAGTTTGTATGCCTGATGAATCTGATGTGTGTGGGTGATTGTGTCTCCAGGTTCGCCCAGAATTGGACCGGTTGACCTTCACAGAGATGCACCTGTCTTTTGCCCCAATGATCAGCTCCGACACATTCATCCATTGTCTACATGACTCAATCCAACTGAGGGGGACCTGAAGCCAATCCCAGCTCACTTTGCCCGATCGTTTTGATCTCGCGTCTGTTTCTGGGATGAAATAACATTTTTATGTAACGTCAACAAGTGACGCTTCACACACACTGTTTTGAGAAAAATGGCAGAGCTAAAGTCCAACTGGAGGATTCAGAAGAAACGCTGCTCTCAAACACATTATCGTCTTTTTATGATGAGACAAAGAGGACACGTCTTTGTGTTTCACTTTCTAAAAAACATAAGCTCAATTAGTCCAGCTCCCAAATCATCTACAATACCTCCTCATAAAGCTGGGGGAGTGCAAGGCATCATGGGATTGAGCCACAGACCAAATACGACGAAATTCTAGTTGCATATAAAGTTGCCCATCAATCTCATCACTTTATTCAGCCTTCATGTTAACAGGACAATCCGACTGAGGAACAAGGTAGTCATGGAAATGCAGTGATTGATAAAGTTGGAAGAGAAGCTCTATAGAAAGTTTGAACATTTCATAGAAACACAATCCTCATCTCTCAACTCCCTCAAAGTCAGGTTTTAGGATGAAGAGAAAACCTTGACTGTCTCAAAAATCCGATGCGTCTCCATCACTTCCATATCATTGTTTCTTTATTGATATTAATGAGTCATTATATTATGATCCGCTGGTCTAACATAGTACAGCTCCCTCTTTTGCAGCCTTCGCCTATGAGGAAATGGACTCTGTGTGGCATCTGGCACCTAGATACGAACAGCAGATCCCTGAAGTCCAAAAGTTTCTGGGTGGGTCAATAAACCTTGAACATGTGGCTGAGTCAGCTGTTTATCATCTTAGCACCCCTAATGATAGACCAGCACCACCCACCAAACTCCATCAAAATCCTCACACAGACTGAACTCTAGCACGTCAGGTGTTAGATGAAATATTCACTTCATCTCGAAGATATTCCACCTACTGACAGCTGCCGTGATGAAGAGCCAATACGTGTCAATTGCTTCACCTGTCGGGGTCATATTGTTATGGCTCATCTGTGTGTTTCCCATCATAGACGACAATGTCATCTGCAAACACGGATGATCAGATCCGATAATGGTTTGCTAAACTATTCTCATTGTTATAATTCCATCTGTGTGTGTGTGTGTGTGTGTGTGTGTGTGTGTGTGTGTGTGTGTGTGTGTGTGTGTGTGTGTGTGTGTGTGTGTGTGTGTGTGTGTGTGTTAATGAGAACCGTCTCTCGGTCACCCATCCCCACGATGCTTTGAGTATCAACTCTCTCCCCTTGCTTCCCGCCTGCTCGTGTGCTTTGGGTGTAAACAGTTGCTCCACAACCTTGAAGTATTTTATCTTCCAACAGATCCTGACACCAGTACCTTCATGTCCCACATTGTACCCAAAACAGAGGAATGAATGAGGGCAGTGGAAAAAGCAAACAGTGGGTGTAAAGTGAGAGGGAGTGTTTGTGGAGCCGGGCTGTTGGGCCGGCCCTGCCTTCTTGAAGGGGCCAGCTCGGGGTGAGGATCCGGGCTCACCCGGGGTTACCCCGACAGCACACAGCGCTCCGACAAAAGCCTCCCGACCCCGAGGGATGAAAGTGGGCCATGGGGCGTTCAGCTCGGCCTTTGTTTACTCTGGTTGGTTTGTTGTTTCTCATCACACTTTGTACTCTTTTAATGTCATTTATACACAACTCCACAACATTGTTGATCCATGTGGGTTATATAACAGCTTCATGACATCATCTAGGTGGATCGTCTCATTCAGTCATAAAAAAGGCTTCTTGCTGATGTAACACTGTTTCCAAATTCCTTCGTCTAAACAACAGTGTTCTTTCTCTTGCCCCCCATGATCATCTGCATTGGAAGGGAATCAGTAGTTTTCATTGATCCTGGGTCAAGGGACTTCTGCTCTTTCAAAACCAAGTGTGAAAGAATTAAAGCAGTCAATCGATTAAAAGTCTGAAATTCATGTGAATTCATTGCATCATTCTGAGTTTTCTCCTATATTCCATATCAATTCTGTCATTTTGAATTTGCAAGAACACGCAGTGCACAGAAAGAATAATTTGGTCACTTTTTTGCATCCATCCATCCATCCATCCATCCATCCATCCATCCATCCATCCATCTATGAGGTTTCTCAGCTCAACGATTCTTCATAGTTTTTCAATGTTTTGGTGTGGGACCAGTATATGTTTGGGTTGGGATTATTTTCCGAGGTGAAATCTGGTTGTTGAATTGAGAGAAGAAGTGCATTTCTCACCAGCTTTACAGAACCAACAGTAGAAGAACATAAAAGGAGACACAGGACATACTGAGCTAATGGAGGATGAAGAGGACATGAGTGCACAGCTGACCTCCCCAGGAAATTAACGCAGCCTCAGCAAAGTGACGGCAGGTATTTCAGGTCTGAGTCCTGCCATCTTTTGTATGGACACAAACTAACATCACATCACAGTTGTAAGAATGAAGTTGAACTGTTGAGATTCAAATCTAAGTTTTAAACCAGTGACTATGTGTTTGGACCTTTAACTAAAACTGGGAAGTAGGAAAGGTCCCACTCAGACCTTTAAATGGAAGTTGGTAAGTCCCCATTTTGACTTTTCACTGGAACTGGGAAATGGGAAATGTCCCACTTGGAGCTTTAGTTCGATCTGGGAAGTGGGAAACACAGTCCTACTGAGACCTTTCCCAGTTCCAGTAAAAGGTCTAAGTGGGAAATCTTGAAGACGAGACACAACGCACCTTCATACATAGGGACTGGTCACCAGTAAACCTGACATGCATGTTGTTTTTTGGACTTTGGGAAGAAACCGGAGTACCTGGAGGAAACCCAAGCACACACAAGGAAAACATACAAACTCTACTAATTAAGGCCCCAGTATCTGACCCGCAATATCCCTACGGTAATGTAAGAGCACAAACCACCACACCACCATGTCATCCTTCAGGAATATCAAGTATCAAACCCAGTGAGGGTTCGAAAGAACGCTTGTATTTTAGGGATGACCTGGACACGTTGACAAATGTTGATGTAAAATGAATTAGATGTGAAGGTATTGTGCTTTTTCAAAAACAAAAAGACCAGACTTCAACCTCAATATTTAATATCTGAATTCCAACATTTTTCCCCCAAAAAATTTGACTTATTTTCCCCCAAAATTCAAATATAATAGTCAAAATTCTGACTTTCAAACTTCAGACCATTTCCCCCTCAGTTACGACTTTTTCACTTGGAATTCTGACTTTAATCTCGAAACCATAAGATTTTTTTCCACAAAGATCTCAGTTTTTTGCCTTTGAATTTCTTTTGAATTCTCATTCACACAACATTTTCAAGTGAAAACAGAAAACTCCCATTGCATTTTAGTTGTCGGTTTGTATGACAACCGTGTTCGGAAAACACAACTTTTTGAAAATGGTTCACAAGGTGGAACTTTTTGAAATGCTTAGACTCCGCCTCCATGGAGAAAATGCAGCTTTTCTGAAATGCTTTTACTGCATATGTGCACCACAGCCAAAACAGTTCTTGTCCAGATGCTCAGTAGACGGACAGGAGTGTCATGACTCCCAGTCCATATTCTCCTGGGAGTTTTATAGTTGAAACCATTGGAAATGTCTGGAGCGTAGTGTCGTCTGCGTCCGTGTGTGGGTACCAACTCGTGGACTGCTAACTACATTGTTTTCAGTGTTTCTACTGTCTCCATGGAAAAAACATCATTTTCAAAATGTTGCCGTTCAAATGTGAAACTTTTCTGAAATGAAAAGGAAAAAAAAAAAGTGTTTTTACTTGAAATGTTGTTGTGTAAACAAGATCTCAGATTGAAGTCAGAGGCTTCATTTACAACCAGAAGTATAATTATTGAAGCATTTTTCAATGTAATGAAGCCCATATTGTAACGACGAGCCCAGGGCAACAAGCAGAGACCCATTTCCCACTGAACAGAACACACTGGGAGCCACAAACCCCAACACTACTGGTCAGCACCGCCATGGCAAATAGGCGCTGACTTCCTGTAGTGGCAAAATGCCACTCGCCAGCGCCGTTACAATGAGGGAAAGTACAACTAAACTGAGTCTTTACAACCATCTGGCTCACGACAGCTCTGTTCATTCATCATAAATGGGACGTAAGATAGGTTAAAGCTGTGACGTGTAATCAGGATCCGCACCTGTCAATCATTGTTATCATATTAACTGCTATTGAACACTTAAATAATGATGAAGGAACAACGTGATACTTATTGACTATGACAATCAAAGGAGCTGAAATACATATAGTACACAAGGAAGAATTCTCATGAAAGGAGATGTTCATTCAAAAAATGTTTAAGTATTGAGTTATTTATATAAAATAACAATTAATTAAACTTGGTTATCAACAGGCTTCTGGTGTGTCCTCGTCCATTTCCCTGGTGGAGTTCACAAAGGTGGTCAAAAAACTCCTTGTTGGCAAGGGGTGGACGAGCTACACCCAGATCTGCTGAAGGCCCTGGATATTGTTTTCCAATCCAGTCTATACTTGTATTGTGGACATGGAGAAGGCCTACGACCGTGTCCCCCGAGATGTCTTGTGGGAGGTGCCAAGGGAGCATGGAGTACCAGAACCGCTGCTGCGGCCGATCCAGTATTTGTACTCCCGGCGTGAGAGCTGCGTCACTAAGACGGACTTGTTCAGGGAGGGTGCTGGACTCTGCCAGGACGACGCCTTGTCACCCCTTTTGTTTGCAATTTTCATGGAGAGGCTGTGGAGTCGCAGCCAGGTGGGCATTATGTGGGGGGGCCAGAGGGTGACGTCTCTGCTCTTTGCAGATGACCGTGTCCTTCTGGCGGCGTCACATGAGGGCCTCTGGCGTTCACTGGAACAGTTCGCTGCCGAGTGTGGAGCGGTTGAGATGCAGATCAGCACCTTCAAATCTGAGTCCATGGTCCTCTCATGGAAAAGGATGGCATGCCCTCTCCTGGTAGGTGGGTGGACCTTCCCCATGGTGGAAGAGTTTATATCTCAGGATCTTATTCATGAGTGATGGGAGTGAGGATCGTGAGATCGGCCACAGCTTCAGACAGGCGGCTGCAGTAATGCAGTCACTGTACCGGACCGTTGTGGTGAAGAGGAGCCCTACCCGTAGGTCTGAAATCCCACCCTCACCTATGGTCATGAACTTTGGGTCATGACCGGACAGAATGAAATCGCGGCTTATACAGCCGAAAGGAGTTTTCTCTGCAGGGTGGTGGGCGTCACCCTACAACATGATAGAGTGAGGAGCTCAGCCATTCGGGAGACACTCAAAGTCAAGCCATTCCACATTGAGAGGAGCCAGTTGAGGTGGTTCACCTGATTAGGACGCCTCCTGGTGGACTCCATTTAGAGGTCTACCAGGCAAGTCCAACTGGGAGGAGGCCCTGAGGTCGGCCCAGGACTCGCTGGAGGGATTATATCTCTGGCTTGGTCTGGGAGGGGCTCTGGGTTCCCCCAGAAGAACTACAGGACGTTGCGGGGGACAGAGATGTCTGGGCGTCTCTGCTCTCTATACTGCCACTGTGACCCCAAATGGACTAAGCGAGAAAGAAGATGGATGGATGAGTATTAACAATACCCTTTCATTTTTTCTCTCTATATATATTGCTATTATATTGTGTAAGTCTTTGAAATTGCATAATATTATATTGTATCCAAAAAAGGTAAAAACAAGTCAATAATGTATTATTATTGTTACTCATGCAGAAGATAATTTGCAAACACTATATGACATACATATTTTTGTATTCATGTAACAATAAAAAAGCATACGCATGTGTAAATATTAGTTTCACAATAACCTCACACTCTAGGAACACAAATGGCTTTTTGAAGAATTGTAATGTTTTGAAGTTCCCTGACCTTCGAGCATGACAGGACTAATTACTGTCATCAGCAATTGAATGGTGCACTGCCCAACTACTTCTGTCTCTTAAACATTCACGCTCATCTAATTGGATCAATTCAGAGTAATTATTACTTATTTTAATAATAATACATCAAACCAGTATAGCACTATTCTGGGCACTCAAAGATGCTTTACATAAAGAGACCCAAATAAAGAAAAGTAAGTAAGTGTTTATGGAAAAGCCAGTTTATTTATTTTGACAACGATATGACAATCGCTTCAATATGCTTCAATATAAAACCCTAAAATAAACAAATGTTATCATGGGTACGTACAGGAAAGTTTTCCAGATTATTTTTCATGTACTTATGCATTAAATGTGATGGATGAACCTTTGAAAAGAGATTTCTTCTGCCAACTTGACTATCTTGTCTTGCTCTGTAATGTTGCTTTGCCACTACCAAAAGTCAGAGTTCATTGACCACCGTATGTGCGGTCCAGAGTTTATACCTGTCTATGGTACTCTCTGTGGTGGGATCATGCATCAGAGTTGGGTCTGGGTGGGCTTTGCCTTGCAGTAAAGCTCCATCACATATTGCACAGTGGGAAGGAGGCTCAAGGAGCCGCAGCAGAAGGACGAAAGGGCTGCATGCGACTCCTGAGCTGCGTGTTGCGAGGCCTGGATTAACCATTCATTCATTCATTCATTTTCTTCCGCTTATCCGTTTCCGGGTCACGGGGGTGACAGTCTGAGCACTGTCACCCAGATCACAATGCACCGATTAAGAACCTTCCTGCAGGTGGTGAGCCCACAGGAAGATGGATGGATTAACCAATAGTATAATATTACATTAAATCAATTATTGTAATAAAATTTGGGCAATAGTGTAATAAGGTAAATTGAATAAGCATTAAAAGACACGTTTAACAATTTTACTGTAAGTGGTTGTTGCAGACTTATTGTCTTATTTTGAAACGTCGGACCAGAAGCAGATTCCTATTGGTGTGTTAATATGAAAGCTGTGACCGGAAGTTGCTTCTTGCTGTGGTCATAAGCTCCGTTGACTTGATTCCGCTCTGAAGGGGGCCGGACTCCGTCCACTCTCCTTCCTACTAAACGTCCACAGTGGACACAATCCGCTCGGACTCGGACGGAAGAAGTTAATCCCTAAACATTAAGATATTAAAAAAAATAATAATAATAATTCTCTCAACTTTTATCGACAACTTCCATCCTCCTCGACACGCTGCGGCCGTTCGGGACCGGTGACCGGCACCGACCGGAGCCCGGAACCGAGCGGCCGCAGACGGGAGGCGGTCTGTCCTGACCCACGGCCGACCTCTGAGCGTTTACCTCCGGGAGACGGTGCAGCGCAGCTCGGATCCCTCCGGAGCCTGGGGCCGCGGGCCGCCTATGCTCCCCGCGGGGAAGCCACCGCGGTGAGTTCACCTCCGGACTGATCCCCAGCTGCACGAACTCCCTCCAGAAAACAGGTAATTCTAGATAACACAAGTTTTTCAACATTTACATGTGCGCTACCGCACAAATGAAAATATAGCATACATCCCAACGCTTTTCTGCAGAATACGGCTCTGATTAAACAGCACAACACGATTCATTTAGTCATAAAACAACTTTAGAAACCGTTTTGTCTGTTCCGCACAACTTGGACCTCATCAAGCACTGCAGGCTGGCCAAGTGATATAGAAAATACTTTTTCTTAGAAGAGGAGCTTTTTAATGATTTGACACAAAGCCGATTCTGTGATCAAACGTGTATAAAATTTAAACTTTTGTTAGTTCATTCAAATCATCTTTCAAATTCTACAAAAATACAGAAAACCTTTAAATTAGTGGCTTTTTGCATTGGGTTCGCTGATGCGTCTTTTCCCACGTCAAGTTCTGCGTTTCAGACACATTTTTATCATTTATTCTACAGCTATAACACTTGGGTTTGCAACTACTCACTTATTTTTGCGCATAAATACATGCACTTAATTATATGCTTGCTGAAAGGTCAGGATATATGCTCATTATATCAATAAAATGTCTTTAAGTTGACTGTAATGAAGCTTAATTTGACAACCATGAGGCGGAAATAGGAAATTTAACTGCTGTATGGCAGGGATCAGATTACACTCAAGGAAAGTGAGTATTTTGACTTTGTCTGAAAGGTGACTTTATTAGGTTCTTATGCAGATAGCTGGGGAGCTTGATGCTTTAAGATGAGCTGCTCGTGCAGGGATGTGGAGAAAAGCTGGAGCAGCTCCTTCTAACCAGCCCGTGAGGGGTCCGAGTGACCCTTCACTCCATCCCCATGTGGGACACGTAGCTGGGTTTGGTTCCAGGATGGGTCAGGTGTTGTAGGAGAATATTTTGACAGCCTGGCAGTTTGTATGTGTTGATCTCGTCCCTCTGGGCTCTTTGTGTTTGAGGAGGGGTCTCCGGGCTCGGCCCCCTCTGAGGCTCGCCAGGACGGTGGCTGGAGTCACTTCCTGACATCTCGGCCCGTCCTGGACGACATGGCGGATCAGGGGAACCAGACTCAGTTCCTTTTGGTTTTGTTCACGTTGTGTTGATTTAAGTTGTAAACAGCTTTGTTTACAAATATTTCTACAGCTATGTAACTCACTGATCTAAGTGATATTTATTGGGTGCATGTTTGACAGAAAACACCTAAAAAATAATTAAAAAGTAATCATTGTACATTGGGAGACTAGAAATGGTCAATCTGGAATTAAACAATGACCTCATTTGGTCTTAAATTGGGCAAAACGTGTTGCTATCACTGGCTGAATCAGACATCGCTGAAGAGAATTAGAAAACAGGACAAAAAGATTGAATATTGTCCCCTCGTGTCCGACATGACGTGAACTCATTAAAACAATGGAAGGTATTTCTTTCATACAAACGTACTTTGACTTTCTGTCCCGTGCAATTTTTGTAGAAGTTGTGATTTATTATCTGTTCAAGGATGATAACATTGACATTGACTCTAGAAATGTTGACTTTTTTTTGGCCAGGCATTTAGCCTTAGCATTTAGCATTAGCAGACTTGTACTTTGTGTCATGAATGCATCACGATGAAAGAAAGAGCTGCTTGAACATTTTGGCAGGAGTTCTCGGTATCGATACTTTGACACCTTTTGTTGAAGTTAGTTTTAGTTTGACGTCTTTCAGTTCAGGCGTTACCTCGCCGTACATCGTGCTAATGCTAACACCACATTGGAAATCCTTTGCTTCTCACTGTGGACTTTGTGAACGTCCAACAGAGCTGAGTCGGGTTCTTGTTCTTGGAACTTTGGACCTGGTCAGTTTAAAATGAGTTCTGAGAGCCTGAACCTGAACATTTCACCGTACGAGTAGTGTGTGTGTGTGTGTGTGTGTGTGGGTGGGTGTGTGTGTGTGTGTGTGTGTGTGTGGGGGGGGGGGGTGTTAGCAGTTTATTATCAACTTTTCCATCTTGGTGAACCTAGAACAGAGTCTCCTGCAGCCCTGCAGGGTGTCGAGGAACATTAACCCGCGGCCCTCGTCCGTCCGGAGTCGCCGGTGTTAATAATCAAAGAGCTGGTTTCACGGGCCGTTGGCTCTGTTAGCATTCAGGACCCTGATCGGAATATCCTCCGGTCCGTTAAACCGCTGACGGAGACGGGCGCACAAGGTCAACTCGTCACTACCAGAGAGCGATAGAGAGAGAGAGAGAGGGAGAGGGAGGGAGGGAGGGAGGGAGAGTGGGGGGGAGGAAGGAGGAGGAGAAGCCATCAGATAAAGAGTGGAAACTTGAAGGAAAGCTCCACCTCCCCTCACATGCTGACATGAAGCTCGCAGCTGCAGTCGGCCAGTGAAGATTAGAGCAGGATCTCATTGTGAGGCTGCTTGTTGAGCTCACATAGTAATAATGCAGACGGAGATAGGAGGCGCCGTAGTTCAGGTCCAGTCTCAGCTGTGAGTCCGTGTAAATCCACCAAACCATAGCAGGTGGAGAGCGGAGCTTCATGGTGAGCTGGTACCGAGTCGCCCGTTACACCGGTGGTTTGGTTCAGATGTGAAGACATTGTCATCGAAAGTCAACTTAACTTTGAGCCATGAATTTCTTTTTGACGTTTTTATGTCTTTGAATTATACTTTGATACCCATGACGCTGATTCATGGTATTAAACAAATACACTAAAATTGAGTCGTATTTATTGAAATCAATCATATTTCTAAGATTAGCCAAGTTGAATATATATATAGACTATTGTCGACCCAGAGGAGTCACTTGAGGACAAAAATGTAACTTTGTGTTCCATTAAAACCACATTTTTAATCTCATGTTCATGAAAAAATGTCATGTTCTAGTTTCATTCTGGAAAATATGACCAAGGTCATTTCTACCACTAAAATCTGTTCTTTCCTCTTCATAGGTTCAGTACTTAACAGAATTTTCATCACGGTCAGATTTTTTCAATAAATATTTATTTAAAAGGTTTTTACAGTTCAGCATTCAGATTCAAACTGAATATTCAGACAAAGATAAACTGAGTCATCCTCGTCGTGGAACTGGAATTTTACGGGTTAAAATCTTAAAATTAATCATTATTTCATGGTTTTGATCAGTACTAAAGCACCTTTGTCCTTAGTGACTTCAGAGGTGGTTTTTTCATGTAGTAGAAAAATGAAATTCTAAAATCTGTGGAGGGAGACTAACGCAGCTGAATAAAGAGGAAAAGGTCCCCATATGGACACAATAAACTCGATACCTGTCAGCATATTCACCGGCTTAGGAGGACTGGATGAATTCAACATCGTCATCGGACCACAGTGTTGTTTGACTGACAGAAAACAGGACGTCCCGACTGGTTCCAGATCTGCTTTATCTGGTCTGCAGGACGATTCCAGGCCCTATTAGAGATCCCTGTGTCAGCTTTAAAACCTGCAGTCACCGTAACGTTCCATGTGTTCTTAATTTGAGGGGAAAAATTTTGACGGACGTGGTTTCATCCGTCTGCCTCCAAACTGGAGCCGAACCATTAATGATTAAATCGTTCATGACCACAATGTTTACCAACTTCCTACAGTCTTCACAGAGAATTCCACTTCTTCTAGACTTGAAGCAGACGTTGAACCATGTCTTAACATGATGTAGATGTCCTAATGGTCCTCCGGAGTCGCCACTGTGGACCAGGACTTTTGACGGTTCGAACTGCTGGAGGATTTTTCTGTTGTGGAGGAATTTCCACTGTCAGACTGAAGCTATTAGCAGAGTTACCGTCAAAACTCGCATCTTTGCTTGAAAATACAGTTGGAGGTGATGTGACTTGACAGAGGAAGAGGATTGCCAAAAGGGTTGTCGGGTGTGGACTTTCAGGGTCGGTTTGATGCTTGAGGAGTATAAAAGATGCTTCACTCTAGCATCAAATACAACACAGTCATTTCAAGGTGCTTTTACCCAGAAACCCCAACAATTTTACGCGAGCAGGCAGAGGAGACTGTGGAAAGGAAAAGCGCCTCTTGTTTTAACAGACTCAGAGGTGGAGACTCTGCTCCTCCGGTTGGGGGTGAGGGGACGTGCTCCGTTTCTTTATGGCCAGTCGAATGTCCGTGGACATAATGAGACAACAGTGGCTCTTTTTGCTCCGCCACAGTTGAAAGTTCCAGGTATTAGAAGTCGCTGGTAACAAAGCCAGCGGTAGCGTGACGTCCTGGATCCGCTGCGGCTCCGAGTGGAGCCGGGCCCGACACGCATTGTGCTAACGTATGCATGTACGCCTTTCTGGAGGGGATGAAAGAACACACGGACAAAGTGCTCGCTGTACTTGAAAGGTTTCCTCTGTAACATTTTCAAACATCCATCCATTACATGGGAGCTCTCCGCCTCTCTGGGATATTTACTGTACACAGATATGAGCGTGATGAATTACATCTGCAGCAGCTGGAGTCTCAGTAATCCACCCTCCATGTTCCTTTTTAGTCACACTTCAATTATATTCAAAAGGGTTTCTTTAGTAATAATGAATTGCAATAGGTTTATTAATGACCAATAATGAACTACCACCCGGAGGCATTGGTTATGGCTTTAAACTCCTCCTAGCATGTACCAACATAAAGGACATTGTTGGTATATTTAGCATTTTCCAAACTTTTTCCTTTCAAAGTTTGGCCAACTATCTCTTTCAATGAGTCATTCTTTTGTTGTCAGGCTTTATTTCCAAATAAATCCACGTTTAAAACGTTTCAAATCATTTTCATATAACTGACATGCTACCTTTAGTTTAGCTAGCGAGCGGTTTGACGTAGAGATTTATCCAGTTAGAAGTATAACACAAAATTACAATGGTGCTTTTTTTTAATTTGATTGTTTTTGCTACCTGGTGCAAGTATATTGTTGAGCTTTATTGAAGAAATACAATCGCCAGCTCGCGTCGTTAAAAGTTATCGGAACATTGCGTGAGACTGAAAAGCTACTTTAGCTAAATGCTGCTTGGAGTTACACAAATCTGAAAAGCAACTTTTGTGTGATTATTTGGTGGTTTCAAGAGTCGATCCATCCAAGTAGTAGTATTGCACATGAGAGGATTGCTCAAAACTGAGATTCTACCTTTGTTGAGCTCGCGAGCGGCGTCAAGAGTTGAGATAAATTGCGGATTGCGTGAAAGCCAAACTGAAACGATGGCCGTCCGTCACGCAGCTCCATGTGTGCAGGGAGGTGATAAGACAGGAGGCCTGATTTTTATGAGCACATTTATTCCTCTGAAAGGATCTGGCGTGTAAAGAGTTAGAAACTTACGGTTCAGCAGAGAGAAAGAGTTTGGAGTGACCGTCTGTACGGTCAGACTGAGACCAGCACCGTCACATTGACAAACATGCAAATGTTAAAAGCTGTTTTGGGTAAAAGTATTTTGGATTTGGGGTAAAATTGTGCACAATAATGACATTTCTACATTCGTAGACTAAAACATGGATCTAGTTTTAAGAGGGTTCTTTATACTTCATTCTCACTTTATAACTGTCTCCCTGTTTTTTGGCAGGTTTGTTCTACATCCTTTTATCTGCTGTTCTCATGAAACAATGATCACAGAAGATAAAAGGTGAGTCCGCCTATACAAAACCAGTTTTCTCTGAATATTTAGCAGTTTAGATGCTCGTGTACACCTGCTTTTATTTCTACAACCTTCCTTCTTCCCATTTCTCTCTTTCTCTCTCTCTCTCTCTCTCTCTCTCGCTCTCTCTCTCTCTCTCTCTCTCTCTCTCTCTCTCTCTCTCTCTCTCTCTCTCTCTCTCTCTCTCTCTCTCTCTCTCTCTCTCACTCTCTCTGGTTGTTGCCAGGTTTGGAGAATGTGAGGAATGCATGATTGTAATGTTCTGATAAGGTTTGCTTTGTTCTCCCAAGTGACCTGAGAGAGACGCAGAAGGTTGGCACACTCTTCCATTCTTGGATCTGATGATTCTCCGAAGCCGTAGCCGAGACGTGAAGTGAGCGCAGCATGAAACCAACACACAGTGTGGAAAAAAGCTTTCCCCCACCAGACAAAGCAGGTTTATAAACAGAAGTTTCCACAGTAAAGCAGGATAAATGACCTAAACGCAGGTTCTAACACGTCAGTTTTGCAGCCGCCACAGATTCTCTGATCTCAAGAAAGCATGTTCTGGAAATCTCAAGCTTAATTTTCCTTTGTCTGATGCGAAGATTTTGGGAAGACGAACAGTCGAGGATTCACATTTAAAGTTACTCTAATCTGAATCTGTTGCTGTGTGGAGGGAAACGTCAGCAGAATCTGTGACTGAGTATCATTCTCAACTCGGGACACACACACACACACACACACACACACACACACACACACACACACACACACACACACACACTCGGCTAACCGAGTTATCCCAGCTGATTGATGGGGCTTGGTTGTGTGTGTGGTGGAGGAAACTGTGGATGAGGAGGGTCACCATGGGAGTTCTTCACTTTCATTATCGTGTGAAGAACTCATTAGATGTGTGTGGGAGTGTGTGTGCTGTGGGAGTGTGTGTGTGTGATGGCTAAACACAACGGCCGAGTTGTGTTTACATGGTAAATAAATGTGTGTGTTGGGAGTTGAGGTTGTGGAATGTCACATGCTGATCGAATGCTTACTGAACAACAAGGCGGGGAAAGAAAACATGGTGGAGCCCTCTAACTCTGCTGCTGCTGCTGCTGCTGCTGCTGCTGCTGCTGCTGCTGCTGCTGCTGCTGCTGCTGCTGCTGCTGCTGCTGCTGCTGCTGCTGCAAGGACACAGGAGCACAATAAAAACAATAGCTTTTTAACTAAATCTTTTATAAACACCCTGAATTTTTCTTTGGAAACAATGCACACACTGAAAACTTTGCATAGCTAATTAGCATCCACGTTTTCATAGATTTACCCTCATAGATGGCTTTAGTATTACTATTACGATGCTATATTACTAAGAATTATGTTGCTAGGTAATTAGCATCCACGTTAATATAGCGTTAATGCTAATGCTATATTACTTGCTCTAAAGTTACTAGCAAAAGTGCACATATTTTCATAAACTTACTGTCATGTATAGCTTCAATGCTAATGCTATCTTAACAATTATATTAATAATAATAATACTAATAACAATACATTTTATTTATAACACAATTTACATTTAAACAATCTCAAAGTGCTACATGTTGCTTATATAACAATGCATTTGACGAGCAGGAATGTAAGTAATCCCGTCTTAAGCCGCAGTCCCATCGCACTTTTTGTGATGGGGCAGGTTTTCATGTGGTCTCACTGAAAAAGTTGTGGATGGTACAGAAAAAAAACACTACCACCGGCTACGATTTTCCGTCACCTAGCGGTACCAAGCACCGCTGATTGGTAGTGAGGATCTTCACTCTCGACTGGCCAGCAATATTTAAATATCTCATTGGCCGTAATCTCTACCGTTGTTGTTTACATACGCCACTTTGCGCTCATGGGTTGTTTTGGTAACTGAGTTCATTGAAATCTTGGCACGTGACACAACAAGCCGGTCTTTCAACAAGTTGCAGACGCTCCTCTCAGTAACAGGAGGAGGAGCTTCAGCAGGAGCTGGACGCTGCTGTTCACAATGAGAACGTTTCAGCTGTGTCACAGAGAACGAGGCTCAAGGCTTTTACCCAGACGATCCGCAGGGCTGCAGCCGGGTGAAACACACCAGTGAAGAAAGCTTTGTTCTGAACACGGTGGATCTTTGTTTTCCTTCCTGTGTATTTACTCTTCTGTGTGTTTGTGTGTTTGCAGGTGTCGGATCCCCCCCGGGCTGGTTGGTAGTCGACGCTACTGTAAACATCCTTGACTGGAAGCTGTTGTTGGAGTTTGAGGCTTTCAGTCGGATGTTTGCAGCAGCCGACTGCTAGTACCTTCACCTGGCGGGACAAACTGTTCCAGGAACAGGTGGGAAAGAAATGCCAGCTCACAAATTGACAGAAAGAGTTGTTTTCACCACAAAGAATGAAATGAGACCATGAAAAACACAGAGCAGGAGTTCTGATGGGGTGTATCGCCGTATGTCGGAAAAGTGCAGTGGTTCTCCAAAGTAATGGTGGGGTCGAGGAGTAGCCTTTTGCTCGCTGTAAGTAGACTGACAACAGCTGCAGACTGGAGCATACCTGAGCTATCATTGTGTGAAATGTAGAGTACCGGGACCGGGACACATATTTACAGTCACCTGGAGGAAACTGGACAGGAAGAACATGCAAACATATGTCCTGCACCGTTCCACCATGAAAAGTCCCAACTGGGGATTCTGATTTCAGTCTGGTCAGACACATTCAGCGAAGGGAGGAAGTTCAACTTTTAAATCCAGTCTCTAAAGAACACACAACACGCCCAACATCAAAAGAATTCATAAAAAAGTCAACCACATTGTTCTGAAACGCTGCACTGCAGAAAAAGACGTCATCATCATCTGCTTTGTATACGTCACAAATTAGATCACAACATTCAACATGATCGTTCAGCCCTATTGGACCTGAACCATGAACAAACCAATATGAAGACATCAGAAACACTAAGAAACCTTTAGTTTACATCAGAATTTGGTTAATCTGAAGCTTTTTAAAGATCATGTCCCATTCATGGACGACCAGGCTCCGTCTTTTTGGACTTTGATTCCCACTGGAAGTGAGAAGAGGGTGGAGTACTCTCTAGGACTACTGACTAAAGAGGAAGTGAAGGAAGGGAGGGAGGAAGGAAGCGTTCAAACATTACAGACTGTCCACATTCATCGCGGCATGAATGAATACACGGCGGCGCTACTGAAGCCCCTCACTCAGTTTCACCAAGGAACCAGGCCCTCGCTGCCTTTTATTTGAACATTCAGTGGATTTCCTGCCGGATCAATCCCAGGAGAGGAAGATGTAAATTTAGGGCTGGAATGTGGTGTTCTCCTCTGCAACGACACAACATGACGAGCAACTGTTCCCAAACAGGAGCGAGAATCAAAGCTGCAACCGTCCAATCAAATACCTGCAACTGGCTCTGTGTGTGTGTGTGTGTGTGTGTGTGTGTGTGTGTGTGTGTGTGTGTGTGTGTGTGTGTGTGTGTGTGTGTGTGTGTGTGTGTGTGTGTGTGTGTGTGTGTGTGTGTGTGTGTGTGTGTGTGTGTGTGTGTCTGTGTCTGTGTCTGTGTCTGTGTCTGTGTGTGTGTGTGTGTGTGTGTGTGTGTGTGTGTGTGTGTGTGAGAGAGAGACTCGGGCTCCGTTCACACTGCAGGTGTTGATGCTCAATTCTGATTTCTTGTTGGCGTCAGATTTCTTTTTAAGCTCTGCTGTGGGAACGATGTCAAACCCCAAGGTGACCAGCATACACAGAAGAAGGCGTGGCATCTCGCTGTTACGGAAGTAAATCTGGACGCTACACAAGTCAGTACCAAGGTTGCCAGATCGGACTCACTTCCAGCCCAAACACAACCTCTGTAGAACTTCTGTTACAACAGTGAAACTAATATATGTGTAATAAAGAACATGTCATAAGCACAGAAATGCACTAAATAAAGTAAAAAAGTAAGAGAATTTTGTTCCCAAAGAGACCCGCTCGATCTGGCAACACGAGTTGCCAGATGGACTTGTATACCCATTTTCAAGTGTTTGTGCTGAAGGAACTGACAACATCTTGACAGAATGACAAAGGAATGAAGGAGATTGAGGACAGCAAAAAAATGCACAGCTTTTAGGATTTTGACGGAGCCGCTCTCCTCATTGACATGGAAATCGCATACGTGCGACTCGACCGTTAGTTAGTTAGTTGGGTCCTGTTGTACTCTATCATTGTAAGAGCGCTTTGAGATGTTTGTTGATGTGATTTAGCGCTTTACAAATAAAATTGAATTGAATTGAATTGAACCGTTCAGACGGCGGTCACATTGAAAGACATCAGACACATATCTCATCTGGTTCCACATATGATCGAGGCCTGTGCCGGCTGTGCAAAACTCTGAGTTGCAACATTCATACAGTCACAAAACAGATCGGGTACAAGTCACTTGTGAGCAGAAAATCTGAACTGGGGGCAAATGCGACCCGATGGAGGTTGCAGTGTGAACATAGTCAAAGTCTCGGCTGTGAGGCGCTTCAGGACTCGGTCTCTGCTGTGAGATGGAGTAACGTGGTGAGCCGCTCCACTCTGAGTTCCAGGAAGTGTAAACATCCTACACTCTCGGCGTCCGCCCCCTGGTGGCCGGGAGTGGGACTGTTTGCACTGCCCGGCTTGGATACATCGCGACTCGGGACACTTTAAAGCCTGAAAAGATTCCTGACGTCTCGTTTAGCTTTTCATGTGAAGCTGTGGATCCTTGCAGCTTCATACAGACATAAGTAAAGAACGCCTTCAGTCTCAGGCCGTTCCTCCATGTTCTCCACAGGAAGCAGGGAGCGGCTCGTCTCCCACCGGCCTGTTTCCCTTGACCCCCCGACCCCGGTCACGACGGTCCCAGTGGGACAGCGACACACACACACACACACACACACACACACACACACACACACACACACACACACACACACACACACACACACACACACACACACACACACACACAGAGGATGTGACACAGTCCAGAGAAAGAAAAGGCTGCAGGAAGTGCTCAGAACAAACATGAAATATGGAGTCCTATGAACTTTAAATACATTCTCTCTCTCTCTCTCTCTCTCTCTCTCTCTCTGTGTGTGTGTGTGTGTGCATGTTGGCAGTAGCAGGAAGTACAGTACATACACAGGAAGCACAATCAGTGGGTGTTATCCATGTGTGCAATCCAAGTATGTTTTTCTACTACTAGAAATACACACACACTTTCTGTCAGCTTTCTGCTTGTGACCTCATATTTATTTTTTATTTGCAGTTTTTATCTCCTCTTTAGTTTTCCATCTTTTGTATCTGAATTTCCCATTTTGATATTTGTATACTTCATTTGCATTCATGTGCATTTTCACCAAAATGTTTTTACTGTCTGTGTTTTTCTTCTTCCAAGGAGCTTAAGGTTTCATTCTGGAGATTATTTTGGTTACTTTGTGGACGGCATTTGTGTTTTATTCTCGTCTTGTATAAAACGTTCCACACAAATAAAGTTTCATGTTAAATCATTGAGACGCCTCCTACAGGTTTGTTTTGTGTTAAAGCGGGAAAAATACATGAAAGCAGAACCCGTGATAAACTTTGAGAACAAGATTAACCATGTAGGTGGAATGAACAAGCTGCAAAAAGTGTGTCTAGTAATTGAAACCAGCATCAAAGTATGATGAGGAGGATGAAGAGCAGCCAGGCTTCATTGTAATATTTTGTCCTCTGAAGAGATAAGGGAGTGGAACGCTTTTAAACTGAAACACTTCTGCTTCCTCTTCACTCAGACGAGATGGAAAACGTGGAAAGAAACAGAAAAACTCATGGAGAAAACCGTTTGAGATAAATCAAAGATAGACAGAAAACGACTGCTGAGCTGTTGAAAATCATGATTTCATAAAAAAAAATGTTTTAAAAGTAATACAAGGCTGCAGAAATGAGATAGCGTAACCAAGAAAAGAGCACAAAAAAAACCTTTTCACATCGGTCAAACTGTCTGTACGCACAGCTCATTTACAAGCAACCCAGTCTCACTCCAAACTGCAATACCTTTGTCCACAGCAGGAACCCAAACCGCTCTGAAAATGTAGCGTGGGTATATTTTATCTGCTCATTATTTTTTGCAGGCAGATTTAAGGTCCCATAACTGCAGAGCGCCTCCTGGCTGGAAGACAAAACATGGCCGATGTCTCTTGTATCTTCATTGGAAATTGTGATATTTCAATGTGTGGCTTTAGCTTCGTTTTGATGGCTTTTCTGGTGACAAATGTACAATTTATTTTTACACTATCTTTCCAGTTTATTATTGTGATCTGTAATTTTTTCGTTTTGACATACAATCATTCAGCTTTTTCAACATACAAAGTTTTTTGTGGTTGCTATGGTGTTGCTATGGACACTATCAACAACGAACCAACCAAGTTGATGTTGTGTCACGGATCTTAAAGCTACAGTAGAACATTTGACCACAAATATGCTTCCACGCATAAAATAATGACTTCTGTTTCATTTTCAAAACATGATTACATCTTTTCATATGACTGAAACAGATCAAAGCCTTTTAGCCACAATACAAACTGTGGGATGCAGCAATATTTGTATTACAATTTATCGGCCTGTTGTAAATACAATAGGTGATTTATAGAATTTTATTCAATAAGATAAACCTAACAAATTCATAGCATTTTTGAATCCAGGTTTGATTAGACCAAAAACTGTGATCCCATACGACAAATTAATTTCTGCTTAAGTTATCTATATATATTATACTAGTAGTTTGATGTCATTTCCTTTCATAAATTTTCTTTTTTTATTATTCATATCATGCCTCCTAAGGTCTGCAAAATGAGATAAGTCGTGAGGAAGGCAAAACCCTCTTCCACACCCGGTCCCAACGGAGTCCCCTACAAGCTCTACAAGAACTGCCCCAAGGTACTAGAGCTTTTATAGTACCTCATGAGAACTGCCTGGAAGAATGTCAAATGTCAAATGTGTGTTATATTGAAATTGGCTTTTTGCTTTTATTCATTTTTATTCTATTATATATATTTTTTCTTTTCTTCTATTTGTTTCATTTAATTTTAATCATTCCTTCTTTTGAAATAAATAAAAAAATAAAGGCTGGCATACCTCATCGAGCTGAGGAAAAGCAGAGAAAGAACCGAAAAAAGGCGGGAAAAGGCAGGTTTTGGCTCGGGCTGAGGAGGAAAGACAACTAACCCCAACATCAGCCGCAGTGGGAACATCCATGAGCTACAGGAAGTGGCCACCAGGAGACGTTCCTGGCTGATGACCCTGCCGCTGACCCATGGGCACTGGAGGAGGTGCCACAGGCAGAGATGCCCAGCAGGAGATTACACCTACCTGTATGTTTACCGATGTGTGTATTCATACTGCTATAATAATTATGTTCATCTTCTGGGGGAAACTATATTTCTGAAGGTTATGAAGTATGGACACGACAACATTGGGTAAGAAGTTATCTCACTATTTAAAAGGGAATACAATTATAATTAATAATAAAACCTTTCAATTTATTTATAAAATAAAATAAGAGAAATTATACATGGAAACAGGGCTCCCACTCCAACTCCATTTGGTACCCCAGAGAAATATTTGAAAACTGTTTACTCCCATAAGAAATCACACTGTCAGAGGACTGTGGTGCATTAAAATCCACTAAATACATCTGTAGTAAATGTATATAGTCACATTACATTTCTCCTTCAAATAATGACAAAAGATATTCTTCTACATTTTGGTCCTTATAAGATATTCCAAAAGACAGGGGTTCATTTTCTTGCTCATGCTGTTAGTTGTGAAATAAGATTGGTGTCAGACACTCCTTCCAAGGAGCTCCAGAGAGCTCGTTTAACCCTAAATGAGCCAAGACATGAAGACATGAAAAATATCAAATCATAATCTAATCGAATCATTTCATGAGCCACCCCAAAACAGGAAGTAGCTACAGGAAGGGGGTGAAAGGACTTGTTGTGGTGAAACCACCATTGATGTAGACCAGGGGCCAACCTGTCAGAGACCAAGAGCCACAAAAATGACGGTGGTACAATAAGCTCCCTCTCTCACACACACACGACATGACATAAAGTGAAAATACATACATAGTGGATGATAAGAGTGAGACAACAGCTGGCAATATGTGAATGCCTTGTGGCATTCATAGAACACGATGATGCAGGTGTCACCACACCACCGCCATCTTATTGTTGTTGAAGTGCTTGTTTATAGGCAAAGTGGACCATCAGAACAACGTCCAAATGGAAACTTGTAGAATCGCAAATGAGGAATCACAGATTTTCAGAAAACTGGCATTAGAAGAACGTTTTGGTCAGGGGATTGTTTTTTTTAAGAGAGAGATGACTGCTAGAAAAAAATAAACACACACACACACACACACACACACACACACACACACACACACACACACACACACACACACACACACACACACACACACACACACACACACACACACACACACACACACACACACACACACACACACACACACACACACACACACACACACACACAACAATTTCAAGTCCAGATTTATCTTTTTTACAAGAAACAAACAGGTCCAACTTCAAGAACGAACTCTCGGTCTGGAGCACCAACATCCAAAGGAGCGATATCAATGATGGGCAGGTGAGATGTTTTCATGTCTTGTGATCGATGACCATCTTACTCAATGTTCCGGCATCCATCCTCCAGGACGCTGGAGGTGAAGCGGTTATTGTCCTCAGCTCTGGTCTCGATCTCGTTGGAACCCTGGAGCAGAAGGTTCCCGGCAGCAACATCCATGTCGGCAGTGGTGGACCTGGCTGCTTTTACGCCGTGGCCCTGTTGCCGAAGGTGCTTCTGGTAGTGCTGGTCTGCCTGGACCTCAGGGTATTGCTGGAGAGCGTGGTATTGATGGTCAGCCTGGACAGAGAGGACAGAGAGGAGAGAGAGGTTTCCCTGGCATGCCCGGACCTGCCGGAGAGGTTGGAAGGGATGGTCCTTCTGGACCCGGAGGTGAGCGTAGATCACCTGGATCCACGAGACCCCCTGATATAGCCGGACCCGCTGGTGAGCCAGGACGTGAGGGAAGCCCCGGTAACGAGGGAGCACAAGGTCGTGATGGAGCCGCTGGACCCAAAGACGCTCCATCCACCATCCATTCCTCCCACAGTGACGCAATGTCGTCTTGAAGCTCCGGTTCACTGACGTCAAGTGTCTGGACTCGTTTGGTTAATCCTCCAGGGATGATGGCAGGCACCCACTGTCTGCTCTCTCATGAACCATGGAAGACCAACCAGTTCTCAGGGAAATGACAGCTCACAGAACCTTTTTGTGCTTTTCCCTCAACAAGCAGGTAAAGCCACCACAGACCAAGCGACAGTTCATTGGACATTCTGAAAAAGACCATTTTTCTGGGACATGTTTTACTGCAGTCACCTTTCTCTAGTTTTTTAGCAATTGTGTCGCATTTGATGATGATTTGTTTTTCCAGAATAATGTTATTTATAATTAAATAAATATGAAATATTTTTTGTGGGTCTTCTCCCACAGCAGTCCACAAGACGTCAAAATCTTCTTCAAATACAGCTATTTTATTTGAATTAATAAAAAAAAAAAAAAAAAACAAGAATAAAAAGAATAAAGACAGACAATTCAATTCAATACAATATCATTTAAAGGTTTTTAAATTCCTGAATGAAAGATGTTTAATGTGCAGGAGGAACCTGGTACGTTATTTTTAAGTCATTTGGTTGTTTTCCAGCAAGATGGAGCTTTTCTGTGCATCAAACATTTCAAAAAGGAACTTTAAGCTGCAAATAACCACACATGACACAATCATTCCTTCTATTTAACAAACGACATCAATATAATGAACAGTGTTGGAGCCTTTACACATGCTTATCCATGCTTTCTCTGTTGACCTTTTTACTGGCCATATGTGCAGTTCTTACGTTCACCCACTAGATGGAGCTCGGGTCAACGTAATGAGGAGATAAAGCTCCAGGTAATGAGGTCAGGTGAGGACGAGAGAGCAGGCAGATACTTTGATCTTGTTAGTGTGACAGAGGGTCAGTTTATTCATTGTTTTGAATTATTGAAATTAAACATGAAATAAAATGACTTCATGATGAATTCAAATGAACCATTAGAAATTAGGAATGTAAATCTTGTCAAAATAAAGTACATAAACTACAAACAAAGCCAGAATCTGAGAGGAACATAGACATCCAGACCCAGAATAATCTTCCACCTCAAATTGACCCTCTCAGCTCTCTGGTTCTCAGTGCTGCCCCCTGGAGGTTCCTAGGTTTACTACAGAACACTTTGTTCTCAGTGCTGCCCCCTGGAGGTTCCTAGGTTTACTACAGAACACTTTGTTCTCAGTGCTGTCCCCTGGAGGTTCCTAGGTTTACTACAGAACACTTTGTTCTCAGTGCTGCCCCCTGGAGGTTCCTAGGTTTACCACAGAACACCTGGTTCTCAGTGCTGGTGATGGATGCTCCGAGCGTCACATCACTTTAGTGACAGAAGACAGGAGCTGTTTTACTGTGAAGGATGGCTTTGCAGTGGCATTGACTCGAGGATTTGCATTAGATAATTTGATCTTGTAGGCCCTGAACTTGCTTTTGTTGTTATGATGTGTGTTAGACTGCTTTGGATCACACGGAGTCGCTTCTGGTCAGGGACCCCGTGCTCGCTTGCCGCTAACACAGGTTTACTTTTGTCATCATACACATTCGCGGTGAAGTACAATTTGGTTGCTGATGCTGTTAGTTAGGTACGCCATTGCACCGAATAAGTGGAATGTGTCCTGTGAGGTTTTTTTAAGCCCCTGTAAATACTTATTCATTGACTCTTCATGCGAGTGTTTCATCTTCAGGCTCCACCGTTTTGTTTTCCCTCTTGCGGGTATTGTATCCCAGTTATTTTCAAATAACGTTATTTAGTAGTAAACGGTTCGAGACTATTCATTATGGTGAGTTTAATTATTATCTTTTGGGGGGTATTTTCTTAATTTTTTCGCTCCGCCAATAAATAGACAGGGTTTTGTGCTGACGAGGAACTCCCTCATTCATTTCATCTCCGCTTCCTAAGATGACACTTGAGACTTTCATTCATAATTTTTTCTTATCAAATCATTTTGGGAAAAGAGATAAAAGTGTTTAAAAAAAAAAATCCAGATACATACAAAAGTAAAAAAAACCCCATCAATTTATACAAATTTTTAAAGTAAAGTGGGCGCACAATCTTTTGGCCACAACATTATATCAACCATATAGGCGCTGATCCAGTAGAAATGTTGAGCTTTGGAGATAACCGATCAAAAAATAAATAAAAAAATTATGAATGGAATCAGGTCATGCACTTTCAAAGAAGAAAGTTCTACCGCTCCACCACAAAGTAAGAGATTCTTAGAAACTTTTGATCACCGTGTTGCTCAATTCACCACTAGTTATATTCTGTTTCTCCGCCAAACTAAGAGTTTCAAACTCATACTGGTAAATAATCGACCTAATTAATTTAAATTCTTAACTGTTTGTTAGCTTTAGCTGCTAACAAGCAGGTCTTTGTTCAACTCGCCCCGGTTCTGTGAAGCTCCGCCTCTATCAGCACTAGCCAATCAGAGCTGAGCTTCTAAATGATGTTGTTAGTGGGCGGGGCTTCAAGCCTCACGAGGCATCAAAATCACATGATCTGAATGAACGGAGCCACAGCTTGAGCACTCACACTTTACTGCAGGCAATACACACTGCATGGTGAGAGAGGGGCGAGCTACACTAACGTACCATCTGTATTGTCTTGTGGACCTGAAGAAGGCCTACAACCGTGTCCCCCGAGATGTCTTGTGGGAGGTGCTTAGCATATGTATTTTTTTCAAACTAAAAAGCAGTGTAATGTGATTCAACCAATCGCTGCAGTGCATGCATTAACCTTTGAACTTACAACTTTCTGTTATTACGACGGAACTTACTAATAGTATAGAAACATGGAGGGCTTTTTGCAAAAACAAAAAAAAAGTTACAAAATCACTGATGCCTTCGCTCTAAACCACAACAATAGACGAATCGTTTTATTATGACTTCTCATGGTGATGGTGAGTGATGATTATTGCCTATTTGGTGTTTGAGATCTGAACGCTGACTCCTGGTTCTCTCTATGCAGTGTTTATTAATATATCATTAGATCCATTGAACCAAATATTTTTCTTTCAGTGGAGGTTTTGTTGACTGGCAGCAGGAGAAAAGTGTGTGTGAGGCCCAAAGGAAAACTTTCTGTGTGTTTTGCTTCCTGCTAATGTTGAGGCTCCATCAGTGACATTCTTGTGTTAAAGTTCCCTTTCAATGGGGAGTTTAAGTGGCAGGCTTGTAAACCTTTCATCTTTATCATTTTGGCTAAATATCTTGCGTATTGTGTCACATAATACTGTTTTAAATAGCAGAGCTTTTACTGTATGTGCTCAAGTGAAGGTGAAGGAAACACCACTGCAAAGTGCCCACTAAAGTCATTTATGATGACAAAGTGCAGTCAGGTAGAGACCCCGATGAGGACGTCGATGCAGAAGAGCGTCTCTGAGATGGTTACTGACAGTTTGTCAGAAATTCTTTGGTGAGGCTAAGCGATTGTTGCAGCAGCGGTCCGGGTGGCTGGTCTCAGACCATCTTGGAGGTGAACATGCTAGATGTGGAGGTCCTGGGTTGGTGTGGTTACACGTGGTCTGCGGTTGGGAGCCCAGTAGATGTACTGCAAAGTTCTCTGAAACGCCTTTACAGATGGTCTATGGTCAAGGAATGAATATTCAATTCATGGGCAACAGCTCTGGTGGACATTCCTGCAGTCAGCATGCTAATTGCATGCTCCCTCCAAACTTGTATTATCTGTGGCATTTCATATTCCTGTTCAGTGTAACCACGCTCTCCACCACTAGAGAGCAATGTCTAGACAGTTTTACAACCTTTCTGACATTGATTGGACAGAGGTTCATGGAGATTGCAGTTGAAAACCAGTGTGCCTTGTAATCATATATAGTGTGGTCTGAGACCCCTGGTGGTATGTAGAGGTATTACATGTGGGCAGCGAGGGAGCATTTTCAATAAAATTTCATTTTTTAAATGGGTTTCATATAACTACAAATATAAAGATATGGATTTCTGTTAAGAAATGACCAAAAGTGATAATACATGATTAAATTCTGAGAGTAAGTTTTCCATTGGAAAGTGTGCGACCCTGTGACAATAAACTACAATCCGCTTTGAGTGGGAAGCAGACTTCCAATACATTTATGCTAAATTTTTGTATGATTTATGTGTCTGAAACAAAACGGATGAGTATCTTTATAGATAAGGGTTACAGAGGAGAAATATATATATTTTTTTTAAATGTATATTTTCTTATCTGGGCGGAATACTGTAAAATTGCAGCCAGTGATAAGTGTTTTCTACTCAGCATCTGACTCTGTTTGCACTTAAATTCTTCTATGTGTTTCCTAAATAAATGCACTGCAGACTTCTGTAATTCTTTTTTTTTTTTCCCTTATCTGGATTAAGACTGTATTGCTGGTGGCCCATGTTGTTCTTCATTAGTCAAGGATTTCAATCAGGTGGGACATTTTAGAGTTGGGTAGACCACACAAGTTTTTATGATTTTTCAGGTGGGCTCGAAAATTCCTGAGTATTAGAATGGCTGGCCTATGATAGAAAATTACAAGTACTTACAGGTAAAGCTTTGTCTCTGAGTATCTGAGTAATATATCCAAATAAACAATAATATAAAATCTATCATAAACATTACGCTTTTGTCCACTAGGTGGGAGCCTTGTTCCTAACTTGTCTCAACACCCTTGAATGATGAACTACAAACTATTATCAAAAATTATAAACATGTTGTGGTTTTACTTTCAAATATACTGATACTCTGAGCAAAATAAAATACTTCCAGAAAAATACTACAGGTTAATCAATCAGTTGAGGAAATATATTCAAGCGTAGGACAGAGGGGACATGTCTGGACATTGTAAGTAGCCCAGATATACAAATCATACAGCAAGCTATTCCCAAATAAGATCAAATATAAAGCATATCAGGTAAAAACAAGACAATATAAAAACTAGAAAAACAAGAAAGTGGAGTAACAGACAGGCAGGTGGCAGAGGTGTCTCACACGAGCCAGTTGGAGGGGCTGGCTTGGCTGGTTGTGGGGCAGGTTTCCAGGAGGTTCTTCACAGGAAAGACGGAGGCTTGGAGAAACTGGTTTAATAATAGTGTATGGGTTTTATATATCGCTTTACGTCCCATGATTCATTCACTCCATACTTGATGGTGGTAAGCTACGTAGCTGCCCTGGGGCAAACTGACAGGTGAGGCTGCCAATCTGTGTCATCAGCCCCTCCGACCACCACCAACCACTCACTCTCACTGCATTCACCCAGGCTTCTTGGTGTTCACTCATGGTCCCCCATTCACTGAACCCTATACCGCTTTGCTTCCCAGATCTGATGGGATCAGGCATTCACAAGGCGGTATGACCTTTTTGAGAATAGGTACAGACGGAGCAGGAGTAATCTTCAGGCTGGATCAAGAAAGAAACAGTCAGATGCAGACATACGGCTGATCAAGGTGTCACACAATGAATTGACTGGTGGAGTACAACGGCCCAGCGTCGAGTGGTGTCACACGCCAGATTAAATAGGTTAGGAGTGATTAAACCACTCTTCGCTGCAGGTGAAACCATCCCGAGCCAGAATCCACCGCTTACCTAAATAACACTTCAGCACACCCAACTGAGGGAAACTGAGAGGTTCGTCCCTCTGTGCTTCTATGTGGCAGCTGAGGTAAAGGGCGTCACACGGGCGGGGCAACCTTAGGGCATTACATTACATTACATGACAACAATTGGGAGAGTTAGTTTTGAAAAGGGTTTCCTGAGCAGTACAGTAAATTATATTGCGCTCATCAGAGCAGCAGATGTATGTCACAGTAATCCTGTGAGAAGCTGATGGAGGAAACAAACGCTGATGAACATTCAGTACTTTTATTGGTACCGACTGAATTCCGTTGGTATTACTGAGCAGTGGCGTTTCTAGATGTAAATACTTGGCAGGGCAAGATTTTATTTCAGGTCTAGTGACACTCCTGAATTCCAAAGTAAAGTGTGTGCACATTATAACAACCATGTATGTGCTGATCCCGTAAAAATGTTGAGCCTTGGAGATAGCCGATCAAATAAAAAAATAAATTAAAAAAAAGTCAATAATAGGAATCGAAGCAGGTCATGCTATTTCAAAGACAGAAACTTAACCACTCAAACACCAGTAAAGCTGCAAATATATGAGATTCTTAGGAACTGTTGGTCACTGCGTCACTCAGTTTACCAGTTTCTCCACTAAAGTAAGACTTTCAAACTCATACTCGTCAATAATCGACCTAATTAATTTAGATTCTTAACTGTTTGTTAGCTTTAGCTGCTAACAAGCAGGTATTTGTTTGACCCGCCCCGGTTCTGTGAAGCTCCGCCTCTATCAGCGCCAGCTAATCAGCTCTGAGCTTCTAAATGACGTTGTTAGTGGGGCTTCAGACTTCAAGCCTCACTAGGCATCAAAATCATGTGATCTGAATGAACAGTCTGAATACTCACATTTTACTGCATGCAATACACACTGCATGGTGAGAGAGGGGCGAGCTACACTAATGTACCATCAGTGTGGATCAGGAGGAAACAGCCTGACGCAGCAAGAGGAGACCAATAACCAGGAAGTACAGTCCTCACACAGTAATTCTGTGCTATATAGGAAGTTTTATTCACAGACAAGAAAATATTGCAGCCCTACCTACCTCTAATGACCAGTCGCCCCTGCTGCCGAGTATCGATTTACTAAAATCAAACGATACCTTGTTTTGGTACCTAAACACATCCTCGTGACTGAGGGAGTGGAAGAGTTTCCGAGCCACACTATTACACAGCATTTCACGCACAACAGTCGTGAGGCTCCTCTTTTTAAAATGCAATGCAGATTACGCTCGCTGCAATTTTTGTCACGCAAAGTGTAAGGCCAATGGTGGGAACACCTGAGGAAGCACCTGGTTCAGTACTAGATCTTTCTCAAGGCTGATTAGGGAACAATTTGACATCTCAACTCTACCATCACAGAACATCAGCTCTACCACCACAGATCTACTGTCACAAAGTTTCCACAGGGGAACCGAAAAGGAGGACATGGAGCTGGGTTTTAATTTGAGCATTGTTAGGAAAAAATACTGCATAGTTGTTCAGAGTTTTTATATTGAAGAAATTTGTGAAACAACTTCGATGTTACAATACAAACAGTTGGATTTTGATTTGACTTGTTTGTTAACATTAACATATTGGGAAATAAATGTTAAATTGAAAAGATTTACTTATTTTATTACCACGTAAACACAAAAGTATCAAAAATTGGTACCGTTGAGTACCAGTTTCGATTCCCAGGTACTGTGTTGGTTCCAATGTGAAAAGTACCTATCCTTACTGGAAATCCAACATCACATTGTGGAACAGAAAGTAAAAGTTAAAGTCAAAGCTGCAGTTCAGACGTGTCTCTGTGCTTCTCTGTGAAGAAGTGCAACCTCGGTTCATCTGTACTTTCACAGACACTGACTCCAACACTGGTGAGTACAGCAGATCTCATTGTTTTTGACTCTCAGGAAACTGCATGAAGATGGTGACTAAACATCCTCTTTTGTCCAGACATGTCTATTTCAAGGTGTGTGTGACAAAAATATATATATTTATGCTGAAAACGATGCAACGTTGATGTACAAAATACAGTAATTGAACAGAGATGATATTTTAGATGATTAGTTGAAGAAATTAGGTTGGAATTTAAGAGAATCATTCTCCTTGTTTATAATGTTTATTGTGTCTGGTTTCTATAGTAGACCTTGAACATCATGTGTCTGTTGGGTTTATAGGAAATGTAATCCTCAAGCAAGATTATTACACAATTGATTGTGGGTTAGAGATGAAATATAACGATTCAACGTTCAGTCTGAAAACATTAAGTTCAAAACCTATCAGTCACTCACATATTTACAACTGGACCAACAGGTTCTGCCGCGTTACTAGTCAGTTTATTGTGTGTGTGAGTCAACAGTGTGAACAAGGACTTGCAGTTTCAGTTACCAGCTTGACATTAATGTATGATCCAGAATGTGTAGGGATCAGGGACTGACAGCAGTCAGATAAAGTGATGTGAAACAGTAGAATTGTTCACTAGTACAGTATTTAACAATCTCTTCAATAAATCTTGTCCTCAGTGTGTCAAGATGTCTGCTGCCAGCAATCTGAGATTTGAACATCAGTTTCAGTGCTCCATCTGTCTGGACGTGCTCACTGATCCAGTCAGCACACCATGTGGACACAACTTCTGCAACCAGTGCATCACTCAGCACTGGAACACCCAGGTCATATGTGACTGTCCCCTGTGTAAAGAGGTTTTCTATGTTAAACCTCAGCTGAGGATCAACACTTTGCTCTCTGACATGGTTGCTCAGTTCAGACATGAAGCTGAACACAAAGCCAGCAGAAGCTCAGAGCAACAAGGTGCCAAACCAGGAGAAGTTCCCTGTGACATCTGCACTGGAACCAAAGTGAAGGCCGTCAAGTCCTGCGAGGTGTGCATGGTCTCCTACTGTGAGACTCACCTGGAGCCTCATCTGACAGTATCAGTCCTAAAGAAACATCTGCTGATTGAGCCTGTGGAGGACCTGGAAGCCAGGATGTGTCCGAAGCACCCGAAACCTATGGAGATGTTCTGTGTTAGCGAGCAGATGTCTGTTTGCATGATGTGTGCTGTTTTAGAGCACAGGACTCACAAGGTTGTTCTTCTGAGTGAATATGAAGAACAGAAGATGGAGCTGACGAAGACAGAGGCTGAAATCCAGAAGAGACGAGTGAAGATGGAGGAGATCAGAAAGTGTCAGGAGAAGAGTAAAGCTGCTGCAGACAGAGAGAAAGCAGACGGTGTTGAGGTGTTGACTGCTCTGATGGAGAGTGTTGAGACAGCTCTGACCCAGCTGAAGGAGAGGATTGAAGAGGAAGAGGAAGCCAGAGAGAAACAGGCTGAAGGTTTCCTCAAAGATCTGGAAGAGGAGATCTGTGAGCTGACGAAGAGGAGCTCAGAGGTGCAGCAGCTCCTTCACTCTGAAGAAAACCTCAACTTCCTCCAAAGCTTCTCCTCCCTGAAAGCTGCTCCACCCACCAAGGACTGGACGGAGGTCAGCGTCCGTCCATCATCATATGAGGGGACTGTGGCGAGAGCTGTGACTGAGCTGCAGGAGACTCTCAGCAAAGAGATGAAGAAGCGGTGTGAGGCTGAGCTGGCGAAGAAGCAGCAGTTTGCAGTGGATGTGACTCTTGATCCTGATACAGCACATCCTAAACTCATCGTGTCTGATGATGGAAAACAAGTGAGAGTTGGTGATGTGAGGAAGAAGCTTCGACGCATCAAAAAGAGATTTTCTTCTGGTCAGTGTGTTTTAGGGAAACAGAGTTTCTCTTCTGGTAAATTTTACTTTGAGGTTCAGGTTAAAGGAAAGACTGACTGGATTTTAGGAGTGAGCAAAGAGTCCATCAACAGGAAGGGAGAGATCACAGTGAGGCCTGATAAAGGTTTCTGGGTAATATGGCTGAGAGATGGAAAGGAGTACTCAGCTTGTGAGAATTGTGATGACACTGATCTCTCTCTGAGTTTTGTTCCTGAGAAGGTGGGGGTGTTTGTGGATTATGAGGAGGGTCTGGTCTCTTTTTATGACGTAGATGCTGCAGCTCTGATCTACTCCTTCACTGGCTGCTGCTTCACTGACAAACTCCTGCCATTCTTCTGTCCCTGTCGTAATAATGGTGGTAAAAACTCGGCACCTCTGATCATCTGTCCTGTCAATCAGATTGTCTGAAGAAGATTCACCAACAATTTATGAAGTTTTGGAAAGTGAAATATTTACTCTGATTTATTTGATCAAATCCAGATGTTCAGTGTTCAGTAGAGTCACATTCTTATAACCAAATATTGATTATTTTAATGTTGTTTTATTGGATCTACCAACCAATCATTATGACCACTTCCCCAATATTGTGTTTTGTCCTTTTACTGCTGAAGCTGCCCTGACCCACTAAAACATGGCCTCCTCTACACCTCAGCTGGTTTACCTGACACCAACATGTTGCAGCAGATCCCTCTGATTACTTTGCTGTTATCTGCTTGGATCAGACTTGTTTGTCCAGTGATTGAGATCTGGGCAATGCAGAGGCCAAGTCAACTTTTCTATGTGGTTGTGGCGCTCCTCTATCTATCTATCTATCTATACTGAGAAATTGAGAATTTTTAATTTTTTTTGGATTCTAACTAAGTATATGGTATATAAGGTATATATTTATTTATGGGGATAGTTTTTTTTATATGTGTGTTTATGTATGTATGTGTGTGTATATGTGGATATGTATGTATGTATATGTATGTGTATGTATATATATGTGTGTAATGTATATGTATGTATGTATTTATATGTGTGTATATATATGTTTATATGTATATATTTAGAAGGATATGTAGTATACTTTTGTTTTTGTAATTATATATTTATATATATTTATGAAGTGTATATATGGTATATATTTTTATAAATATTCCTGAAGTGTATATATGGTATACATTTATATAGATATGTATAACATGTATATATGGCATATATTTATATAGCTGTATTATGTAATTAAAAGGATATCTGTGTACAAACTAAAGAATAATAAGGGGTGGGAAAAAAAAAAGTTTTGTACTTCTTCCCACTCCTTTTTCGAAAAATGTGCTGTGTTTTGTTATGTATTGGCTCAATGTTCATTTAAATTATTTTTTACTTTTTCTTTATTTTGTATGTACAAATAGTTAAAAAAAATTTTTTATACATGTTCGACATAAAAATTTAGACTATTAAGACTATTTAGACTAAACTGGTCTGTATGTGGTCCCTGAAGTAAATTAAATCTTGCTTAATAATTATCTTGCATACATCTTATATACGTATGTCTATATGTATTTATATTGTAAACATCTTGTATTGATTCAGTTATGTTCTTTTAAATAATCCTAACATATTTTACGTTTGGTTCGTTCAATATCAACTAGTCCTACAATTTGTCCTCGTGACCCGCCCGTCCGAAGAGAGGACACCTGTCTTCAGGAGACACTTGCCCTTGGATTTTAGGGCGTCCCTACATCAGAGGTTTTACTGTATATGAATAAAAAGTAATACTGTCAAAATTTGTTTATGCCAATAAACTAACAATGGGCCCTGAACTGTATTTGCTTCATTTTCTACAGATAAACTACAATAAAAGAGAGGATTTCTTGATTTCGCTCTCTAGTAGTGTGTGTGTGAGCAGCCAGGTGCGCTAAGGAAAGCCGCCCTGAAGAGGCGGGGCTTAGTAGCAATGTCACCAATTACTGATTAACACCAGATTGTCTGACATGAAATTAAACCAATCAGCGTCATTTCATGTCCGAGACTTGGGGCGCTTTTTAAATCGGCCATTGCCAGACCTGCTTGGTGATTGGCTTAAAGTCAGTTATTGTTTCTTCTCGCGTGTTTCAACGAGATGTTGAGATGAAGACAACAAGCAGTGAGTCTCTAATTATTAACTCTGTCACATCTCTTCTAGTTCAACATTTGAAAGGAGAGATTTGGCTGAAAAGCTGCAGGTCAGGTTCAACTTTCTTCAGTATAGTTATTTCTAGATGCACAAACAGAAATGTGTTCTAGGTTTGTTAATGTTTATAGATGTTTAGATATGCTCATATTTATTAATGACTGAAAATCTAAGAGCTTAAAAAAAGCAGTTTATTTTTCACTTTTTAAGGTTTCTTTCAATGGCGGATTAATGTGTTGTTTGAAAATATACCTGATATAAAAAAAAAATGTCCCCTAAACTCAGACTAACTATCATTTACTATCGGTTATTTGCGGTTATATTAGGTTTGTAGTGTTATTTATGATTGTGTTTTGTTGTGTTTTTGTTGCTCAGTTCATGTAGTTAGTTGGTTCATCTAGTTTAGTTTAAGCTTGTCTTCCTGCCATGGTGTTCCTGTTACTTTCAGTGTCAAAATAAAAGCCTCTTGCTCAGTTCATGTAGTTAGTTGGTTCATCTAGTTTAGTTTAAGCTTGTCTTCCTGCCACGGTGTTCCTGTTGCTTTCAGTGTCAAAATAAAAATAAAAGTGTCTTACAACGGGCATAAAAGTAACGTTTAGCTTCTTCAGTTGTTTTACATGGCTCACTTCAATTTAATGCAACTGGTGGCACAGTCAACCCTCCATAGAAACACACCTGGTCACGGTGTTGGCAGAAGGATCGTTATTGCCAATCTGACTTTTCTATCCCTCGTTATCCGTGAATGGTGTCACACGACTTCACTTCCGCTACTTCCTGTAGCAGCAGCGCGATGGCTCATGAACCAACCAGCAGCAGTCGCCTTTAATTGGTGGGGAACTCAAAAAAGGTGACTGCGGTCTGGCTGTTCATTACACGCTGTGCTGTTGCAAGCGAGGAGTGCTTGAAGCCGGTGTAGCTTAGCCTAGCCCCGACGGCGGGCGGGAGTGCCAAGGGTCGCACTAATATTATACTTTCATATCAAGGTTGGGGGCACAAAATATCGTCCTATGGGCCGCAAGTTTGAGACCCCTGGTCTACCAAGTCAGTGTATTCCTAAAACACGATTGAACAACAGTCTAGTAAAGTTTAGTAAAGAACATCGAAATAAGTGAAGAGGCTCCATTCCAAGCACTATTAAATGTTTTGGGTGAGGTTGTGTCAAAAGCCCTATTTAGCTAGCTACCTACGCATCAACATTAAAATGGCTCTCAGTTGAAATCAATAGCATTAGCATCTAATTGCTATGTTGATTCGACTTGGCCAATATACAATTGTCTAGTGCAGAAAATCTCAAGAATTTGAATTACAAGGAATTTATTTTTCATACTGTGCATTAATCAAATAACAGTTTCAATATCAGTTTTTGTATATAGGTGAGGCAAGGCAAGTTTATTATGTATAGCCAGTGGTGTGCAGTCAGGGGCAGCAAGAGCTTGCAGAGACTTGCAACCAAAGGCCTCAACTCCTCATCTCCTCTTCTGACAGACCACAAGGGTCGGAGCTCCCACGATCCAGAGACCACCACCCAGTGTCTGATCTCATTAACCAGGAGAAGTACCACAGACCTGAGCGACCAGCTCCTCCGGTCTGGACAAGGGAACAACCAGGAGGCTACAAAGAAAGACTCTCCTGAATCATCAGCTTGGTCTTCTTCTCCTCCTGCTGAACACAGCCAACCACAGTTAGCAGGAGGTGCTACAGAAGCCAGCAGCTTCTCTCCAGCCTGGACAACAACCAAACACCTTCAGAGATGTTAAGGAAGTAGTAACAACCAACTGGGCAAGTACCAGAGATTAGTTCAACCTGATGCTCTGCATAGAACTGTTTAACTTTGATGAAGATATGCTGATTCTATTACAGTGATTGAGTTCTAGTGATGATGATATTAGATTCTATTACAGTGATTGAGTTCTATTGATAATAATTCTTCTGCCATCAGCTAAGTGTTTCTTAACTTAACTTAGACAGCGAGCTTAACACAAAAGAAATGGCCACAGAAACGACAGGACTCAGGGTGTCTTTTATGTCCGTAGACCATCTCTTAAATTTGTAAAACTGCAAAACAGATACAAAACTCAAATAAAAGAGTGTATAACTTATAATACATGTCACATATCACATAACACACATAACATGTTTCACAATTGCTCAGCTTAGCTTAGTTTAGACACAGCAGAAAACCTATGTGCATAACACAGCCAGCACACCTCCAAACAGCTTAGCTTAAACTCAGCATAGCAAACCATTTATGTAGACATCAAGTAAATAAACATTTACAACAAGTGATAAAGCACTGCAAAACATTAAAAGTAGTTGGTAACTTACAGATTATGTCTTGACAAGGTAACTCAGGAAAAAGTGCACAGAGGAGCGATTTGCATGTGAACTCCTTCAGTGCTGCTCTCAAAATGGTGTCCTTAGCCTGCTGCTTACAGGTGGAGGCCAATAGGTGGCAGTAACACAAACAAAGTAAATACCATAGAAGAAGTTAGAAAAACAGAATTATTGACTAACCAGTGACTTCTTATGAGCAAACAGAGGATTACACATCCATTCCAAATAAATCAACTTAAAAACTTAATATATATAAATGTGCCGACATCTGAGGGACAGAACAATAATATTAGATTCTATTACAGTGAAGTGGGGGGTGTTAACGGAGAACTGGTCCACAGAAATGCTTCGTTTGCACAAACAAAAATATAGTTGTGTCGATTTAATAGTGGTTTTGTCAACCTACAATGACTAAAGAAGAAGATAAAGAGATTTTGTTGCAGATTTAGTGTCCAAAACCATTTTCAAGACGGACTTTTCCAAGAGGTCATTGAACACACCACAGCACTCCAAGTGCACGGTGCAATTTACTTGCGCTCACTACAAACTCCCTGGCAGGATTCAGGATTATGTTATTTGCCATTATATTATTTTCAAGACCACAAAAAGCTGACGTTTGTTACGCTCCTCGACCCTCAGACGCTTCGGGAAAAGCAGACGCTTTTTTATGCAGCTACAGCAGGAGATGAGATTTTTTTCATTCGTAAAGGTATTTATTCTGGCTGCACGAGTATCTGTGATGCAAAGGCTTATTATACTGCATTACTGCATGGAAACCTGTTTTTTGTAGCCATAAAAAAGTTATTGAGGGATGGGTAGACTCGGACCGATCAGATTAAATTTTCAGTAACATAATTAGTAACTATCTTTGATCGATAGCCAAACTGCCAAAATAAGATGAATCAAAGTCGAGCCACTTGAAGGAGGACACGACCTATGACCTACTTGTCGTCTTCTGCTGCCAGAAAAACGCTGTTCTTGTCCGAAGCGGCTGCCAGGTTACATTTTGGGCAGCTGCTCTCCTTGGGGTCCTTCTGAGAGGAGAAAGACGAGCAGATATGAGAGTCTAAAGGGAAACATTCCCAGCATGCCGAGCGGCGAGTGGTGCACCTTGATGGGTTGCTGGTCGACCTTTGGCTTCTTTACATTTCTGACCTGGCTGACGTAGTCCAGAGTGCTCAGTCTCCTGCAATCATGACACACAGCAGCCGGTGACTCACTGCTCCGCCTGCTGGTAGAAAGTGGGATTACAGGACCCACCACCAGATTGCCAGAGGACGCCGACCCCACGAAAACAGCAGTTTGCATTTGTCCTGCCAGCGAGTCCTGAAGGATTCTGGTGAGCTTTGACTCCCTGAGCAGGAAAACAGACAAAGACAATCATCTTTGTTATGACAATCTCAACATAAAGTAAATTTTAATGAAACATTTTGCTGCAAAATACAATGAAATGTTATGAGGATGTTCGAGAAACAACAACAAACAGATAAAAATATAGGGATGACAGTTCATCTAGAAGAAGTCAGAAAACAAATGTTCTCCCAGTGTTAATGTTTGGAGCTCATTGTTCTCTGCTGCATGTGTGTGTGTGTGCTTTCAGTATTATCACTAACAGCAGCACTATCTAGTGGACCAACATGGTAACTACATCCTTTCACTGCTGTGTCTGCGGAAAAGGATGTTTTCACAAAGTTGGGGTTCTTATGGGCCTTTATGCACTCTGGTCCCTCAGCCATTAAAACCAGCACTGACAACATTTTAAAAGTAAATTCTGAACATCAAATCTGAACAATGAAATAAAATCAAATACAATATTTATAATACTTCCATCTAGTGGACATATAAATACAATGCATGAGGGTGGAACGAGTGAACGGAACTAAAGTAAAAACTTAAAACGTACCTGCAGAAGAGATTAAAATACAATTAGTCTTCTTCTTATTGGCCTTTATGCACTCTGGTCCTAGACGTCACTCACACGCCTTTACTGGCAAATGGCGGAAAAAGGAATGAAACTATATAGACCTCTAAAAGTTAAAATAAAGGTCAAAACAAAACAAAACAGCTCAGTATCATGACAACATACAACGATAAACAATATTTAGCTAAAACGGCAGTGAATTGTCATACAACTTACCCTCAGCCATGAAAACCAGCACTGAGGAGTAGTGATGTGCAGGTGGATACTGAAATATCGATACTTCCCATACCAGATCTTCATGCTCAAAAATCGATTCTCAAATCATAATATCGATACTTTGGATACTTCAGTCACTTGAGGTGATGTGTATCATTAACAGGAACACAGTAGAAAGTAACTAAACTATTGAGATCTTGTCTAAATGATACGTGGTTGGTGGGAACTACTTTTTCTTCTGCCTGGGTAAGTGTGTAATGCTCAGTAAGTCAGTCAGAAGCAATGGCAGAGTATAAACGGAGCCACATGTGGAGCTATTTCAGCTCCACAAACAGCAAAGACATAGTTTGTGATGTTTGTGGAAAAACCGTAAGGAGTTGTGGCAACACAACAAACCTAGTGAAACACCCCAGGTTGAACCACAACACCGAATATGAGGCGGAAAGAAGAGGAGAGCACAGGTGCTGCTGCTAGGGCAAGACAGACGTCGCTGGCGGAGTCCTTCGGTCCTGCAGGCAGGCACTATCCAGGAATAGAGGGAGGCAATGTGGAGCTTTAAGTAAGTTATTAAATAAGTAACAAAATAAATACGTGCTTCAAATAGCTGCATGAGTTCAGCTTGGAGTAATAATAGGTGTATCAGTGAGATAATCTTACATAGGTAAAGGCTAGATTTATTCAGGTAAGGTTTCTTAAAGAATTGATTATTTAAAATGGATTACATAGACTAGATGTCATTAAATTATGCGGAGCAATTACGATATAACAGCCATGGTGAACTTACATATATACTAGAAAAGATGGATGAAAATAACATTTTATTAATATAATATATATATATATATATATATATATATATATATATATATATATATATATATATATATATATATATATATATATATATATATATATATTATTGTCTAATTATATATATATTATTGTCTAATTTGCTTTAACTTTTAAATACATATTTTAAAATGTAGGTATTGAAAAATGTATGCAATTGTTGTGGCATTTATTTATCTCATTAAATATTTTACTGGCAAATTCAATTTGAGTCACCCAGTATTCTAAAACAGCAAATGGTTGTATCCCCTTTTATAAATTTACCAGACACATTAGGTGTATTGGCACAAAGTATCGGTATCGAATCGGTATCGCTGATACCAGCCTGAATTTTACTCAGTATCGGATCGAAAAGGAAATCGGTGGTATCGAACATCACTACTGAGAAGGTTGACGGGAGGAACTACGGAAGCCAGGGAGGGACAACTGAGAGAGTGCTAAAAGGCATTTCATAAATAAAGCAAAATAAAAAAATGTTGGCAATAAAAATTATCTGTTGAGATAAAATTCACAAATACTCAACATAACAATAACAAACATGGATTGAAAATAATAATTAATATAAGGCATTTTTAACTCTATTACAGTTACACGACTTGTACAGAGAGTGCACAGTTTTTTTACCGAAGCCATATTCCTGGTTTGTTAAACATACCTGGCCAATAGGGTTGTCAACCGTCCCTTGAATGGTCCTGTATTTGCAAACAAAAGTACGCATCCCGTATTGAGCTGAAAAGGGACGCACTTGGTCCCGTATTACTGTGAGAATCAAAAATAGTCTGTAAAATGTCAATGGAATTTATGACCAGCAGGGCGCTTTATATCAAAATTTACGGTAAATTTATTCCACCGCCTCTCCTGCTCTGTGACCAATGAGCTGACAGCATACTCACACATGAGTATGACAATACAGAATCCTTATCTCACTGGTTGAAGTACAGTTGCTCAATAACAAGATACCAGAAGTCAACAGACGAGCAGACAAAGCAGCAAGGTGACATACTCGGATATTACACCTTCGACCAGCAGTGCTCCTCCGACAAAACATCATAAAGGCTGCAGGAAAACAGGGAGGAATGAGAAGAAGTCAACATCTGGGCGGAAACAGTGTGTGATAACACGTATAAAGCCACTGCACTTTGATCCGCCTGCTCTCTGCATGTGGGAAGATTTCCTTCAGAGACATGGAGAAGATCATTGAACAGCTTTACCTGGGAGGCAGGTAAGAATGAAACAACTGCCAGGGTGGTGATAAATCAAGTTTAATATTAGGGGTGGGAATGTGCCAATATTTGGGGGGAGTAATTTGTTCATTAATCTATGGCTTTGAGGCCTCAATCTTTATACTCTGCAGTCATTGCTCCTTTCCTAATGTAGAGCATTTTGTTTTTCCAGATATAATTAAAATGACCTTGGTTTATAGCTTTAATTACAGGTTTAGGGATGGACATGGAACAAGATGGATAGATGAATCTTAAGAGACATTCCATTTCTGTAAGGAAAATTCTACCAAAAATAGAAATGTCATGCAGACCACAGATTTAAAAGGAGTTCACACTTATCTAGAGTTTTCCAAAAGTTCAGCTCTTCCACTGATTTGGCATCTTTGGAGATGTGAACACCAAGATATTTCACAGCAGATTTAACAGGGATGCTGTGAACAACTGACAGAGAAGAATCATGTATTGGTAATAACACATTTTCTAAGGTTTAGTTTCAGACCAGAGGCCCTGGAGTAAAACTCTATTGACTGAAGGATTTCTGGTATTTGATTGCTGTCCTTCATGAATATGGCCGTGTCATCGGCTAGTTGGGTGATGGCAAGCTGGTTACCTAAAACATTAAGTTTCTCAAAATCGAAATTTTTAATCAGGATTGATAACATTTCTGCTGCAGTGATGAAAAGTAAAGAAGAGCTGGGGCAGCCATGTTTAATGCCTTTGGGAATGGAAATTCTCGGAGAGTTGCCATGATCTGCGGAACATGAACTCCTTCTCAATGGTATCGAAGGCTTTAGAGAAATCTAAAAGTAAAATAAAGCTTTTGTCTTAAATTAAATTATTATAATCTAGTAGGTCAAGCACAAGACGGATATTGTTGTGAAGTGACCGTCCTTTCAGAAAGCCTGACTGGGCCTGAAATAATCGAAGGCATCCCAGTTTTTAGTCTAGAAGCATATATACGGATTAAAATGTTAGAGTCATTGTTGCGTAGGGATATTGGTCTTAAATTATCACTTAATCTAGAGTCTTTCCCCAGTTTAGGGATGAGGGTGATGATACCTTGCTTCATGGTGTTTGGAAGAGTGCACGTTTCCGAAATCTCTCTTAATCCCAGGAAGAAGAGGTCTTTCATGTGTCCCCAGAAGTGTCTATAAAAATGTATAGTCAGCCCATTTGAGCCCGGAGATTTATCCACAGATAAACATCGCATAGCTTTTTCCACTTCCTCCATATTGATCTCTCCTTCACAAACCTCTCAGAAAACATCATCCACTTAAAGAAAGCAGATCTTTGTTATGGTCATGAAAAGCATCAGCATCGTGGGAAGAGTAAGAGGAGGAGTAACGCTCACCGTAGAACTTTGTAATCTCTTAATGGCCTGTGTTTTCTTTGTCATTAATGAACAGTGTTTTAACAGTGTTTCGTTCTTCCCTTCTTTTTTCCAACCTGTAGATGTAAACTGAACTCCTCTCTCCCTCCTCCACCCATTTTGCTCTCGAGATCTGATGTGCACATCAGTGGCCTTAGTGGTATAAATATTGTCCAGGGAAGACTGTAAAATGAGGAGCTTTTGTTTATCTCCTTCATTTAGTGCAGGTTTGTGACAGACAGAGTTAATTACATTGACAAATTCCATCTCCTTTTGTTTACTTTCTGTTATATCTGAGGTTGTTTATAAACCTCTACGTATAACAATATTGCTCGGACCACTCGTCTTAACTCTCGTTGAACTTTATTCACTTTCAGCATACAGTGGAAGACAACGCTACGCCCCACATACCACATCCGGTTCCTACTATGCCATTGTTATGGTAACCTGTCAGGACAAATACACCACATCTCCTCCCTCCGTACAATAAATGTCCCCTTTAGCGTTAACTAAAACTTTAAATTTCTTTTTTTTTTCCTTTTTCCTTTTTTCCCCCTCTTTTTTCTCTTTTCTAAAGAAAAAAAAAAACAAAAACAAATTTTTTTTTTAAATTTCTCACAATGTTAAATTAACTCTTTAGAACCCATAACTTGAACAATATATATATACGCTACTTCTTATACTACCAAATAACCCTTTTTTTCTTTTTCCTTTTCTTTTTCTTTTTCTTTTTTACATCAAGAACCCTGAAGTGAGGGTAGACTACCTCAAACCTCTGACTTAACCCATGGGCATTATTCTGCCCCAGGCGATTTGGGTTAGTCTCTAAACTAGTCCTAAACTTTAAACTCAAGCGGTCAGGAGGCCGCCTCTGCCTTGCAGGGTATCGATGATCAACTTGAACATCAGTGTCTCTGTGTTGCAGTGGTGAGTTCCAAACAGAAGTTGACATGGGAGTCTGTGTTTCTGTCTCTTTGACCCTAGAATCAGAAGCTGTGACCCCAGGTTCAGCTGTCGATGAGCTCGGGGTGGGTACAGGTTGACAAGCAGACAAATCAACAGACGGTGCATCAGTACAGTTCTCATGAGCCAGTTGTGTAGATGTTGGTATTTGCAACAGCTGGTCGACGTGTCTCCTCCAGACGGTGTCGGTGGAAGTTTGAACTGTATAGGATAGCGGCCCAGTCTGTGCGAGAATAGTGGCAGGAATCCACTTAGGTCCACTGCAGTAGTTCCTCGCCAGCACAGATTCTCCTGATGTGAAGACTCTGACTTTTGCATGCCCTCTTTGTTTGATCTGCTTCTTTTGCTGCTGTGCAACTGTGTCTCTCACTGATGTTGGCTTCAGAAGGTCAAGGTTTGTCCGAAGCTCTCTTCGTAGCAGCAGGCTAGCAGATGAAGCTTTTGTAGTTGCATGTGGTGTGCTTCGGTAGGTGAGTAAGAACTTGTGCAGCCGTTGATGGAGTGTTCCCTGCTCTCGTGATGACTTTAGTGTCTGTTTCATGGTTTTGTACAAACCTTTCAGCGAGGCCATTAGTTGTAGGATGATATGGCGCTGATCGGGTGTGCTGCACTCCGTTTGCTTGCAAGAAGATAGCCATTTCCTGCGACACAAATTGGGACCCATTATCTGAGACCAGTTGAAAAGGGGGTCCAAAACGTCTGAATATCTCTCCCAGCTTCTCAACAGTTTTCTCAGTGGGAGTAGATCCCACAATAGCCACTTCGGGTCATTTACTGTGTGTTTATCCACAACAATCAGAAACACTCTGTCCTCGAAAGGTCAATGTGTACACGGTGCCATGGCCCTTCAGGAAAGATCCAGGGATGCAGAGGAGCTGATTGAGGATTGTTTCTGGCCTTCTGGCACGAGGAACAGGTGTTTGCTTCTTCCTTAATCTGTCCATCCATGCCCTGCCACCAGAAGTAGCTTCTTGCCATTTCCTTCAGCCGCACAATGCCACTGTGTCCAGAGTGAAGTTGCTGCAACACTGGTGTGCGTAGCGATGGTGGAAAAACCACTCTCCTCCCCCACAGTAAACATCCAGCTTCTACCGACAGCTCCGCCCTCCTCACAAGGTACAGTTTTCAAGGGGCTGTTGTCGCTGCGAGAATGGCCCTTTAAAACAATGTCCAAGACAGCTGACAAGACAGGGTCAGAGCATGTAGCTTTTCTCACCTGTTCAACTGAAACAGGAGCATCATCCACCTGGCTGAAGTAGAAGACATCCTCTGTGTGTGATTCTGGTTTAGTGAGAGGGAGTGGCAACCTTGACAAGCCATCAGCATTGCAATGTGAGTCTGCTTTGCGATACTTTATCTCGGAGGAGTGTGCAGACAGCAACAAAGCCCACCGTTGCAGACGACTTGCGGCAAAAGAAGGTATTCCGGTGTGCAGTCTGAGAATGGTGGTGAGTGGTCGGTGGTCAGTAAGGAGAGTGAATCTCCGTCCATATAAGTATTGATGGAATTTGCGAATTCCCAAAACAATGCTCAATGCTTCATGTTCCAGCTGAGCATAGTTGGTCTCTGCCTTGTTTAAAGTCCGGGAGGCAAAAGCAATAGGTTTCTCGTCACCGTTTGGCATTACATGTGAGATGACTGAACCCACCCCATAGGGCGATGCGTCACAGGCCAGCTGGATCGGGAGTGACGGATCGAAGTGTGTCAGAACCTCCGATCCCACTAACATGTCCTTTGCTTTCTGAAAAGCCTTTTGACATGTTGTAGTCCAGTTCCATGTTTTGTCCTGGCAGAGCAAGTCATGCAGCGGCTTTAGTAGCGATGCCAGGTTTTGAATGAAACGACCATTACAGTTCAGTAATCCCAGAAACGATCGTAGCTGACTGATGTTCTGGGGTGGTGGTGCGTCCACAATGGGCGCAGTCTTGGATGGGGCGGTGTGCAAGCCCTTGGCATCGATGACATGCCCTAAGTATTCCACAGATGACTGGAAAATTATAAATTTTTCCTTGCGAACCCTCAGTCCATATTCCTTTAGTCTCTGCGGGGTGGTGTCCAGGTTACAGAGATGTTCCTCATCAGTAGCTCCAGTGCACAGGATATCGTCCAAATAACACTGAACACCAGGCAGTCCACTGAGGATCTGGTCCATGGCACGTTGAAACAGTGCTGGTGCCGATGTGATACCAAAGGGTAGTCGACGGTACTTGAAGAGGCCCTTGTGCGTGGTGATAGTGAGCAGTTCCTGTGACTCTTTGTGTACATGCATTTGCAGATAAGCTGGGCACAGATCTATTCTGATGAACTTTTGTCCTCCACTGAGTCCAGTAAAGGGATGGTCAATATCGTTTGCCTTAGTGAAGTACTCGAAACGCTCCGTATGACAAGCCCACTGCTCCACACTGTCATCAAAGGGTCCAATATTTCCAATAACTCCAGCCATGTCCACAGCTCCTGGTTATTTTGGTTTATTCCCTCGTGAACTATTTGTGGAAACACACTCACGTCCATTTTACAGTGCAGGAAATCCTTCCTTCCGACTGTTGGCTTTATTTTTCCGCCCCTCGTACACGGAAACATGGACGTCCGGGCACGAGCTAGCACTGCTAAGCTAGCTCCAGGCGACACAGCTCCGGAGAAAAAAACTCAAAAGCCCCCGACGTGAAACTCGGTGTCCTCTGCGCCGCGTAGGTCCAGACGTCTGTTTGTTATAAACCTCTATGTATAACAATATTGCTCGGACCACTCGTCTTAACTCTCGTTGAACTTTATTCACTTTCAGCATATAGCGGAAGACAACGCTACTCGGCACATACCACATCTGGTTCCTACTACGCCGTTGTTATGGTAACCAGTATTGACAAATACACCACACTTTCCCTGCTCAATCACTTACCATTAATTATAGAAATCTGTGGTACCTTAAATTTCAAAAATTCCTATTTGTCTCCTGAGTGGTGAAATGCACATCATTGTTAATCTTATTTATTGCAGTTACAGTTTCTTGACAGTATTTTCTATTGTTTAAGAGGTTAGAATGAAATTTCCAATAACCGTTATGCCTGGGACAAGCATTATGGGGTTGCATATTGAGTGTAATCATACAAAGATCTGTTAATAGTCCAGCAGAAATGTTTTTTGTTTTTTTTCTAAGACCAACCAAAAGTCTAATCTAGATTTAACAGTGCCATCAGGTTTAAACCAGGTAAATGCTTGTACATCAGGATTATCTTGGCGCCAAACATCCGTTAGACTTAACACTCTACAGACATTTAGGAGCACTGGATTATAGTGATGGTTCTGAAATGCTGACGGAGATCTGCCTCGCCATTCATCTTCCACCATATTCAAGTCTCCACCAATTGTAATGTTCTGCGTAGGATATCTCTGAATTAGTTCTCTAAGGGAATTGGATAACTCAGATAATAATAATTTGTTTTGCAGAATTGAACCCGCATACATTCCCCAGGATAACAAAATTCTCATCAATATGAAAGACACAAATTATCCAATGACCAGAGTCATCTTTCCTTGTAATTACCATCTTCACAGGAAAATTGTTCATTAATACAGCGACACCTGCTGTCCTGTTGCTGCCATGACTAATATAAATTCTGTAACCCCACTGATTATTCCACAATTTTTCAGCCGAGTTCCTTGTAGAAGAAAACACTGAGCGTTTTGGTTTTTACAAAAGAGAAAAGTAGATTTCCTTTTAACAGAATCTCTCAGACCCCGGACATTGAGTGAAACATAAGAACAGACAGAGAATAATGAAGACATTAAAGACAACAGATAAAATAACAATATGGAAACTGGTACTAAAACTATGTTTCAACAAAGCGCCCGAGTTATTCATTTGTTATAACACTGAGGATTTTAGTTTCAGATTTTTACAAGATCTAAAACAGACCTTTAACATGGCTTATCAAAAATTGATTCTAACCAGAACACAGTGTATAATAGAACTTTACCAAATAAAACCAGAATATATTCAAGTATAAGAAGATTAAAGCAGCTATTTAACATTTGCTCCGTACATTTTCTTCTAAATAGAACGTAAAGTATAAAATATTTTAACCTGAAGACTCAATTTAACATGAGTCAGTTGCAACTAAACTTTCCTTTGTAAAAGAAGCGTTTCAAAAGAATACAGCTATAACATGTCAGTATTTTTAAACATCTTAATAGTGCAAGGTAAGTGTATTGGGTTTAAAGCAGACTAGTCCAGAAGAACCCTGCTCCCACTGAAGTAGACGTTCTTCCCTGCAGCCCGGGCTCGCTCCATCGTTGGCTATGCCGCCGCTCGCGCTTCCTGCTCAGCTTTACAGAAGTCTTGCTTGAAGAGAATCCCCAGGTCTTTGCAGGTTTTGCAGGTTTTGGTCATCTTCCAGATGTGGTGTCTCATTACGAACTACGGGAGGACCTGCCCGTGTCTGACTTCCTCTTTTCTTCCCAGTCGATGAACCCAGTCCACCACTGTTTCCATCGTTACAGCCCACTGTGGTTCTATCTTGGACAGGGTACCTACAACGACTTTGTGTATGTTTTCATCTTTTTCTTTCAGACCTTGTATCTTAAGTTCTATCGATGCTTGTACCTCTCCAGCTCCGCCACCTTTTCTTTCAACTCTTTGTTTTCCTGGGCAATCTGTGGCAATTCTTTTTCCTTTCCTTTAATCTTGTCCTTGTAACCTTTTATCTCAGCCGCATTCATTTCCGTCAGTCGAGAGGTATCTGCGATCATGATCGAATTTTCTCTTCGCTGGAGTCTGAAATCCTCCATTTTGGAGGTCAGTTTCTCTCGGGCAGTAACCGGAGTCTCGCCTGGCTTGGTTGACGATTCCTGCACAGTTGTCATCTTTGGTGGTGGAGTTGAAGTCTTTGTGGGAGTAGCAGAAGGTTTTCTCTTCATGTTGGTATTAGTGGTGACCTCCATCCTGGTCAGGGAGTAACGTGATCACACGTGTTAAGCGGCGCCGCAGCTGCTCGCTTTGCATCGGTTTTCGTCATTACAGTGGTCCCTCATTTATCGCGGGGGTTACGTTCTAAAAATAACCCGCAATAGGCGAAATCGGCAAAGTAGTTCGCTTTATTTTTTACAACTATTAAATATGTTTTAAGGCTATAAAACCCCTGGCCACACACTTTATACACTTTTCTCAGACAGGAATTAACATTTTCCTCACATTTCTCTCTTGTTTAAACACTCTCAAAGTTCAAACCTTCGTAGATAAAAACACAAGTACAGTAATGTACTCATGTTTTAAACATAAGTGTGTAAAGGCGCCCTACAGCCACGTAACTTCTACCTTCCTTCAGCATGTCCAGAAGTCCAACTTTTTGTGCAATGGTTAGCATCTTCCTCTCTCTTTTGGGTGCAGAACGCTTCGTCGACATTGTGGAGTTTGTCGGGGAGAAAACGTGCAAACATTCAGCACTTCAGAGTCACACTGCTTGCAGAACGTGTTCTGTAGCCTACTGTACAGGAGACACTGCACGGAGGATGACAATGGTCTACAGTAATTTAGCCAATCAGGACCCAGAACACAATGCGCATTCATACGCTGTAAAAAAAACTAAAAAACACTAAAAAAATCAGTGAAACAGCGGACAACTGTACTTGACCAGTATTAGGGTGTGCACGCAACCATCTAGTATCAACCAAAGGGGGTCCGGTGATACGCTATGAAGTCCGAGTTTACGCCACCTCAGTTTTTAATTAAGCAGCTTTTTGATGTTGCAAATGTGTTAGAGCTTAGCAGAAGGCGTCCGCCCTGTCCGCCATTCCAGCCCACACCACCACACTCGTTTTACACTGCAGATGCCTGCAGAATTGAAATTGAAGGCCTCAGGCAGATTTCTTTACCAGGTGATGGTTAAAATGTGATTTGTTAGAAGCTTTAATATGAAAGTACACGTCTGGAAGCAGCGCAGCCGGGAGAGAAGCTATGAGAGGAAGCAGACAGATCATTTTGAATTATTTAAGAAGTATTCATGGACAAAATATAATCAACATCAGTCAGTGATTCAGATCTTTTTCTTAGGCCTGCAGAGAAGGCCTTGCTAATTTCAGATTGTACCTATATGAAGCAAAAGTTCCTTTTGTGATGAAAAACTGTAAGATATGGTCACATAACTAACCCAAGGTAATCCGTTTTTTGTTTTTATGCAGATATTTTTTTAACATTTACTGATTAAAAAAACAAAACATAGTTGTTTTAAGAACTGAAGACGAAAAGGACGAGACATTTAAACACTGGCAGCAGGCTGGGAAGAACCTGGCAGAGGAAACTGTACGTTTTAATGTAATATTATTTTATCTGTAGATTCTATTTTTGCACTTGAGGATTTCATTTGAACCTTATTTGAAATTTATTAAATCTGTTTTGTAGCAGCAGCGCCCTCTACTGGACAGTCATAGACCCTTATAATAAAATGTCTAGAAAGCCAGTGTGTTCACAAAATAAAAAATACATTTTTAAATGCAGTCAACTTTAAAAAAATGAGTGGAATATTGGATTTAATATTTAATGTGTAAAATAAACTGCTTTATGATATTTGTGAGTTCTGCATGTTTACGGATCATCACTTGTTCCCAGTTTATGTATTTACCTTAAAACTGTGACAAACCATCCACAGAAAACTGTCCGGCAAGCCAAATGAGTATATTTGATTTGTAGAACATGTTGTGCTGTCGCAGTGTTAGAATGATGTGAGGATAATGTTTGAGGATCATTCAGAGATTTTTAGAACTAGAAATGATCAAATCACTGTGAACCTATTTGCAGGAGCTGTGAATATATATTTGAATGTCAGAGTAAATCTTTATACTGAATTTAAAGTCTTAAACTGTTTAATTCAAAGCTTAAATGTGCATTTTACACAATTATGAGTTTCTTTCATGGAATGCAGGAGGCAGATGAGACCAAATCAGTCAAATAACCAATAAATCTAATTTCTGTTTATTTAAGGGCAATGATTTACAATTGGTCCATTCTAACAGTGTTTCATCAAATAGCTTTTCACAGCAACCTTAAAAATGTAGAACTTTTAAATTAAGAAAGTCAGATTTTCAGCATTATTTAATCTTTACGGAGGATCCCTGACATCATTGGCGGTGAAATGTCCAGCCATGATGGAGGATCTTTGTCATTTGAATTTTGTTGCGTTAAATACTTTGATGCTCATGCTACTTCGTTGGCCTTCACCTCGCCAGCATTCAGTGCAGTGACCTCCGCTCAGTTTCACTCACTTTCAGGACGAAATCAGTTTAATTCACAGTAAATAAATCAAAACTATCAGTCAAGCAGCTCTGTGATGTTGGTCAGCTCAGACCCTCGGGGCGTTATTGACCCGATGTTTTACACACATTTCTTCTTTTCAATCACATGATCAGACTCATTTCAACAAAGGTTTCCTCCTGTAAAGACGACGTGTGATACAAGGTTTACAGCAAATCTTTTTTGCGTGAAACTGAGGTGACAAATGTTCCCATGATCAGATCTGCAGGGAAACATCAATATAAATGATATTTATACAACATAGATAAAGATGATCACCTTTTTAATGCCTCCTCAGCCAAAATACAGTGGAACATCCAAAAGAAACTTGTCTTTAAGTTTTCTTAACACTAAATATGAGTCCTACTTTGTCATTTTTGTCACAAACGTGTAATCGTCAGCTCATTTTTGTGTTTTTTGACGTTAATGTTAACAAAACAGTGTCGCTCCTCTAGATGAATGATTCCTGCAGTGTGTTTTTAAGATTTAATCTGAGATTTTAAAAAACATTTAAAACTTATATTATTAAAAAATAAATAATCAAAATTTCGACATTTCAGCGCCTTCCAGGATACCGACTGGACTCTGGCGGCCGTTTTGGGCGCGTGGGCTCTATGTTTGACACACCAAGAGTTCCTCACGCGCGGATCCCTCAGGCGGATGACGCGCTGTGAACGGACACACGCACGTTTATATCAATAAATGAATGAGAGCGCGCTAGATTTTCTTTTAACTTATTATTAACAACAATATTGCCCTTATGACTATTTCCTTGATAACAGACCGGGTGGTGTCGTGTCAAATTTGTTCCACCGGGTACCGACCCGACCCGGGATCTTCAACACTCTTTACTCTCCCTCTTCGCTCCCATTTCTCCCCCTCTCCTCCTCCTCCTCCTCCTCCTCCCCCTCCTTCTCTTCTGGGACTGATGGCCACCAACATCATTTATCTCTGAGCGGCCGCTAAACATTTAGAGGATAACTTTCATTTACGCACCCTGATCACTGTTATTCTGACACACACACACACACACACACACACACACACACACACACACACACACACACACACACACACACACACACACACACACACACACACACACACACACACACACACACACACACACACACACACACACAGAGTAATATTAATGAAAAATGTCGTGCAAATTATTTCGATGTTCTTAATAAAGCAACTTCACCAACTCGTCGTATCAGAATTACATTTGGTCTTAAATTGTCCAAAATAAAAAAGGTTTTGAGGCATTTCATTAAACTGTGGAAAATGTTTTGGCGTCGGAACAGTCAGACCTGAAGAAAAAAAACCAACATATAAAATAAATAAGTATATTGAGGGAAAATTGAGATGTTTAGGTTGGATGGTTTGGTTTGACAATTAAAGACATTCATGATAAATTATTGACGTTATCACGAGTATCTTGGTTTTCTCGTCAGAGAATCCGCCCTGGAACGCCTCCTATTATTACTACATATTTAGAAGAAACGTGTTAACGGCCTGGTGATTTTAATTTGCTCATAAATGAGTGTTTATAATCGTTATTGTGCGCGTTGTTTGCGCTCCGGCCTGCGCCGCGGCCGCAGCCTGATCAGCGGGCCTGCGCGCGCTCACAGCAGCCTGTGGCCAGAAGGGGGCGCCACAGTCCGCGTGTAGCGCAGAGGAGTTTCAGCTGGCGGCAGCGGGAGCCGGTTGGTTCTGACTGACGCTGTTCTGCTGCCATCGTGACTGAAAGGCCTGATTGGTGATGGTGTCCACTCTGCGTCAGCTGTCCACGAGGACACCTGCGGAGTCTAAGAAGGTGAGAGGATGAAATTCACTTTTAAAGCGCAACTTCTGTGCTATAGGTCCACTTCAGCTCCAAACATTCTCATTTTTTGGGGGGGAATTCTGATTTCAGGCGACAGTTTCAGTCGTGAAAGCGGAACTTTGTTCCCACCACGTGCTCTCTGACCTAAAGCCCCCTGAGGTCAGCGCCTACGCGTGAAGCACGGTCAGCACGGTCAGCTCTCCCGCGTGCATCCTTCAATTCTCTCGCCATTCATCTTCATAACAAGCCGTTTAGGGTCAAATTAACAGCGACTTAACTACTGCGGCAGTAAACACGTCTGCACACGTTACAGGGAGGGATGAGGAGAGGAAACGCGCACCGGGTGAAAAGTTAGTGGCGAGAGTCGAGAGAGAGAGAGAGAGAGAGAGAGAGAGAGAGAGAGAGAGAGAGAGAGAGAGAGAGAGAGAGAGATTAGCATCCATACAATAATGATGGGGCAACTTGAAGTGGTGAAGTGCAAAGTTTCGAAGCGTCCAAAAGAGAGGAGCGGAGAAAAGGATAACACGGGTGGGGAGCGGGGGTTGTTCAAGAGGAGGGGTGTGGGGGGGGTGTGGGGGGGGGGGGGGGGGGGGGTATAGATAATTTGGTCTATAGCCGTGTAATCCCGCCTGATTTCATCTAATACCACCGGGCCGGCGCCGCGGCGTGCGCGCACATCCCCAGATGTGATAATAGCGCGTTTTGGGGTTTAAGGGGAAGAAAGAGAATCAGGGACCGCTTCTGTTATTCTCAAGCTTTTAGGATGAATCTGATGAAGAAGAAGATGATGATGAGGATGAGGATGAGGATGATGGTGGTAGCGGTGGTGATGGTGTGTGTGCGTGTGTGTGCCCGTGTGTGTGTTTTCTACAAGAGCCTAAAATTCGTTTTTAACAAAGCAGAGGAAAGGTTTGACAACAGATTTGGATCTAATTTATTTATGTTGTGATTATTTGTCAAAAAATATAAATATTCCCAAAAATACATTTTACTTTTTAATATCTGTATAAATAAAACTCTGTTTTGAGATCAATCCAGCATGAAAAGGTGGTAAGAAGTTTAACGTCAGATTTTCACCAGTCAACATGAACTGCAAAACACCGCAGACGGCGTGAAACTCATACTTGCACATAAAAAGTGCTCGAAAACGCTGCGCGTGTGTTTAATATAAATCCAACACACACACACACACACACACACACACACACACACACACACACACACACACACACACACACACACACACACACACACACACACACACACAGATCCCGAGTGTGAATTATTTCAGCTTTGTAATTTTTTGCGCGTGTTGATCGATCAAACTGATCCCATTATAATATATATATATAAAGAAAACAACTTTTAAATAAGAATAAAAAAATCTCATTTTTTGGATATCGCAATTAATTCAGATTTTGTGACGTCAGTAAACACACGCGCGTCTTAACGCATGGGTTTGGGGGTGGAGGTGGTGGAGGACGATGACAAAGGCAACAAAAGCACGAGAAGAATGAAGGTATGAAGAGGAGTGTGTGTGTGTGTGTGTGTGTGTGTGTGTGTGTGTGTGTGTGTGTGTGTGTGTGTGTAGCTGGTTTATCTGAGGAGCCCCCCGGTCATTTCCATATATTGAAATGTCCCCCCCCCCCCCACCTCCTCTCCGCCAACACCAACCTCCAATTTCCCCGGAGCTCTCGTGTGCGTGTGACCACCATCGGCACCGGTCTGATGCCCCGGGCTCTCTCCTCTTTCTCCCTTTTCGTTTTCACGCTCCTTTACATCCCCCCCCCCCCCCCCCCCCCCCCCCCCCCCCCCCCCCCCAGAAACCATCGTCCACAGTGCGCCCGGACTCGTCTCATGCACGTACCCAATATGCGCATGGGCTCGTGGAGGTGTGGAAGTTGTGGTCACCTTAACGAGCGCGTAAAAAGTGCTGAATGTGGAGGAGAGCGGTTAAGATGGCAGCGCGTGGCCTTCATATGGAGCAGGTATACATCACGGTTTATTTACATCGGTTATTTTAAAGTCTCGTGCACGCTGTGCCACCACACGTGCGTGATTTTTTCCCCAATCCTCCCACTTTGCCCTCTGCCTCCTGGAGGCCGGTGACATCAATGTACATGCACAGGCAGACTCAGGCCCACAGTGCGTGTTCACCTCCATCAACTGATTTATGACCCCCCCCCTTCCGAGTGTCTCTGCAGGCTCTGATCAATGTCCTGCCGCGAATTGGTGTGTGTGTTTGTGTGTGTGAGTGAGTGTGTGTGTGTTTAGGAGATGGATAGAAAAAGAAGAGGAAAAAGGGAGAATAATTCTTTGTTTTCGGTAGATGGAGTGAATTAAAAGGGGGAGTGTCGCGAGAGGTCAAAGTTAGTGCGCGCAAAGGTTATAAAAGCGAGGGCCTCCTTTTTAGAAGTGATGGTATGGGCCCTGCACAAGTTTTAATCCTTCAATTTATATTCACGCGCACGCGCAATCACTCGTTCCCGTTCGCTTAAATTCGGAGGAAAAAGCGTCGGTGGCAAATGATGTTACAAGCAGCGACGCGCTGGGATGTTCTGAAATTAGACAGTAAAGTGTGTGTGTGTGTGTGTGTGTGTGTGTGTGTGTGTGTGTGTGTGTGTGTGTGTGTGTGTGTGTGTGTGTGTGTGTCAGGTTCACGGTGGCGCCCATTAAAAACCGTCCGACCAGCCCATCAATGTCCGAATGTCTTAATGTTTTAACGAACGCGTGATAACTGGAGGAACTGTTGGTGTTCATACGTTCCTCTGAAGACCACGGAACCCTCACGAAAATTCACAGGTAGTTTTTAGAGAACATCTGCGGGAATTACGCACATTTAGTTTTTAGCTCTATTTTGTAGAAATCTGAATAATAAAAAAAAAAAACTTTTAAAGTGAAATGTGGAAAAGAAGCGAATATTTACACAAAAGCGTTTCGTGTATTTAATAAACTGTAATTCTGAGTTGACTTATATATAAAAAAATACCTTGACAACGTATCAAGCGTCTCTTTGAAATAGTGAAAACGTTTGACATCTCGTCTTTCGGGTTGTGAAGCAAATAAATGACTCGCTACGATAATAACAATTGAAATAATAATTAGCATTATTCTCTCATCGGAACATGGAGACGCGTGCTTCGGCTCTAATCTGCAGTCTGAGAAAACAGAGCGGATCTAATGAGATTATCATCTAGTTTAACGATTTAAGTGTGAATAAGAAGAAAGGAGGAAGACAAGCAGCGGCACCTATTTCCTCTTGTATGATCTAAAACCTTGAAATCAAACACGTTTTCGCCGCGCGCTTTAAATCTGTCTGAACTCCGACACACGCGCGCTTCGCAAACGGGATAATCAGCCGACGTGGATAATCGCCACGCACGCGCGCATCCACACCAGTCCGTGAAAGAACAGGAAAAAAAAGCCACACGGCGAGTTTCAACCTGCAAAATATTTCCCTCACTGGTCATGCACCCCCCTCCTTCTCTCTCCCTCTTTCTCTCTCTCTCTCTCGCTCTCTCTCGCTCCTCTTTCTCTCTCTCACCCATCACCCCCTCCTCCTCCCACCACCACCACCCTTCCGCCCCCTCGGTATTAAGTGCGGGTCCTCTTCGGTCAGTGCGCGGTAGCTCCAGGTCTCCGTAGCGAGCCACCAGTCGCTGTCCGCCGCCTCCGCCGCGTCCGGCGCTCCTCCGCCGGACTGCTCCACCCTGCCGCCGCTCCCGCCGCCCCCCGCCGCAGCCGGTGCCGCTTCACATCCCGAACCATCCACCGGCTCGTTCCTTCCTCTCTGCCCGGCTTCTCGCCTCTCTCCCGGTGTGCGCCGTGCGTCCTCCTCGGGGATTTCCCCGTTTTTATTTTTCATTTGTTGAAAAAAAAAAAAAAAACATATATATATATATAATCACTTGGAATTGCTTCGCTTCTGCGCTGCGCCTTCGCCGTTTTAAGCCCCGCGTCTTATATTACCAAACCCCCTTTATTACAAGAGTATTTACAATCTCTTCCCTCTCCTCCTCCTCCTTCTTCTTCTTCTTTTTCCTCCTCCTTCTCCTCTCCACACTCCCCTCCACCATCTCCTCCAGCGCCGCCGCCGCCGCACACACACACACACACACACACACACACACACACACACACACACACACACACACACACACACACACACACACACACACACACACACACACACACACACACACCACACACACACACACACACCTCCCTCTGCAACCGTTCCCGCGAGCTCGAACCTGAGACACATCTGAAAGTTATTACACTGGGCGCTTATGGGCCCGTGCACCCGCGCACCACACTCCCACGGTCTGCAGTTCAGATTTC